>NC_135519.1:7666160-7985199 GCF_051989575.1 Stigmatopora nigra | reverse complement strand
ACACGAAAATGGCAGTCGTGAACCAAGTGAGACTGAGTGGCAAAGATAATTGGCGGAGGGATCAATTGGTACTTCCTGTGACTGCAAGTCTGCAACACATTACCTTCTTATTAAGATTGCTGAGTTTTATCTGTCACCAATGACAGAAGACGTGAAAAGAATAAAAATTAACTGTTTTTATGCACCAAACTATAGAGAAGCAATTAGATTTTACCTCAATTGTTATTGATTTTACTGTGCAAATGACCTTAATAAGGCTACAATTTGATGAGTATATTTTCTCTTCTCCAGATTGAGGCTGTGGGCCATACTTGCAAAGACAGCAAGAAAGCAAGAAGTGTGGGATGTGTGCAGAGTAGCTTGTCGATTTTGTTTGCTCTATGATGAAGCAAGATCGAAGATGTCCAAATGTCACAGTAAGATGCCTAATAGAAGGATGAATAAATATCAGAAAATTCATGTTAAATCAGAAAAGATAAGAAAAGATCCAAAAAAAGACGAGCTGATTCCCAGAGCTTTAGTATTTTGGGATCACAGGAAAAAGGGAAAAATTTGGATTTAGATGTAGTCTTCAGGCAAATGCCTTCATAAAAATATACCCAAAATATGAATTGATCTGTTGTATAATTTATATGCAGAATCAAAATGCTCAGATGAAGAGAGTTCTTCCGAAAACATTAGCACCTTTGAAGAAATTCAACCCTGTCCGAAAAAATTGCGCCTCTTAGCTGAAATATGCTTTATCACAGCTGAGGTAGGTGAATCTTTTCTAAAAAGTACAATATTCTGCACCCTTGCCCATACACAAATATTCTGGAACAATACTCATGATCAGCAATGGATTTTTAATAATAATAATGTAATTTTCATGGGTGAAATGTTTGTCCTATTTAGGCTACTGCCCAAAAGCTGCAAATGCTTGGTGTGCAGCTCAACAGCCCTGCAGTTCTCCCTCAGGATGTAGGTGTGTCTGAAGATGATAAACATTGGATTATTTACAGGTAAGAACAATAACTGTATGGTCCAAACTTTCCAAACTTTTCATCACAGGAAGGGTTTCTGTTTCTCAAGTCTGCCTTTGCTTTCTGATTATTTAATGAGGCATTTGATGACAATATTGCATGCAAATGCTAAATGTCACTGTGCCAAAGGCAGATCTATTGTCTACACAATTTAAAGATAACAGACAAAATTTTGATTTTTAATTAGATGGCATGTTATTAAACACTATTTTTTTTCTTCCCTGTCATTCACAACATAGAGACTGGATCCAGGATCTATCTGGCTATGCCACATCCACCTTCCTTCGAGCAGCTGAGCTTGGTACTCAGATCAGAGAACCCTGGGTTGTAGCAAATTCAGCCATTTACTTATGGAACTACAACAAGCATTTGCTGGTTACTGGGGACTATAATTGTCTTATCCCCACCTTCCAAAGCCTGGTAGAGATGTTTCAAAAGACAGAGTGCACTGGGTAGGAATGCATTTAACACTATTTTCCATCATTTAGTTTTAATTGTCCGGCCTCATTCCTCTTGATTTGTCAAAATCGAGTAATCTTTTTAACAGTCAGTATGGCAGCCCATGTTCACATTAAAATTCGGATTCAATGACTTAAACCTTCCCAAATAATTTGTGCAAGCAAAGATTGTAGAACATTATTTTGTCCATTCTAGAAATCATGCTCTGCTGGTGCTCCTGTGTGATGCTGTCGCTCGAGGGCTGTACCAACATCTAGCTGTACCAGACAAAATGGAGCAAGCCAAAATGGAGCAGGCCTATCCACAAGACAAAGGAAAAGTCAAATTTGATAAACAGATAACCAGTGTCTCAACTACTGTGCTGGAACCTGATGAGCTCATTAAGGTCCAAAAAGCTTTTGAGGTATGTCAGTATTATGTTTTTCCCCCCCAGTATGCCTGTTCAATATAGCTATTTTAAGCTCTGATTAAAAATAAAAATCAATAGATCTTTTTTGTACTGCTGTTGAAAAACACATGAAGACTTAATTCCAAGTTGAAATCAAAGTCTGCAGTCAAATAGCTCAGTATCAAGAGATTATATTTTTCCTGCCATTATGTATTCCTACATCAAAAGAATAACTATATTTTGTCTTCACCCTTAGCTCTGTAACTACGCACTCTCCATATCCAACAACAACACCACGGGGGAGACCGTACCCATTGCTGTGCAAAAGCAAGTGGTGGCCACGTGGGTGCGGATCAAGACCCTCCTGCAGCAGCAGACTGGCTGCAATGGAGAAACTGAAGAAAAGGTATCATTCTGCCTGTCAGACTAGAATAGTAATCTGTTGGGTCCAATAAGGACAGTGTGTAAAATATCATTATACTGAGTTGTAGGATTGGCATATCTGATAGGCCATGTTGTCATCAATGCAGGGTTAGATTTTGAAATGATCAAAAGTGATGTATTTCAATACAAAACATGAACACGCAATGTGAGACAGTCAGCGAAACATGTCTCCTCATCAAGGAGTTAATAAGGTGCCTGAGGCGTTTGGTTAGAAGCCCTTGCTAGTCAGGTGTTCATATTCATATTTTTTTTTAGACCAAAAGGCAATCTTGTGGATCTGACAGAACTGTGTTTTCCTAGCCTAACAAGGTGGCTTGCCCCCATATTCTGAAAGATAGCACAGCCTACAAAAGACACTTTGCTGCTAGCACATGGCAGTACATCATAAGCTGCTGACTTGCTTTCTGTGCAATGCAACAAAAGAAAAGTTCCCATGTATTTTTGGCTTTCTTCGACACATGACATTTATGTTACCACTGCCTGGCTGTTTCTGGCAGTCCCCTAGAATTCAACGATGGGGTACTTTGTTCTTACACCTGGGAGCATGGTGTTTTTTGTTAAAACTAATTACATCGCCTTTCCCAGTCTGAGAAATGCACAGTTATAGGAAAGTGTTTCTTCAGAATTACAATTAGTTATATTGATCTTTTTCTTTTTCAACTGGCTCATAGTTTTACATGTTATAGCAGCAAGTTGTTTTTATAATTTAACATGCACAGTATTTGGGAAATGTCATAATCAATTGTACTGCCTTAAAACTTACGCCCTAGATAAAAAGGTTGATTTTAGAATGATATACCAAATTAAAATCATTCATTGATAAAGGATTTTCATTGACAATTACATGACGCTTCAAGGTTCAATATGTATGAAGAAAACATGGTAGGAATTGTTCACCGTTCAACTAAGCCTAAAGGTGGTTCTCATACCTTCTTGTTAGAATGAAGAATACTCGCCCATGACTCGTGTGCTGATTGCGGTGGAAATGCTTCAGTCCTACAAAAATGCCAGCCCCATGGAGGGTCATGATCCCAGTCTTTCAACGGTTTGTTTTCCCATCTTTTTTTTCTCCTATTTAACTAGTCAACTTGATGATCAGCGTCATGTCCTGTGAATATATAACTAAGTTAAGCTCTTTCCATTCTCCCACTCCAACATATTCATTGCTGTTCCCATATTTCCCCACTTTACTGCCCCACCAAAAACTCATTTATATGCAAGCTTCAACTTGCCTTTCACCACTCATTATGCTTTTCCCCCATTCTTGATTACTTTCATTTTTGGATGGCCTTTCATTATCTGCACTTGATTACTTCTACCCATTTTATCACCTTTTACAGTATGCCGCGTCCGCGTGTCCTCTAATCACTTCAACTCTCCACATCACTGTAGCTTCCCATCTGCTCAGTTTGTCTTTTTTATACAATCTTTCTGTATGTTTGTTTCTTTTACCTGAATGAAAGATCTTGGATGCACTATAAAACTGGAATGATTCCGTTTTCCAATATATTATGAATGATTTCTTCTTTAGCATACTGTTACCTTCTGATTTTCTGACTTCTGATTCAATTTTCTTTTGTCTCGTCCCTCAAAAAGCTGGTCAGCATGGTGTCTAATTGTAACTGGACTGATGCCGTGGTGGAGCTGCAGACATGGTGTCAACTTGCTGCTTTCTGCCACCATGCCAAGGAGTATAGTTTGGTTCTAAACTGCACCGAGAGAGCAATGCAACTTGAGGATGCAGCATTAAAATGCCTCACCACCACACCTTGCCTATTGTAAGTCAATTGACCTTTTAAATTCATTTAGTTGCATATTTAAAAGAACTCGTAGATGAGTGGGTGAAACAAAAAAGGAACGTATTAGTATGAGGAATTGCAGTCAATATGAAACGAGTCAATATAATAGTCTGTAATTAGTAGGTTTTATGAAATAAAATATTGGTGTTGTAACCTTTCCTGTTGCTTAGCTTTAATATCTTAATATCTTCTAGGTATGGCTTGCCTGCAGTGAATGAGATGCTGAGTACTGCAGCCTGTTTGAGAGGGTTGAGCTCAATTCATCAGTCTATTGGAGACTTACATATATACAAGACAGCCATGGATATGCTTCTGTCTAGTATCAGGTAGTGTCCTTAGAAAACTTACTGTATGTTCTGTTGTGACATCAGTGGCCAGATTGTTCAAGAATAATTATTCATTTATTCAGTCTCTCCTTCGAAAGACAATATGAACAATATCTGTATTCTATGTTGTCTCACAGGTATGCGCTAAAGGCCGGGCATCCAGAATTATGTTTCACAGCTGCTAGACATTACTGGAACAATTGCCTACCTCTAACACATTCACCTGAGGAAAGACATCAGCTCAAAGAGCCATTGGAGGCAATTCTCAGTGCCCTCCTTCAAACTCATCCCAAGCATACAAACGTATGAACCTTTTGTCTTTTGCCATTTTGGTACTGATGCATTATATTTCCACAGTGGGATGGTGTGGTGTGTTGGAAAGATATCTATTGATCACTCCTATGAATAGTTAATGCTATTTTTCCAAATTAATTTGGTTTCCTTCCCATCAATCTGAATACATCCATGGCAGGGCGATTCATTATTTATGAAATGGTGAGGATTTTTGGATAGGCTTAGGTGGAAGAAAGCGTCTCCAAGGCTTCTTCGCTCTCTTAAATCTATATAGTACTACCTACTCACAATGCACACTCACAGAATCATAAAAAGAAGAAAAATATTATACCAGTGCATTTCCTTCACTGTGTTGCTTTGCCATATATATTCAGTATGTGTATTTATTTTTAATGCACCTTATAAATTTCATGTTGTGCTCATTGTATCAGCCTTTCTCCATCAATCATCTTTACGACTATAATCTTTTTGTCATTTGTCATTTTATAGAAACAAGACAAAGTGAAACAACCCCAGAAAGGAGTACCTAGTGGAAGTTCTAAACCTGAAGCACAAAGTAAGAGCTGAGTGAGTGGAAGTCTTTTCAAATGGACACCCCTTTCAAACTACTAATTTTTATGTTTTTCTTGTCTCTCTGACCAGACGAAGAAGTCCTCACTCTGAGATCATCGATGTACTGTCTGTTGCTACAAATATACATAGATAAAACCGATTTCAATGGAGCTTTGCAACTGTTGGATAACGCTGTGAGAGATATGCCTGGGACTAAACATCGACTGTAAGTGAAAACTGATCAAACATTCATTCATTCCTCACAAGGGTCACGGAGGGTGCTGGAGCCTATTCCAGCTGACTTCGGGCTAAAGACGCGGGACACCCTGAATCGATAGCCAGCCGATTGTAGATTGATAAAACACTAATAAAAAAAAAAAATAACAATAAGATGATGAATTCAACTTTATTTTCTTCTCTGTTCCTCAGGCTTCTGCTGAAATATCGCATACAGATGAAAGCCCGGCTGGGGGAGAGTGTATTGATGGACATGCAGACTCTACAAGGCAAAGAAGAGCAGAATTGTTCACTAATGTGGCACAAAGCAGCACTGTGTTCTTGCAATAAAACACAGCAGATGACTTGTTATCAGAAATCAGTAACATCTCTCATGGTAAGTCAAGATAATGTTGCAGCTCGCAGAGATACCAGATCTTCTGATGGAAGCATTTATTTTACCTTGTCTTTGGGATCTTTACAAAAAGAAATGAGATTTTAGTACTGTAGGAAACATATTTTATGTATGGACTTTTGGATCCATAAAAACTGGATCTTTGCACTGATTAAATAACTTTATGTTTAGCGTTTGGTATAAAATACAATCTTAAAAAACGAAATCCTACCCCCATCTTGTGGAATTGTAGTATCATTGCAGCAATTCCATCCCCTGGAAATTAAGAAAGGGAGGTGTCTAGGAAAAGAATAATGAGTTTGTGACTCTTGTGTGTTCTTAATTAAAGTCTGAAGAAAATCAATGGCAAAAGGTCAGCTTCCTGCTTGCATTTGGAGCATGGTTGTACTGTCACAACATGTCTACACAAGAGGCTCAGCACCAGGTTCAGTGGGCCATTGACATTCTTCTACATTTTGGAAAAGGAAAGTCAGAGAAATCAGGTATCCATTGATTATGAAATTGGCTCAATTTTTTTACTGTTAAGTTGATTGGCCGAATGTACTTTTTCCTTTTTTATATTCATTCAATCAATAGTATACTTTCTTGCGATGTGGAAAATTTCATTTAAAAATTTTGTGGTCTCTGCATAATATTTTTTTTTATTTCTTTTTCTGCCTAGAGGAAGGGTCTGAGGAAATGGACACTGGTTCGTTGAAATGTGAGACTCTGGCAGTTGTTCAAGGACTGTCATTCACACAGACGGTGTCCAGTCTGAAGGAGGTGCAACGCCTTGACAGCTTGGTGCAAGCACACACTCTGCTTGCGGTCATGGCAGACAGAAATTCATCTGAGCACCAGTTTAACCTGCTCCGAGCATACGACTTTGTGCTACAAATATGGCAGGTGGGCATGTCAGTGGAAAAAGTTTGTTTAGATGGCATTTTTCCAATGTTAAGTCAATGATTAAAGGCTGTTTCTACATCCACAAAAGGCTGATCGGGTTCCTTGCCAATATATGAAACTAAAACAGTTTGACAGACTCCCTCTCTACCTGACCCATTCTAGACTGTCTGACCTAACTTTTGAAAAATCGAAAACTGTGTATCTTTACAGGTCTCGGCAGAAGTTGTCTCTATGAGTCCAAGTGAGAATATTAAAGGCCAATCTCCCAATCCTGCAGGGAACAAAAAAGACAAAGCCAAAGGGAAAAAGGTCAAAGATGTATGATTATTTAATCAAAATTTTGGATTGTTTTAACATGTGGTTTCTGTGAAATATATTGATACATTATTTTATGTACTTTCCCCAGCCCTCTCCACAAGACATGACACCCAAACCTGTCTTGGAACCTACACGTCCATATACTCTGGATTACTGGGTTAGATACATTTGCTCTGATCAGGTCCGCTACACTTTCAAAACAAATCGCAACCCACAGTGCATAAATATTCACACCATTACTAATCAGGTAAGGTTACTTATACTCCATTGTTCATTACAAATACTCCTATAATGGAAAGAAAATGCTTATTGTTTTAGTTACTTTTTTTTCTTATTTACTCTAGAACCAAAGCTTGTTTTATCTTGACCTTCTGGAAAAGGAACTGAACTCGCTCTCACTGAGCCACCTCACCCTACCGATTATGCACCTCGCAGAAACATTTGCTCATGATCTGTTGGATAGGAGAAGCCTCTCTGATTTGTATCGACTCAGGTAGAAACACTGGCACATTAGTGTGTTTTTATACCTCATACCAGTTTCTCCATTTGATTAAATTGTGAAATTCACACGTAAAATGGCTAAAATATATATATTCATCCCAAAAACATGGCTTTATTGGTAGAATGTTAATATCACAAGTTCATTCATTTAATTTCCACAATAGGACTAGAAAACACCCACACACCATGTAAAATGTGACTATTCTATAAATCTCTTTCTGCCATTCTCACCTCATTAGAATTGTGAGGACCTGCTGTCAGCTTGGCATGGAAACTCATTCCTCATATCATGAGAGTCTCTTAAGCCTGATGAAAATGCGAGAACAAGAGCAGATCAGGTATTTAAGAGCTGCCGTGTGCTTATTTTTGTACTTATAACTTCATCCACATACAGTAAATGATATCTGTCACTATAGGTGCCACAGAGCATTCACTCTTTTACAGGAGAGAAGACGACTCTACAAATCCAACAATCCGGTCAATCCAAAGCGCTTTTCTGCTCTAACGGTACATCCCTTGCTACTCCTTCACAAAAAGGATAACTTTGAGTTACTAAGCTGTGCTTCAAAATATTGTTTTTGTTCATTTTCCTACATAACAGCAGATTATGGTAGTTTACACGTTAGCACAAGCCACCATTCTACCTTACGGTCAGTATTTGAATGCCTTACAGAAAACCGATATGGAGTCAGGTTTACAGAGGAGGAATTCCTTTCGATTGGATATTTGGATTGATAAAGCAGATGTCTGCATAGAGATGGGACTCTACCAAGGTGCCAGGCAGCTCCTGGCAGAAGCTCAGTTGGTTGCGTTGGTGAGTTAATGGAAGGCCTAATAGTGACAACAATAATTATTGTAGCATATTATATTTTCTTTGTTTTTCCTAATTAGGAGTTTGATGATCAAAGTGTCATGCCAAGAATCTTGCTTAGTATGGCTACTCTAGCTTGTGAAGAACACAATTATGCAGAAGCCCTATATCTTCTCGACAAAGCTCAGGCCATGGGTGGAGACGAGCACTTCTGGTACAAGTTCACACTCACAAAGGTTGCCGCCGTGGTTGGCCAGAGACCCCAGGATGCACAAACCAAGGTGAAGATAACCTGTAACTAGACCGTAAATTTAGCCGTTTTTGATCTAATGATATTTCTTTTAACAGATGGATCAAATAATCAAGCAAGGGTGTGAAGCTTTGACGGTGGTTTTGAAGCAGCGGTTAAACCGAAAATCAGAGATCACATTTTTAATTGAATCGTTAGAAATGAGGTAATTGTATACATTTAGCCAAGAGGAATAGTTTAAGTATTGAAAACTATTTTAAACAGTTCTTAAATATTACCATTATTACTGTGCCAGCAGCATGTGGGTTGGTTGGCGACATCTTCAATCAGCTTCTAAATCTCTTAATGTATTTTTTTACCCTGTTCTAGAGGTGCCATTGAGTGCATCAGTGCCATTTGTGGCAGCGAGCCTGGAGCCAGACTCTCTACCAAGGAATTCCTAGTGCTGAAAGCTGCCTGTGATACACTCGGGAAGTGCGCAAGCGTTTTCACACAACTCAACTACAGAGACCATGCTGCAAAGAGCCATGAACAATGCACATACGGCCTAAGGTCAGTCAGGTTAAAGTTCATCCATATTTTGATATTCTACTCTCTTGACCCTGAAGTAAATGCTGACGATGTCATTTGAATAATCTTAATAACCAGCTATTAACACAAATGATTTCTGACAAAAAATACCCTGAAACATGCATCACAGCCCTTTTTATGGTTTTATTAGTTTTGTGGTAGCATTTTGCAGGAAACTGACCCTCAAACATTCATGTAACACGTTCAAAGGTTTCTGGCGTACAAAGCTACAGACAAAAAGGAAAAGCAACGTTTTCTGCTCGATGCACTTTCCCACATGCAGTTATCAATCTCAGAGCAAGAACGTGTGGTTTTGAATGCTGAAAACCTGCTCCAACTTGAAGAGGCAGTAAGTAAACAGCAAACATTTCACAGACACATTTGAAGATTTATTTCCTTTGACTACGCATGTGAATATTGGTCATTGATTATATTCAAAATATGATATTAGTATGGGTATTCATTTCTGTTGCAACAAGATAGTAAAGTCTAAGAAGCGAGTAGTCAAATCATGAGATTCAGTCAGAGTTTTGAGGGAACTTTAAATGAAGACTTATGTTTCCATCAGACATCTATCTCAGCAATTGCAATACTTTGATGTTAACAGTGTACGCACAGGAGATGGTGCTGTTGCCCTTCCTACTCACTCGTAGCATTTATCCTGTAATCAATCAAGTCAGTGGTGTCTTATCAGACCTTTTGTAATAACACTGTTTATGGAGAGGTCGCATTTATTAACTAATTATTTTAATTACCATTTTAAAATGTGTACTTTTTTCATTTAACCTGTGTCTGTACCTTGAAATAACTTGCTGATGTTTGTTTTGTGTTTCTGCCAGAGTTCTGGAGCAATATTGTCACCCAAGTGGACACTTTTACGTCTGCGTCTCTCCCTGGTAGATGTCTGTTTGGCAATACTAGAGGAGCACTGTGAAGAAATAGTCAACAGAGCCCTGACCAAAGACAAGACTATTGCTCAGATAGCAATTGAAGATTTTATGCGAAGCATACCAGAAACCAACTCAATTGAACAGGTAGCTCCTATATGAATTCTATAAATTTGCAAAGAAAAACAGACCAAGGTCTGACGGGGGCATATGTAGCCAACTTCTTCCAGAGTTCAGGCAAAGGTGCCTGGCTACCACATAGAGGAGGTAGCAGTGATGTGTGCGTAAAATGTGAAACACCAGCTGAGGTCTGATGTGGCACCGTTATTTTTCTCAATTTTGAAGCCTACTTGGCAAAAGCTTGTTAACAATACTTTTTTTTATTTGGCTCAGTGACTTATTGCTGTCAACTTCTATTTTACGGGAGCATTAAAATTAGGAATCTAACGGGATATTCAGATTTTTCATCTAAATTGAATACAAATAATTTCAGGAGTTTGATGGGAGAATGTTTTTAAATAAAAACAAAAAAGTAATTTATAATGTAAAAAGAAATGTGTTTCTACAATGCATATTCTTCTTTTATAATGCATTTCTTTTCAGTTATTTTTTATGCCCTCCAGTACATTTGGAGTTTGACTTGGCCAGTCAAAACCTTCCAATTCTTCCCGCAATGAACTTCTTTGTTATTTTGCCAGTGTGTGTTTTGGGTCATTATCTTGACGAATGATGAAGGATCTCCCAATCAGTTTTGTGAAATTGGCAGCCAAAATATTTCTATAAAGTCTGGAGTTCATTTTGGAGCTGCCTTATGTGTTCACAACAATAAAGATTAATGAGCCTGTCCCGGAAGAAGCCATCCAAGCCCAAACCGTGACATTACCTCCACTATTTTTCAGATAAGCGTTTATTGGAGATATTTAGCTTAACTTTACTGTTTTTATTTACCTTTTTAAAGAATACATTTAATTGAGAAAATGAATTTTCACACTTACTGTACAATTGATTCCGACCTACTGACATTTGCAGTTGCTTACAATTTTTAAAAACAAATTTAATGAGGCTTGATTAACCCTATGTAGGTCACTCACGGAACTCACTGACTGACATTAACGGTGTCAGACGTCCAATCGTACGAACAAACGTTTATTGAAAAGAAAAAGTCAAATCACAGTTGCATGACTACTGGCATAAATAATACATTCTGAAAAATAATCTTGACAATCATTATGTTTATAATATAAAGTGATGCCTTACCAATTGCACTGGTCGACAGTGAGTTGTTCATGCTGTATGAACGACTTTAAGATTAAGAAAACAAAGCTTGAGAAAGCCATGTTTAAAGATGTGAGTGAAAACAAGTTTAGACATTGAGCAGTTCTTCAATCACCTTAATGAATAGTATAATTGCAGAAGGGTGATGTAGTTTAGCTTTTCTCCAAGCACATTACAGTGTGAGTATGGCAATCACTCTCTCTAATTAAGATTTTGCTAAGCTGTCTAGCCTTTTATTTTCATCAGAGTTAGGAGTTGCAATAATCACTGCGTGGAATCTTAAACCCATAAAAAATATATTTCCCTTATGTCTGACTGCCATTCAATAGTTACTTTTAATTCAATGAATTAATTCTATGAACAAATACATCCAACTTCATATCCTTCTGTCTTGAACAGGAGTGGATGAATGTAGGCAGCACGTTGGGCCAGATGGCGTTGGGCCAGCTGGCTGCAGTGAACTCTTGTTCTCTGGATGACTTGGAAATGAGAGCACATTGCCTGTGTTTGATGGGAAAGACCCTGAGACTGTTGGCTGTCCAGGAGGATCCTGTTTATATCTCTTCTCTCTGGAAAAAAGACCTAAGGGTAAAAAGCACGTCATTGAAATTGAACTTTCAGGCAAGATTACCAATAAGCGTGAATGCTTGCATGCAGTGACCCTGAAATTATTCTCCCCAGCTGCAAGTTTCCTTTGACTCCAGTGTCAAAATTACCGAAGAAGAGAATTGTGTGAAAGACAAGGAGAGCGTTCTAAGCAGTAAAGAGTCCAGAATGACCTCTGCCAAAAGCGTAGAGCCCCAGGTGCGTACCTCCTGATATATCTGCGGCTCCTCTAATTTAAAACTCAACTCGTATGTTAAATATCTATACATTATTGTCTGAGATCCCATCTCCCGTAGATTTTAGAACTGCTTTACGTTTGCAGAAAAAACGATTGGCTATTTTATGGTCTTAACTTTGGTTGTAAATACACATCTAGGCCATTTAATTCTCAGGGCACTGAATCGATCACAACTTCACTGTTTTGGTTGTCTTAGAAAGTGTTTCACCCCCCATCTGTGCAGGCCTTATTAGTTCTCGACTACAGCGAACAGTTCTAGCCTGAGGCCAGGGTTTCGATCGATTCGATGCCGTGGGAATATTATAAAATTCAGTAAAGGTCCTGTTTCCTTCCGTTTTGCTCCTTTAGGGTTGGTTACCAAAGTATGTCTCTTTTCTATCTCAGTTTCTCTTCTGCTAACCTCCTCTTGAACATCAATAGCCTTTTTCTGTTCAATACATCTGTCAAATCTAATATATATTTAGAAGGCTTTAGCTCAGGGGACTTCAAATAGTCAATACATTTAATTGGATTTGTTTTGTTTTTTAGGTTTGCTGTTTTTTTTTTGTTTCCTATCTGTCGTAATAAAATCCAACTGTAAGGATGAATGTGTATTGGTTTGTGAACTATACACTATAGTGATTGATTTTTTTTTACCCACTATCATTATTGGACCATTGTTACATCCACGTATTTGTGCTGATTACGCTATAAAAATATGCATTCATTAGAGTAACTGTTGTAAAGTGTAACCATTATGTGTCTTTGCCATGCAGCAAAAAAAGCACAAGGTTGAGCTGCTTTTGGCCCAAGCCAATAATGTGCTGTCCGAAACGGTTAGCTTGTGTCTTCAGCACAATTTGTCAGCATCCATCCTGAGTGATGCCTCTCTCAATATGCTGGAGTGTCTTGGAAACTCACACCATGAATTGGCATGTCAGTATCTTGCCTTGTTTCAGGTATGCTCTCGTCGGTGAAAAAATGTATCCATAGCCTGTTTATAGTTTGTATCATTTGCACTTTTTCCAGCAATTTATCATTTTAACTTTTTCTCCATAGAGTGCGTGTATTGCTGATGTCATGGCTGATGTTTTAAGTTTGGCCTGTGATGACACTAGTGTGTCCCAACTCTCAGCTCTACTCAGCCTCTACAGGAAACTCTTAGTATCTCAAGAGGGCAGGCCCACTAAAATGCTGGAAGCAGTAAGGCACTCCCTGAACAGCATTTCCAAGGTACCAGGTCACCGTACAACTCATGATTAATGGATTCTGTCATACCAAGTTGCTAAGTTCCCACGAGGATGGACTTGATATTAGGAACGTTAAGCCCTCTTCTCCAAATGGTTCCCAAAATTGTTCAGGGAGCCAGAGCAACACATCCGCAGTATATACGCATCACCTCAATTTTTTTTTAATATTATATATGTTATTTCAAGTACCTCTGATGAACCCCAAATATAGTTTAGATGTCCTAAAAGGAGTTTGAACCTCAACATGGATGTTTGTTGGATTCTGAACATTCACATCCCTACATATTACAAAATGTTCTCACTTGTACAATCACCTTTTCTTAGTTGATTATTTTTACTGGGCTCTATTTTTACCCGATAGTTTACTCGCCAAAACCGGGGTCATATTTTTAGTTCCAAAATTAATATGCATTTTCAACAGTGGTGTATAGTTTTTTTGATACTATATATTCAATTTAGCATTTTGCAGGGTTCCCTTACTGCCAAATGAAACGAATAATATACAAATTTAAGCGAAAAACTGAAATAATTTAAAGACGTCATATTTGTATGTGTATTTTAGGACATAAATCCATTTTTTGCAGGCCTTTTCCCAATTGACCATCAACCCCAATCACCTAAATCTTCTTGCTGAACTTTCGCCTGACCTGAATATTATTTTACTTCAGCACTCTAAGGATGGGTAATGTGTGTTATTTATGATATTACATTATATTACAGATCTAGATCGCCTACATTTAAACATGTAGAAATGGCTAGTACTGTTTCAATGTTTTTTTTATCTTAAATGTGTACCTTCCATCACTTTTTATGTTGTGCTTTAGATCAGAACTTTACGGAGCATTCTACAAAGTGACTGAGCCTCAGGAAATTCTAAAAGGAAAGACAACACCAGGTAAATGTTGATAAAGTGAAGAAAAGTCAGTGGATCCACCTAATAAGTGTTTATGAAATGTTAAAATGCGTTCTAGTCCAATGAATTCTCTTAGGAACGTTCATACACAGCAAAGTAGAAAGACATTTACAATAAACGGGAGATTTTGTTTGGACAGGTATTTTTGTATTTGAAAGACCAGTGAAGGATCTGCTAAAGAACAAGTACAGAACAAATCCCCCTTTTATTCACTTTTGCCTCAAGCCTAGGTTGTTTTACCTGTTTATATTAACTTATAACTTAAGTGTGAAAACAGTAGCCATGAAAAAGAATAAAAGAGTGTCTGCTCTGTTGTATAATTTGTTGAAGGGGACCTAGTTCGTGAAACAGAAAAGAATATGATATGAACAATGATACATAAAAATAAAAAAAAAGAGAGAGAAAACAGGGCACTGGAAAAACATTGGGAAGCGGCTGTGAATGTGCTCACGGGGACCAATTACAAGTCCCGTACTGCATGCGTTAAGAACCATACAGTTGTGACTGAGTGTATATTTATTTGCTGTAGGTTCACCAACATGCTCACGAGTGGCTAAGATTTCTGTATGCCCGAGGGCTCTGCTGGCTCTTCGCGAGCAGGCACGGGCCTTTGACCAAAAGATGAGACACGCACTCCTCAAGGAGACCTGTTTGCATGAAGGAAGAGTGAAAACCCCTGAAGAGGATCAGGTTTCTCATCCTGTATGTCTTTATCATTATTTGTCTTTTTTTTTAACTCAACAATTTACTTCTTTTTGGCAGTATAAAAAATGTCTTTATTTTCTGAACAGACAGCTGATGAGAAAAATGCCTTGACACTTCACTTTAAAGATATTGTTCACAAAATGGAAGAATACCTGGATCCACTAATTTCTCAGTTTGACTTCACTTTCTTGAGGTATGATACTTTATGACAGCAAATTATTGATCGTATCTTGAAGGAGGGATTCCCCTTTGGATAAACCTTTGTAGGGCACTCATTGGCTCTCATTGAGGCTGGCACTGAAGCATGAGCATTTACAGTCTGTCCTCTTGAGTTTGAATAAATTGGACATCTATAATTATCAATGGTAGGCAATGGGTAAAATGTTAATAAAGCTGGGTTGTCTCCAGCACCCCGCAAATCTGACATGGTTGAATGCTGTTGAAAATGAATATAGTATAAATAAATAGACACACACATTTTGGTTCATGTATGCCACAACTGTATACTGAAAGAAGATATTGTAATAATGACTAATTATTTTATGTTTTTGTTTGTTATAGTTCTCCTGAGTCATCTGATCCAGCTCCCGAAGAATGCCAAACCAAATCTGAAGATAAGAAAGCAACGATATGTGAAGGTACAGTCGCTGTTTCAATCTCGGACATTGCTGTAAAGCTAATATAAAACTTGGGTGGTCCAAATTTAATTTCCCTCAAACCTGTTTCTACAAGAGCACTCATACTATCATAACTAATGAGTGATGAAGAACCAACGGAATGCCATTGTCTGTCCTAATAAGAATTGATAATATTGATACATTTGTAAAAATGGAAAAAAAACAAGACAAAAAAACTTTTCTGTATTTTTGTGTGTCTTAAACATCAGCGCCACCACGGAAACCAGGTGAATTTGTAGTGTTGCTGGCAGATTGGAAGTTGATGGAGTTGCCATTGGAGGCTTTGTCAGTCCTTCAGGGGGACCTATTGTCATCCGTTTCTCGA
This sequence comes from Stigmatopora nigra, assembly GCF_051989575.1. Classification (NCBI taxonomy): domain Eukaryota; kingdom Metazoa; phylum Chordata; class Actinopteri; order Syngnathiformes; family Syngnathidae; genus Stigmatopora; species Stigmatopora nigra. Next base: position 7,969,094 of record NC_135519.1, on the reverse strand, counting down.
GATTTCTCCCTCCAGCTTTTGTGCAGTCGTATACCAAAAGAAGAGCCGAAAAAAGGTACGAGATTAAAGACTCCAATTTGCCCAAAATTCACACTGTTATTTGCAACCACTATCAAGAAGCCTTGAAAGAGATTTCCAAGAGAAGTAACTGAAGTACTCTACTAGACATGTCATGTGAACCAGTTTTTTTCATTATATACAAGAAAAAGTGGTTATTCATCATGCCCTCATTAAATGCTTGAACCCATGAGAGCAATTTATACACAGAAGAAAGTGGATACATGAGTTTTCAAATGCCAACATTTGATGATATAAGAATCTTTCAATAAAGTTTCAATATCATGTGAACATATTTTGGCCTGCCTTTAGGAAGACAATTGCCCAGAGCCAAACTTTGTTTTCGACGCTTGCTTGAGTATGGCCGCCGCAGGTTTTGACAAAGCATGATTAAGTTTTTTAGCTCATTATGTTTTTAACCCATTCTAGTTGGCATCAAAGCTGCAGGTATGGCAAACCTGAGAGAACAGCCTTTGCAGGCTCCAAGGAGCTTTGTAGATGAAAATGAAAGAAATGTCAATGACTGCAGATATTTTGAAGCTTTTTGTTATGGGTAATAGCTAGCAAAGAACCGTGAATTTATTCATTCTATTTCCTGCTTTTAACAGTGGATAAGGACGCCAAAGGGGGCAAAGCCATGAAGGGGAAAGGTAATCAAAGTCAAGTCATCAAAGCGGTGAGTAAATTGATCTGGGCCTGTTTGATAGTGACAGTATGATATTTACCTGCTGTTGGCACTGGCAATTAGTTTTTTTTTTTTTTAAATGTGTATTTCATCAAAGATCCCATTTCTCCCACACCTGAACTTTCAGCTGGTATTTGCCATATACAATGGGATTTTGTTTATAGTTGTGATGTTTACATTTCAAATATATTTCTTCTTAAAGTGATGCCTTGTGGCTGTTCTCATGGTTTGTTTCATTCTCAAGACGTTTAATCCATCACAATTGGACATTCTTTACATCCACTATGTAGTACGGGATGTCGCAAAGTGACAGACGCCCCCAATTCATTTAGATGGGCAACATTAGATTTGAAAAATGATTATGGTCATTGGGGGTAATTGGCAGCAATCAACCAATCATTGCCATCCCTCCAATGACCGATTGGACATCTATCGCCATCAATGACAGCCAGTGATTTTGTTGGACACCTGAGGGCAAAATATTAAATAGAAATTTGGCAGTAGTGTATGTATTTCAAACCTCGGGTATTGTGGTAATTTTTTAGAATCGTGTTATTGTTTCATATTTTTTATTGCATATGTCTAAACAATGTCTTCCTCGCACATAAATTATAACTGCCTAAATAAGCTGTTTGGAATATTACAGACACCTATTGATCATGCTCTGCCAGAACACACCATTCCAGTGGACACACGGAACTTCAAATGCATCTTTAATGACAAAGACATTGTCAATACTTTCAGCAATTTTGGTGAGTAGAAGCTAATTCAAAATCAATAAACACAGAGGAGGAAAAATAGGACTATACTATGAGATGAAATCAAATGCAAGCGACAGATTTATAATGTTGTCTTTGAAAGCACAACAAAGCTCAGTTTTGTTTTGCAGAAGGAACCTCTCTTGTTGAAAGGATGAAGATGAACTGGCCAGCATACGGCCAGCATTTTACCCATCTTTTGGCAGGCTTTTTAAGCATCAAACAAACACCAAGGTGTGAATTTGTACCTTTTTACATTTTTGCAGGCTCTGCACATGTCATCAACTTATGATTGTAATTGCATCTTTGAATTTTTTTCAAGCTTTGGTGAGATGGAGCAACTGCTGTCCAAATGCAGTGGATTTATGTACTTGGGAGCAGAACGCTTTTTGGCTCAAATTCCACTTGCCAAACTAGCAGCCCTTAACCTGCCAGGTGAAATTTATTTCTACATTATCTACTTTCTAAAAGAAATGTAAGTAAATGATAACAAAATGAAGATAATGTTTTAAGGAAGGGAGTTGCAAGCAGGTTTTCTTGTAGCATCTTTATGTTTTTTCCAGATACTGAAGTGTAAGCTTAACTCACATTACCCATGTTGGTTTAATGAACACATTTAGTAGCACTGTTTTTCTTTCTGTTTGTCACACATAAACCCAAAACTTACAAGCTTTTGAAAAACTGAGAGGAGACAGTTTGACAATTTTCTTCCCTCTTCAGAATGTCACATGGCTCTAATTTTTGATCTGGTCCAGAGTAATGTTTTGCAGTCCTCAAACAATGACATGCACAAAAGGTAAATATTAGCATTTCTACATTCAAAGGTTTCTATTCTTTATTCTTGCTTTTTGCCCACGTGTTGTTGTAAAATTGCACTCGTGTGTCATATTCTTCTTGCAAATCTTGGGTTGTTACTCTTTTCTTCCAGGGCAGGACAACGCACCCTTGAAAAGCCTTCGGAGGTCGCTCTGCTGTTGAGCTTGAACGGTGTCACCTGTATTGTCCTCAACCAATGGCATAGTAGCCTCGAACAAAACTCGGAATACATGACCAACTTTTTGGATAGTATGTCCCAAACAGCCTTTCACAAAATCAGGATTTAATCTCTTTAGCTGTTTACATGCTCTCCTTTTTTTGAATTTGGGAATTGAGGATCAAATGTTTTGCAGATTTTCTGAGCGGAAGACAGACTTCTGGGCAGATTGTGCATTCTCTCAGGCAAGATGACGACACCACGGAATCAAATGGTAGCGTACATCTTGTTTATAACCATGTTGCAAGCAATTTTATGCTTTATATTTGTTTGTAAATTATTTCTTTTTCCTAATGGAAATTTATTTGATCTTTACAGATTCTGACACTGATTTGGAAGCAAAATTTCAGCACAACTCTGATCTGACACCATCAGCTTTCAACTGCGTTCTTTATGGACTTCCTCTTGTGACAGCCACATAAAGCAATTCAATTAACATAAATTGCTAAACGGTATGTTTACTGTTTAATCACTATTAGCATGAATTCAGTGAATTTGAACCCGCTTATTGTTTTTTGCCAGTTTGATCACATATGTTGACTATTTCTTACCTATTCCCACATCAATTGTTTTAGTGTAAATATCTGTTTTCAAAATATGCTTCTTGAGGTTTTCCATCCTTGTTTTAGGATTACAGGGCCTCTTTTTCCCTCAAAATGTACTGGTCCCTATTTGTTTTGCTCCAAAAAATAATCTATGACTACATTTTTATTTTACAAGATGTGTTTCAGAAAGCCTGTTTTATAACATTTAAAATTAACCAGTTTTGGTTTTTGTACTTCTGGGAAATAGTTCTCATTTGTCTGAAATTGAATGAAACAGTGACAGGTAGAGGTGATTCATACTCTATTCATATTTTAAACATGCGCTTAGCCTTCAGGGTCGACATTAGTATTGTTTCTTCTGGACAGTTGTATCCAGAGGATAGAGGAGACTGGAGCATAACTGCATATTGTTTGACCTTTACGTGCACTTCATGTATGCATGTGGGTCAGTACAAGATGGGGCGGAATATGTAAACCTTTGCAACTGGAGGCTTGTATGAGGGGGGAAATGTGTTGAAATTAAATGCAACATTTCTTTGCTTGTCTGCACCTACCCAGGCTTCAGTTTACTTGTTACCCTAATGAGGCAAGCACTGTTAGAAGAAGGGAAACTGGGCGGATTATTAAATAGCATTCTGCAAAGCATGATAAAAAAAAATAATTTGTCACTAGTAGACATCCAATTCATTTTAACTGAGAGGGCTGACAGTGAATGGACATTCCCATTTCAATTGTATTGGATTTCTAGTGGCTTTAATGGCAGTCTAAGAGTTAAATGAATATTATTTTTTAGACCAAATCCATTTGGGTAGTTCTTGAAGTCGAGCCCTAACTTCTAGACTGAATGATTATTAAACAGAGTGCCTCCCTTTCAACCTAATTAAACCCTTCTAAAATGCACTCGACAAGCATTCTGCCAGTCACACAAAAATCTAAATGCAATTAGTAACTATTTTGTTCCTTTTTGAGAGACAACGTGATGATCACAACACCCTCCCATTTTGGACTCATTTTGCATGATATGTTTTCACATGTAGACTTGATCTTGACTTAACCTCTGGGAGCATCTGGCCCCTGTCTGCCATGCCTCAAGGTGGAACTTAAAGCTGCTGTGATGTCTCAAACAGGGCAGTAAATCGGATTAGCTTCTCACTTTCAATAGAACAGGAATCCACAGGCATTATTTTAATAACCATGATCTTCAGTTTTATTGCAAAACAACATATAGCCTCCTCACATTTGGCCTCCGTCTTCATAATCACGTTATCCTGTGCTAAATTGTAATTAGATTGTATAATCACATTAAACTGCAATGTTTCTGGCTTGCTCTGAGCATGGGTTAGTTATTGATTTTTTAATTAAATGTGTTAAACATTGTTTTCCAGTCAGTTGCTGTCAGTCTTTGTGACTCAAGTGGATTTTGTAGCTGTATGTTGGGGATTCACATGAGGATTGTAAAATGAATATTTCTGTCAGCATAATTTGATTATTTGAATCATATGGAAATATGGTAAAAATAATCTTGTTTATTGTATCACGAGAATTATTGTGCCTTGTAGAGTCACACGTAAATCATTGCAAATAATTCCAATATTTCTTTGAAACATTAAAACTTTTAGCATCTTCATGTGAGTAACTATTTTTGAAAATAAGGACTGAAAGTGTGCAGTATTTTCATTTTGACAAGTGTAGTATATTCTCATATCATCTCATCTCATTTTCTGAACCGCTTTATCCTCACTACGGTCATGGGGGGTGCTGGAGCCTATCCCAGCTGGGCCACCCACAATATATTCTTTGAGTTTGTGTCTTTTTGTTTCTTGGTGAGGCAAAAGATATCATGCATTTGGGAGAAAAAAATTGTTGCGATGGATTTCTGTTGATTTATTGATTTATTCCTGAATATTTTAGCCTTCTTGCTAGTTTGTCCACATGTCCATCTGCCGAGTCTTAACAATGTATATCCACTTGTGCGCTTCGTACATCGCGTATAATACAAATAATATGGAGTCACGTGCAGAGGAAAAAATAGCATTTACCAATATGTGTGTATAAGTAAGGTATGCTGGTTATTTGAGTGATCTCAAAAATATATATTTTCATGCCAGCTCTATTGCTATAAATATAATACAAGGCTGTTTTCATTTCCACATTGTGTAACTGCTTAAATTGTGTTCACGATATCGAGCACAAAGTTAGACATTTCTGAGTGGTATGTCTATATATGCAACTCATTTAAATACAGTAAATAAAATCAACCTTGCTGCCATTCGGTATATAGATAGCCAGTACATCTTCCACTAGAATTGATTTTAATTTAAAATGTGATATTCTCTTCTTTGGCTTGTTTTGTCTTGGTTTGTGGGGAAAGGTTTATGGTTTTGGGGCTTTGGTGGGTCTTAGTATACACGCTGAAATTCTGTCTCTGCAAAATGTTTAAGTATTTGCTTGCCTCTGTCTGTTTGCTGTAACTAACGTGGGGGTCTCAGATTACTCTCTCTTTGTCTCCACTTGTCTTTAACATTGCATGTGTTCTACCTTTTGCTTTTTTAATTATTGTGACGAGAACTCATTTTGTTCAATTACTGAACCTCTCCATGAACCATTGTGAAGTGCCAGAAGGGCATTTCTCATCTAGTCACCGTGACAATATTGGCCCTTCTTAATTGCCTCCTATATAGTATTGTTTTTTCCCTCGATTGTCTTATGAATACACCGATTATCTCTTTATTGAGACTTCTAAGCAAGATAAAAATCCCCCGGGAAACAGCTTTGCCTAACAGAAAATAATGTAAATTGCTTTCATTTCCGTTTTACACACAATCCAGATGGTGGTGCTGCATTTGATTTTTAAAATACTGCCACTTGACCACTGGATAGAATTTTCAAGATTTTGGACTACTTGTTCTGTCTTGCATTTTGAATTGCCAAGCAAGTTATGTGTGCAATTCATAACAGTGGAATTGGAATGGGTACAGCACAGTAAGAAATCAATGCTGATGATATATGTAGCCCTACTGAATACATAGTGTGCAGTTGAAATGAATGGTATTTCAACAAAGCTGGTACTTGGGTTTGAAGGGATCCATTTAATTTAATATGCTTCAACTACAAGGCAGGAACACTATCAAGGATGATTTCCCCCCCCCCCCCCCCCCCAAGGTTACTAAATGACCCTGGTTCTCTCTTTAGAGCCCTACTATAAATAGTGTACCAAACAGGCCAGAAAGATAGATGGTCCCACATTAATTATCAAAACCACCAAGTATGTGTTGAGAATCGAATACCTTCTATGATAATTATTACAGCTGCAACCTCATGAATCTAATGGGGTTGTTGAGCAACAGGTATCTTGTACTGGAGCTAAACTCTTTTTGCATCAGCTTGCTTTAAACTTTCATCCCTCTTCCCAAACATTTAAATGCTTGTTCAAGTGAATATATTTTAGAATGTTCATGTCAGTGTAAGTCTTGGTTTTAGCCCTTTGGCTCTACATATTGTCAAGGAGTTATAAATTATCATGTTGTGAAAAATTTCCGTCAGGGACTGGATTACATTGTGATTACCTTCTTTCCACTATTTTTAAAAAAATTTTTTAGAGCACTTGGGCACAAGTATTTACCATATTACAAATAATATTGTTTCTGGTAAATCACAAATGAATGCAGCCCTTTTTATTTTTGCCCCAAACCTTTGCTCTTCTCTCATCCGGAAGAGCGAATATTCCTACTGTATTATATTTCAGAGCTAATTATTTTAGAACCGCTTTTAGAATGTACTCGCATTCATCACCTATTTCTGTCAGAAATCCATCACTGACATGTGTGGTTATATTTAGTGGTAACCAAATTACCTAAATGTACCAACAACACAGGCTTTTTAACCAAAACCGTCTCATATTCTGCCCCTCCTTTTTTCCTAAGATCAAATATTAATCCCAAATGTATGACAAAACAGATAAGACAACCTATAAATGAATGATGAACTAAAATGTGTAAAAGATATTTTAAAAAAAGTTTTTTTTTCTCTGAAGGAAGGACTGATCCAGTAGAAAATATTAATATATTGGCAACGTGACCCAACCCCTAAAGAATATACGACACCCCACAACACTTGACTTAGTGAGGCATATATATAGAGTATGATTGATGATAGAATGTGATTAAAAGGGAAATTGTGTATTTTGGGGTGCAACATAATAATTGATGAGATAATCCTGAAACTGAAAAAGGATGCATTAATTACAACGAGCAAGAGATATTTTTAAAGACCATCTGTTGTAATACCCATGCTTTCATGCAAAGTAAAAAAATACTAATATTTCGTGATTGGAGATAAAATGTTAAAATCTATCAGAAAGAAGAGCATTAGGTGCTTCCTGGCCTTGAATTACATGTCATTTTGAGTGCTTACAGCATACAATCAATATGTTGTCAATATATCTGTCAACAGAGAACTCCATGGAACCCTTTACATTTAGAAAGCTTTGGTTGGAATAGTTGCATCATTTGAGCCATCCGATAAGTCAACAGACCTTCACTATTTGCAGCCACTGCTTGCCATATGTATTAAAGTCTCAGTTATTATAGTTTGTCAAGTGTAGCCCTAGCTTTACAATGTACATCTGGATGAGCATCCATCATAGAAATAAGATAAGTTGCAAATATCGATTGATTCAACATGGCAGTACAGAAAGTCCTTGAAAACACAAACAACTAGGGCCGACAATCTCCGTTACAAGTGCCTACATGTTCTTGTGTTGCCAACTAAAGCTTCTCCTTTTCCAAATAAGAATAAATCCCAACTATCTTTTTAACACCATCTTTTTTGGGGGGGAAATTGAACTCGGGGAGGGAAAAAAAGAATTTAACGGTATGAAATACAACAGCAGAAGCATAAAATATATAGCGGTATTCATTTATGATTTGATGGATTCATATCCTTTTTTTTAATAAGTAACTTGATTGTTAGGATTCCGAAGTGTACATAAATCCAGTACAAGTGCAAGGGACTTTTGCACTGGAAAGAAGCTGGTGAAACCCTTCCATCTAAATGCCTGTTATTTTTATAATGACCATGTTAATGTGTTATGTACTACAAGGCTGGTAATGAAGACTGTTTCCAAGGGAACGACAAAGCCATGTTTTCTCTTGAAAAATAAGCTTTAATTCAAACAATATACAATCAGCATGCACTTGACCTGAGGCATGCAGATAACTCAAGACAGGAAAAAAAAAGTATTTCCCCGAACAAGACTTGACGTTGAAGTACAACACACAGTTAGTTGCACAGATTTAAATTCAGAAAGTGTTAAGCAGTGTTTAGATTTTCTGTCTTTGCTAAATTTATTTTGCACCCATGCTTCTGGACATTATACTTTTGTGTACTATTTTCCTTATACCCATCCGGATTGCTGTGAAAATAGTTGCGCTTGTATGAAATTTTGGTCACGATACAGTATGATGTTGTGCTTTGTGTTTATTGGCAGACATGATGATCCCAAGGTTCTCCTTAGGGGTGACCTGGTTGGATAGAAATAGGGGACAGTGAAGTCAGAGATATCTGACCTAGATGGTTTGGACCTTTCCAGAGGAGAAATAGGGAAAAGGATGTTGAGGATGGAACTGCCAGAGAACAGGGCTAGAGGTCGACCTAGGAGAAGATGTATGGATGTAGTGAGGAAGGACTTGAAAGTGGCTAGTATAGCAGAGGAGGATACATAGGACAAGGTGAACTGTATAGCAGAGGAGGATACATAGGACAAGGTGAACTGTGAAAAGGTCATTAGCAAAGACAACCCCTCAGGAGACAAACCGAAAGTGCAGAAATAGTCGTAGTAATGTAGATCTAGCATTTAAACTTATCATGAAAGTACAAATTCATTGTTGTGTGGTGGTTCACATAGTAGGCATTTAAGTTATTTATTTCCAATTGGCACACTGAATGAGAGTTTGGGCAACTGTATCTTTGAATACCTTACTGTTATTTTATTCCCTCATGGGATAATTCATTGTAGACGTGCCAGGCTATCAGTGTAGGGATGAATTTTATGTGACAACTCTTCATCGTCTTAACTTGATTTTTCTAATTATTTTACATAAAATAATAAGAAGAATAATAATGGACCTGAAAAGAGAACAATGTAATTCCCATACATTACAGAACATGCAGAAAAAAGAAAACAATATTACATGGACAAATACTTAAACTTATAATCATTTTAAAATAGGGAGTTATTTAATCACCCTGTAGTTAGTTGTAGACCACTTGCTACTGACAGCTTAGTTGGCTCCAAAAAGATCATTTGAAAAACACTCACATCCACAGTGACATCATGCACCAGGAGTTTTGACAGTCACAAGATAATTGGATGAAAGGGCGTATCAGTAGAGAAATATCTCTATCCTGCTGCAGAAGTGACAAGACAATTACAGTTAGCCATGTTTTTAAAAGAACCCTAATTCATTTGCTACTCTTCATAAGTGCGCAATTGATTTTTGATACAAATTGATGACAATAACTCAACCAACATGTACAATCATATTTTCATATATAATGAGTGAAAAACATATGGCCTTTATAATTGGTAAGTCACAGTTTTGACAAACAATACAGAGTGGTCTGATAATGATTTTGACAATGTAACACAAATAATTTGTCACAGATACGCTGACACATATTTAGTCCAACCTGACTGGCAACGATTTAAGCACAAAGTGAGTAGCAACACAGCAAACACCATACAATTACTTTTGGAATGTAATGCACAATCTTGCAGAATTGAGAGTACATCAGCGTTCAACATAGTGTGTGTTGAGCAATATAAAACAAACATGCACAACAAAGGCAAGTGAAAACAGAAGACCTGTTATGTTTAAATCGGCATTTGTATCTGTTTCTCTAACTTGAGTACATTTGAGTATATCTATTAATTCCAGCTAGGAAATTGTTGCAATGTCCTGTACAATGTCCAGTGTACACTATTTCATCATCCCAGAGTCAATTGTTTTATTCAGCAGGAGAGACAGACCATTCAAAAGGTTTGCAAACAGCTCACGTAGCTGATTTTTTTCAAACAATTTCGTCATACTCGTAAACATGTAATTCCATCTTAATGGCTTACAGTCTAAACGAATACATTTAAAATGTAAAGTCAATCAATTCAACCTTAATTGAGTAAAATGTATGAAAATCAACACTTCTCTCATTATAGTTTTGCGAAGTATTTGTTGTGTGTATCTTTGTTTTCCTGTTGATCCTGTTTTCACTGCTTGAATGTAGAACATTGCCTTTCTATCTCAGCAGTCAAGGCAATAGGGACAATACCCATTGACCATCTTCAGCTATAGTTGAAAGGGTTGCCATTCACTAGTCTGCACAGTATGTGCATGAACAACAATATAGAAATTCATATGGGGCTTCTAACTTTTTGACAGCTGATTTGAACTGCAGATGTCCTGCCAAAGTCAAGCAATGAAACAGCATCGTAAAATAGTACTTCCTTAGCTGGCTTTGTCTTGAGGCTTGAAAGACAAAGGCAATAGAGTAGATGCAAAGATACAGTTGGTATTTGATACATACTGATAAGCCCTCAACATGCGCTTTCCAAAAGTTTCCATTTGCATGAACAGAACAAACTATCAAATCGATTTAGTATGTTAGCGTTGCATTTTCTGGCACACTCATTTCTTAGGTGTGGTCAACAGAACTGCAAAGATGGCAAACAACAGAAACAAATGTAAGGCAAGCTCATAATCACCTCTGAGCATCAGCAATACCTTTTGTACATAGATTTAGAGATGTTTCAAAATCAACTATTGCTAAACTGTATTGACGTGCTTCAGCATAATACATACATTTTTATTACTACAACCACCATAAAAGACAAAGTTTAGCCTTCATACTCTAGCCCAAGAATGAAAGCAACTCGTCTAAAGCTACATTATGGTTTGTTTGTTTGTTTTTTTTGGCAGGAAATACATGTAGAGGCAGAAATTTCACTGTTACATAGGACACACTTTGTTTTCTGGTATGGGGAGCTGAGCAAAGGAACCACAGTCAGTTGGAGAATCCTCAGACCTTGGCAAATTTGTATCACTAATGGGAATACGGGCCGCAATGGCAGCCATTTCACCTGTTTGACTGTCCGCAGTAGTTCCAGGTCGCTCTGTTGTCTGATTCATGTTGCTTTCCGGTATGGCCACAATGCCGGTAAAGAGTTGGATGATGCACTTTCTGAACTTGACACAAATTAAAACTTTGATAAGTCATGATATAAACGGTATTCTAAATGCAAATACTGTGAGGATCTTTTACACTCTCACTTTGTAAATCTTATTTTGATCCAGATGTCATAAAAAATGACGTCAAGAACTGGCTACTTATCTTAAGCAAGAGATTTAATTCAGTCTTTTTATTTACATCTACTTTTCATGTTGACAGAGGCTGACCTATTTAAACGAGTCAGACTAGGACACTCCCACGGACATGCAGAAGGCATGCAGTTCCCTGCAGGGGAGTTTGATCTAATGACTTTTTTCATGCGAATACAGATTTACTTGGATGTATTGCACACACATTTTCTATTCGGAATACTTCAGTATTTGTCGTAAATATATTCTTTCCAGGGGATTCTATTTGCTGGGAGATAATGTGTGAAAAGTCTCCTGGTACAACCAAAACAACAAATTGATGATTTAAAATGGTTATAATTGAGCAGTTAAGGGCTTCTTACCTTGAGGCAATGATATAAAAAGAAATCTTGTACAACAGCAATTTAACAAGTCCTACCAGTCTATCTAATGATTATCATTATCAGCATTAGTTACATAATTTTGCTCTCGAAATGCACAGGATTTTTTTTACCCAAAAACTCTGAGCTCTTTTTGCATAGAAGTGCTCATTGTCCAGCAAATGATGTCAGGAATATCTATCAAATACTATTCTACATATTAATTATTTTTTAAACCACTGCACTCTCACTATCAACTTTAGACAGCTTGGGTCCAAATTTTAACAAGACAAATGTGAATGTTCTCAGCAGTAACCAATTGCAATAGCCAACTTTACAGGCAAGACATAGTGGGGTCATACATTTTTCAACAGGGCCTCATATGGACAATCGTACCTACTAAATTGCATATTTTATTTATTCATATGATGTGCATTATTTAGAAACACTCAGTCTAAATATATCAGGGATTTCTTGAAATTTTCATCCGCCGAAGGTGTTTAGCGATATGTCTTAATTTTTAGTTATGAGTAGAAATATTACCTGCCGGTTCATGAACACGTAGATGATTGGGTTGTACACAGCAGCTGTCTTGGAGAAGAATGCAGGGATGGAAGCCAACCTCGCATCGATATCAATAGTTGGATGAATTGTGACCAGTATGGCAAAGACCGCATATGGTGTCCATGCCACCATGAATGCTATAATCATGACCACAACCATACGGGTCACCTGACGCTCGGGCTTCCTGGCATTGGCTAGTCGACCATGGGACACCTAGCAGGGAAGGTTGTTCATTTTAATTGGCTTTTAAGTATTGCTGGCATGACATGACAAGTCAAATCAAAGGTTACTTAAAGGCACTTTAGTCACTGAGGATGTAATGGTACATTGGCCTGATTTTAGTGCATGCAATGGGGAATCAATTCCTAATCAGTGGCGGTGTGAATGTGCGTGCGAATGATTGTTCATCTCTGTATGCCCTGTGACTGACTCCGACCATTGCTGCATGTGGTTTACACTACAAGTCAGCTGAAATGTAGTCTAGTACCCCTGCAACCGTGAATGCAATAAGCAGTGTTGAAAAGTGATGTATACATGTATGTTTCTATATATAATAATAATAATGCAGTAATAGCCAAGATTATTTTTCAATGATAAACAATATTTCAATAACACCAAATCATGATTCTGATGATGTTAAAATCACATAACTATGAATATGAGCTGCATGGCCCATTTGCTGTCTTGGTTGAATGTATGTAAAATGTATATGTTTGAACATTATCAATGAGAAAAAGTTATAGTTGAATACCGTTTTAAAGTAGAAGTTGTCGTTAAATATAATGAAAGAAAAACAATCAAAAATAATGGACTGCAAGTGAGCTGATCCCAGGTATGAAATTATTTGCATAGGTGGTTTTAAAATGATGTTATTTTAAAACACATTCACATACAGAGCTCAGTAATGACAGGTTCCATACAGAAAATCATTAACAATTTACTGCCTGGGTAAAATAGAAGCCTGACTGACCTTCCTGAGCTTACGCAGGAGCTTCCCATAGCAGAAGAAGATAAGTCCGAGAGGCAGAATGAAACAAGTGGAGAAGAAAGTGATGATATAGCTGTGGTCAGTCATGTTGGTTGAATACCTGGTAAACACATTTCCGTTACAACAGTGTTAAGTAGCAATAAAACTGTGGTTGTTTTTTTTCTAGATTCAACACAGAAGAAGAGTAAGTGAGTTTGCTATTTACCCCACATTCACTCTCCCTCGTCTTGGATAATTACACTTTAGTTCCAAATTGACTCAAATCATATCGAAGTTGTGATTCATGGCTAATTGTGTGATTTTTCTTTTTTTTTATATCTGGCTCTGAATATCTAGAGGCCCCATGTTGACTAGAAACAAGTAAAAGTAAAGAAAAAAATATAGCAGTGGTTTATTTTTACCCTATTTGAAAGTAAATAGCTCAATAATAGCAGTCATTAACGTTGAATGACAATTAGTCTTCAAATGGACTTCATTATGTAGGAGTGTTTACAAATCAGTCTGTTAAAATGCATCCTGCCCTCAAAATAATAAATACAAGTTTCAGGAAAAATAATGTAAATACTAAACCAGTCTGCATGGCAAAACATTTTTTAAGAGGACGTTTCTTACCAGTCAGGCTCACAAGTTGTCCCAATCTTGCTGACGGTGTATCTGTTCCAGCCCAGAACCGGGGGGAAAGTCCAAACGAAGGAAAAGATCCAGACGAAGAGCAGACCCGTCACGGCGTGTTTGGCTTGCAATCGTATGTTGCCGAGAGGTCTGCAGATCACGAAGAATCGTTCGAACGACAGAACGGCCAGAGACCACAGGGCTACGATTCCTGAGGAAAACAGAAAGAGGTCAGTAATGGTGGCGGAGTAATAAAAGACAAATGTATTGGCAAGTCGTGCCTGTGATATGTACGTGCTCCATATGGTTAGTTATCACAGTTTGACATAAAATGTTCAAACCTGAGGTTCAAGACTTCTTCTGAGGTCTTAGTGTATTCCTCCTGCCCCTGCATGACATCTGTAAATCATGTGGTGTGTACTTAATCAATATCGTAGCAATGTGATCTCTGGAGGGTACAGAATTTGCTTTTTACTAGTTCGCAGAAGACAACTGTTAAAAAGTTTATCTTTCATTTGAGTAATAATATCCTTCCTTTCTGTTTTTCCCCCATTTATGATCAAATTAGATGAAAAATTCCCGTAATTTTATAACGTTAAGTGAGTGCGATGGGTGCAATTTCTGCATCTGCTAATCTCTTTGAAATGACTTCCCGCTCCTAAATGAAAATTTTATTATGTTCCATTATATTATGCTTTGGAAGATGTGAAACTGGGATGGCCTGGTTACAGTTTCACCTACAGTGCAGTCATTTGTCATTTTTTTTTTGACAACAGGTTTCAATTTTATAAAGCCAAAGGCGTGTAAGTAAAGATACTAATAGTGGAGAATAGTTAAATGATCCAGGGTGGTTGAATTAGGCTGCTTCATGATGAACTAAAAAAAAACCCTCCCTTTAATTATGGTAATAACTCACTCTCACCAAGCGGGTAATTACCTTTTTCTGAACAACCACAGACCCCGAGTGTCTGAGCTTAGTGTGGAAGACAAAAGAGCGTGGTTGAAACCAGGATGTTCAATTATGTTTTACGTATTAAAACATGAGCCGTTACAAAGATTTAGTAATGAAACTGACACTTTTGTGTGTCTTTTTTTTATTCAGCCATAATAGTCAAAATGGTGCATTGATACGGAACGAGACAAATTAATTGTGAGTTTTTACCATAACTTCTTTATCTATTGAATAATGTTGTCCTGAGCTAAATAATTGGGAGGACCTGTATCCCGCTCATCTTAATCATCTTCAAGTTCATGCCAATGCTGGGGACCACAAACAGTGATACAGCTATCAGTCCTCCTAAAAGAGACTAGACGAGACAAAAGTCTGCCATCAGTCCAGCCAAAACTTATCACACAACACCATAATACGCATTGGCCTCAACTCATGTACTATGCAAGATGGTTCCTTTTGGTCTACCTTGGAACACATAGGGCCCAGATTAACTAAAGTTCCCAAACAATAATTGAAAGTAATTGAAAATTATAACTGAAACAATTGGATTTAATGAAAATCATTGGCATTTTGGGGATATTGAAACAGCTATTGATTGACTCAATACTTTAAGGCCTTATATATAGTGTATAAAATGTAACTGAGAATAGCACCGTGTAATTCCAATTTGAGGAAAGTAAGATTTGTGTAATATACATAGTTTTTGCGGGGGATATTAAGATTTCACATTGACAGTAAAAAGTTCTTTCATGAGGGAATCGTTTGAATTAGTCGCTTGAATGCCCTGTCGGAATTTTTATTTTATTACCAAATCCAATAAGGAGTCTTTGACGGAATCAACTTGGACTGTTTTTTTGTCCTCAGCAGATCCTCAGCACCACAGTCTTGGACTAATTCATGACATCGGTCACGTTGCTCGTAACTCACTTAAGTTGTGCACAGTTGGACAAAGCTGACACCAGCTGACTTCAGGAGATCCGTGCTGGAGAAGAAGTTTTCTAAATTAGGTAAGTCTACAAAAATAGGTCGACAATATTTCCCCCTGAAGCTTCGAAAGCATGTTAGAGTTATGTTAGAGGTTTCCAGGAGATGTGTAACTATGTGTGCATTTCTTGGAATCACATTCTCCAAGTACCCCGTGCTGGTGGGAAGTTGATAACTGCAGTGGTGAAGGTGCTAAGGGGCATCTCCGTATAAAGTGTATGCATCTGTGCACGTGTGACGAAAATTATTTTGTCAGGAATAGGAAGTTCATTGACATCAGTACATCTAAACTCATTTTTCATGGCTTCCTCTTTTTGGAGTATCTATTATTATATGTCTTTATATCTATTGGGTAAAATTAGGTAGGTGTGAGCTATGTGGTACCCACTATTTTAGGATGTTTTACCTACCTTTTTTACTACTTTAAATTAGAAATGGTCGTGAACTCATACCAAATAGTATGTTATATTAATATTTCCTATTGTGTATTTATATATATAATGAAACCAGGATTAATCATTTTGAAATATCTCATTATTATATAATATTTTGCGTTTTTCTAAAACCTCAAAATTATTTCTTGCCCAGTAAAGGTATAAAGGTCGTAAGTGTGCATAATAATAATAATGAAAACTAGTCACTGGCTATAAAAGGTTACATTTTAAATAGGTAGTGACCACTACACCTGGAGGGGCTAATATTGCAGTCTGCAAGAAAAACAATATGCACAAATTATGACATTACAAGCTGAAATATATGACCTAAATGTTCATATATAGCACCTCTCACAGTAACTAATCTTAAAACTTTACTAAGCAACTTCATATACTGTCAGTTTCAGTGTACTGTATACTTAACCTAAAACTTATTGACACTTCAAAACACTTTTAGGGGTATTTGACTTTTTCTTGCTTTTTAACTTGTAAGGTTTTATTGGACTGTTTTTGTTTCCCTGTTTTTCCAGCTGGACTCCACACATCTTTTGGCACCACAATTCAAGTGAAAAAAAAAGTGAAAAGACATGCAACCTACCGAAAAAAGTGACAGCAAAGCCTTCCAGCACGCAAGCCCATCGACCCAAGAAGAAATAACCCCTGGCATTCGTCAGGAAACTTATGAGTCCTCCCGTGAGCGACACTAGAAAGTCCGCAATGGCCAAGTTCACGATGATATAGTTGAGCGGCTGTCGGAGCTGTTTAAACTTGTAGGTGGCAAACATGACAAGGAAGTTTTCGCTCAGAGAAAGAGTGCTGACCACAAACATAAGCAGGGCCAAAACAGTGAAGTTCCACGGTGCGATATTGGGAATGGGTCCGGTAAACGGGTCATCGATCGGACTCAGCTCGGCCGCCACAGTGTAGGACACTGCGTTGACGGACACACTTAAAGCCTCCATAGTCCATGTCCACAGTGCGCGCACTCTACTCACTGGATGTCTGGAACACCAACAAACTGCGGATTTTGCTCATATTGTCAACCTTTTACCGTCAAACCGGCTCACCCGCGCCGCAACTTTCCTCTTATAAAGTTTACGCGTCGAGATCCACGCGGTCCAAAATGCATGACAGCATCAGCGCAGTAGAGCGTGAGACGCACCAAAAAAAGAAAAGAAAAAACACTGGAGTAATGAATAAAATATTGCAAAACGCGTGAGCGTAGAGAAGACCTGCAAGCGACGTGATGCACGCGCTGGACTGGACACTTCACATGCTGCCTGGGTCTCTTTTATAGGCTGGTGATGATGTTCTTGTATGCTCTCCCGCCCAGTGCGTAGAAACAAGACTCATCCTTCTCCAAGTGTCACGGGTCCACTAACTCTTCATTAGCTCCACGAAAAAAAGATGACAACAAGGGATTTAAAAAGCAATCATCCAGTCTACAGGTAAAATATATTCATAATTTTAAATACAGTATTCATAGAGGTATTGAGGACCATTCATCTATTCATTTATTTAGCCTCACAAGGATTATGGGGGGGGTGCTGGAGCCTATCCCAGCAAACTTCGGGCGACACACTGAAATGGAGTTCAGCTAATTGCAGAGCAGGAGGAGACGGATACTCATACCGAGAGGCAATCCAAAGTACTCAACCGCACTACCATGCATGTTTTTGGGATGTGGGAGGAAACCCAGAGAAAACCCACTCAGGCACGGGAAGAACATGCAAATTCTACTCAGTGAAGAATCCTCGATCCCAGAGCTGTGAAGGAGGTTAACACTTAACAATATTGATGTGTTCCCATCTCTCTTTTCAGGAATGAAAGTGGAATGATTTTAAGTGTGCACTGAAAGTAGCCCTGGGAAAAATAAAAGAAGTTTGGATATTCCTACCGTCAAAAGACATTAATGTAAGTTACATATTTTTCTATGTTCGAAATTATGTTTTTCAGTTGAATTTTTAACCTTTGAGACAATGCCAATTTATTTCATAAATGGGACTATAATTCTGTTAAATTTGTATATTAACTCATTTTGAATGAATAAATAAATTTCCTCTATTGAAGTAATTTCATATGCTGCTCCTGTTCCAGTCGTCCAATTTAATGTTTTAATATATCCAAACAAAGCTATTATATTTAATTGTATTTTAATTTTTTATACACTTTGACTATTCATATTTTCTTGTGTTTTATTAAGCCTTTATAAATTTCCTAGTAGATGTTACTTTCCCAAAGTTGTATTTGGGGCCCTATATTAGTGGGAGCAACTGCACTCCAGTGTGGAAATCAGCACTTTTTGTGCAACATTTTCTGCATCTTTTTGGGATCTTACCAGATACCTCAATACATAGCTGCCCATTTCGAAATGGCTCTGGCTTGCTCCAAAATACTCCCAGTGGATTGGCAATTAGGTAGCGGAAAGTTTTGACCGACTTCTACAAGGTGCACAATCTGAAAGCTCACCTATTCTGCAAGTTGTTTTCATGCACTTGGTCTAATGCGATTTTGATGAATTTGAATGGGTGGACAAATGGATGGACAGACGTTCAGACAGATTTTATTCATTCTTCACCAATAGAATATTTGCATAAAATGTGAAATATTCTCTTTGCTCTGCAAATCTATATTATAGCATCTTGAATGTCTGTATTGTGCATATGCATGTAACAATGTTGTAATGTTGTTTGGAATTTAGTCCCATCATGGGTGTTGGAAATGCGAGGTAGTGGATGGATTTCAGCATCCTCACAGTCAGAAGTGTTGCGCTGTTTGACAGCTTGAGGACAGAGCCCGGAGGCTCTGGTGCCTCATTCCTGAAGGCGAACACTAAGGAGCAAGTGTGAAAGGTTGGCAGTTTCACCAGCAGTGTTGATGGCTCTGCAAGTTGTGGTGGACGAGATAAATATCTGTTGTTAAGGGCAGAGGGGAACTGGTGATTTTTGCTGGCTAGATTAACTATTCATTGTACAAATCCTGTATCGCAGAGCGATTTGGTTAGTAACAATGCTTTTGATGGTGTTCTGGTAGATGGACAAGGTAATTAAGTATGGGGCGTGTGCCTTTTTTAAATGTGGGGATCAGGATGCACCTTTTGACTGTACTCCGTTTCAATGTATACATTGATTCCACATTATTAAATTGTGGTATTACGCCTGACTGGCGACCAGTCTAGGGTGTAGTCTGCCTTTCGCTCGAAAACAGCTGGTTTAGGCTCCACAACCCTCGCAACTCTTTTGAGGATGCTTGAAATGGAGGATGAATGAATGGATGAATTCTTCTGTTCAATATGATTCTGCCCACCAAAACACTTGATCTTAATGCCTTCATTTGGGAATTAATGGTAAACGTTTTTCTGTCTTTGCAAGAATTAAGACTTTTGTTCCTCTGTATGGTGCTGACATAAGTATCCCCATTTGTTTTCCACAAACAAATATCATTGGTTAAAATGGCAGAACCGCCAAATGAGTTATTGAGTACAGTATCCCGCTGGGGATTAAGCCGGTGATACATAGTAGTAATATATCCTAAATGTTTACTAATCTCACACATAGTTTTTTTTAATGTATTCACACAAAAACTCAAGGTCAAAAACAAAAGTTGTTTTTCTTTCAGAGGTGAATGCTTGCCGCTTGTTCCTTTATCTTATTCCCTCTATTGCAAGCCAACTTGTCACACGTCAGTGACCATCTCCTAAATGAGGATTTATTGTCTATTCTGTCTCTCTGGACCTCTCTATGGCTGAATTTGTTTGGCAAGTTTGGGAAGTACCACTGCCAAGTTCAACCTTGTGGTTTGGTCAAGAAGAGTCAAAACATTAGTTAGACTTCAAACTTTTTTTTTTCGGACAAGACCTTTCCTCTAAGTTTCCTGAACAGCCAAATCGGAACATAAAAAGAAATTAACTCATTATCTGCCATTGTCTGCACTAGACGTCCAATCCCTTTTGACTGGAAAGAGCAAAATTGTATTCGTGTAAGTGGAAATGTTTGCATTTATGGCAAGTCCTCCAAGTTAAAATGAATTCACAAACCCAACAGTGACCTTAAGGGGCTGTTTTGTGGTAAACCATGCTCTGGAACATAAATAGTGCAGCAAGACCCTGCAGCTCAGAAACGCTACCATGTGTCTGTGGGCGTGCATGCGTGTATGTTTGTGCACATTTTGTCATACTGTGTGACATAATTAGGTGAGTTTAGCTGTTTTTCCCCCCACTGTTGCTTATATTAAACAGACATTGCTTTGGATTAAACTGGTCATGCCATCTAAATCTACCCTTGGACTTGGCTACACCTCATCCTGTTATTGTAGCAACAGGACGCAGGATTTGGCTTGTTTGTGGAGATGTCTTGCCCTTATTGTAAAACTTTGGAAGGATTAGTGACCTTTTCACTTCCATGAAAAAGTACTTGCCTCTACTTTCTGTACTTTACTGATCAAAATCATCACACAATGTTAAATATTCGATTCCAACATGACTCAAATGTAAGTACTTTGTACATATTACTTTGGTTTCCAAATAGTTTTATAGTGTAGGTGTTCATTGCCACCAAACTTCACTTGTATATAATTTAGACACTATATTGTATATAAAATTGATCTTAAAAGTGCAGTACCACACAATTATTTGCATAACTTTGCTTGCAGACAGCTTTTCGTCAAAAGTACCTTGACATCAACATGTTGTTGCCGTAGTTTGAATCGTTCAGTCATAATATATTTGGTGAGATGGAAATATGAGGCTTGGTGAGCATTTATGGGTTCATAAAAGCAAATTATCATATGAAAGCAATAAACCGTACATAAGCACAAAGAAATATGGATTCTTCCCTGGCGGAAAAACGAATGTAATCTGTAACATTGTGAACATCACCGTTTAGCACTTATGATTGCGGTGCCCGTAGTGATGTTTTATAACGTTAAGTGACAGGAGAGGACAAATCTTTTCAGAGCATTTTCTCTATGAATTGGCCATACATAAAAAGGCAGAAAGTCAACACAGTCCAATCCTGGCATACACAGTGGTTTTCAGTCTGAGGTGGCATTTAAGAAAATGTTATTAAGTGTATTTGTGTGAAAGCTCTTTCGAATTGAAATGACACAGCACTAGTAAAGGATTCTCATGTTTTGGGCATCTAAGAATATACATATGCAAATATACTTACCAGATTGGTCTTTTTTTCTGGGATGAACACATCTGTAGCATTCATAATGCATAAAGACCAATTTGTTAATGAGATTATTAATTCCTGCCACTCTGAACCTAATCAGCATCTAATGAGAGGGTACAAACCACTACTCCCCTACAGTCAAGTCAATGAGTTTGAGCAGAAAAAAATCTCCTCATTTAGTGAATCATTATTGCTAGCCCTTTCAGTTAAAATGCAGTGGATGTCTATAGAGTTAAAAGCATGATTTGAGTAATATTGTAATGGAAACAATGATGTACTACAGTCTAAGTGCAAGCCATACCAAGAAAACTTCAATTCCTCTACTTAAATCAATTTCCATTTCAATGCCAGTGTGGCTCAATAAGCAACCATTAGAAGTGAGGACGATCGTATAGTACACTAATTGTTGAAGGTTTATTTAATTTAATTCCATATTATCTTGTCCAACCAAGCTAATGTGATCCATGCAGTTTCTTACAGCTGTCACAAAGAGGTCACTTTAATTCACTCTTTCTGAAACTCCTAATAGGTAGATCAATAGTCCCCGATAGCTACCAGAACCAAGACATGACTTACATCTGCTATTCTTGCCTTTTTGTGTTTTTACAAAAGGTTTTATGTCAAAACATGGTTAAAGCTGTTGTCTTCTTTACTATTAAGGATCCATTGCATGGTTTACCAGGTGAATGCTGGAGAATTACATTACCCTCGTACTTGATTGCACACAAAGCCCATTAGACTGCCTCCCCTGGGCTACCTACTGTATGTTCTTTGCCATCATTAAGCACTTAAAGTAGCACAGTTTGTGGGGGGAAAGGATGACGTACGCCATCAACACTATGCCAACATGTTTCGAATAGATCAGTTATGTTTACCTGGAAAGTGTTTAAGGTCACAATGAAATTTCATTTATTTTACAATAAGATGTGTGTTGAAATAATGTGTCAGGAGAAAGGATCTGTATAATTGCAGCTATTGAATTGCAGATTTTGCCCTCCCCATTTGACATGTGCATAAATGATGTGCCGTTTGCTGTCAGTTTCAGGTGTGACAAGCTAAAAGGTCACCAGGGGGCATACAGGATGATGATTGCACTCAAATAGCCAGATGCAAGGTAACTATAATTTTGTTACAATTCGGGTTGGCGATATAGTATGCAAATGTCAAATTGTGTTTCCCGTTTAAATATTTCACAGTTAAAAGAAAATTAACAAAATATTTAAAATTCCGATTCCGCTGAGCTTTGCAAAACACCTGTAAATACCATTAAAATTCAGATATGCCCTTCCTTCTGTTTTTAACCAAAAGAAGTATATCTGACAAGTGCAACACATTAAACGAAGCTTACAATATGATTAATGATGTGCATTTAAAAGGTACAAAAGGTGAGAAAACTGCTCAAAGTAGCAATAGTGACATGAGTAATGTTTGGTTTCTTATGACCTCATCGATCACAAAAGCAGAAAGACTCAGCAAAAGGTAGCTGGATTTATCCTCACTGTCATCAGTAAAGAATGTTTAAATGGATTTCTGTGCACCGTTTGTGTTCTGCCTTATCATCACTGTCACTGAAAACAATGAGGACACTGAGATTGTGTCCTCTATGTATTTCTTGTGAGAAAATATGTGAACTGAGCACCAGCGCACAAAAGGGATTTTGCAAATTTTACCATTTTTCAAGTGTTTTCCTTTTTGCCAAATGTATTTATCTCTTTGTCTTGGTGTAATCAGTCTACATACTTCTAATTGAATAATTGGGACAGCAACACTTTCTTTTTTTTTGCCCAAAAGTTGAAAATATTTTGTCCAAATAAGGAAATAAAAAATACTAGCAACCTCTCTGCAAGCAGGAAAGAGGATGATATTAAAATGTTACTGCTATTAGTTTCCTAAACTATTGTATAGCTTATCTTGTCTTTATATCTTTCTTGATCTAACTTAATTAAAGTATGTACGTAGATTAATTAGTCTAGTTTTTCTTTTTCAAAATTTTGTAGTCAAATTACATCTATTTTCCGTTTTGTGTTAGCCTATCCTAATGTTCTTTTCTATACAAATACCTATTTACTAGAATATCTTCACTAATTTATGTTTAGTTTTACTTACTTAGGGCATTTCTAATAATTCTGAAAAACATACAATAAATCCATAATACAAATTCAGAAAATGAAGGAAATCAGTTAATGATGAATTCCACTTTTAGAAATGTGGTATTCTAACATGAGTATTTCATCTAAATCAAAAGTAACTTTACCATGACTCATTAATGAGTCACCAAAAATTCTCCTCACTCCTATTATTTGTTCTGATATTTTTCTGCCTTTGAACAAACACCTCCTCCTTTCTATTTTGTAGGCCACTGGCATGTGAAGCTGAGATGACCTATGAGGAAGGGTCGGTGTAATTTCTTTACCTCCAACCTCAGCTGATTTGTTTCCACTCAGGTCTTTGAGAGATCAAATAGCCGTAGTTCTGACTGGGCGTCTGACTGAGGTAATTTATGCTGCGGTTTGTTTAGATGACACTCATTCTGGGACCTTTCTTCATATGCCAGTCGTCCCAGTGACATTACACTTTGCTCACTGCCAGTTCATTTGCTTTCCCTCTTATCTGCCACATGAGAGGACCAGACAACCCCCTCCCATCAGGAGACAAATGAAAAGTGTCAGCGCTTATTTTTTTGTTGTTGTTTTTTTCCATGAAGTCGCAAAGACGGGAAATAGACTGGCATTTATCGCCCATCAGTTGATTGGTCAAGCTGAAAGGGCTGCAAGACAGTCTTTGGGCAGCTGTAAACAATCTGATTTTGCCACTGGCACAAGAAATACGCAGTAACTTACCCTCTTAATTTATTTCACAAAAACTGTCAATTGTTCTTCCTATTCTTCTACTAATTTTCTTTCCGATAAAATAATGTCAGATTTGCCAGTGTGCACGATGTTGAATGGTGCAGATAACACTAGTCAACTTATCATAATAACCTATATAAATGCTAATTAAGCTTTTGAATTGCCAGAAAGCTCACGACCTGACCGGCAACGTCAGCATGGCTGCCACCGAGGCATGTCGGCATTGTAGAGAGCCCCGTGTGGCTCCGGAGCCACAGTTTGAAAAACCCCTCCTATAAGAAAAATCTGAACATTTCTGCTATTATATGTAAACGGGACTTAGTATTGTTTTTTTCTTTTTTAAACACATACATAAGCATGTTTTTACCATTTAATGATTGTCTTCCCATTCACATTAAACATGACTAATTCAATTGGTAGAACAGTAAAATTCTCTGAGCTTTGAGTGGCAATTTGCAATTGTAAACCTGTTGGTGATCAATTCTTCACGGATATTGCCGAGTTTAATGTTACGTTGACTGAGGAAAGAGTGTGATTACAGACATCTTTTCCTCAAATGTAGCTGTGCTGCTAAATGAGCATGGCCTCAGGTGAAAACTCTCTGGAGCAGCTGGCCGCCTGTTGGGACCTTCAGATAAACCTAGTCTGCCCTTGATGCATGTCTCAGGCCACAGACACGTCCAGAAAGTCACCCAAGATTAAGCACCCCCTCACTACTTCCTGCCCAAACCCTCCTGCTGCATGCACATCTGTGGTGTTTGTGTGTGTTGTAGGAGGACATGCATGCATTTGATTGCTCATGCTTCAAGCAACAGTACATGGATGTCATTTTAATGGGCAAACATATGGCTCACCTTGAGGTAATTCGTCCACTTCTGTCTCTTGCATGTCCATGCAATGTGTTTTTCTTCTCTGCATGCCAATGCACATTTTTAAAATATATTTATATGTATATATAATATACCCCAGGAACCCTTGAGCAGGCGGATAAGTGGAATTATTTAGTGTTTTTATTCATTTCACCTTCATACTCATGCTGGTCATTTGATTTTATTCTCATCTCATCTCATTTTCCGAACTTTTTTTATCCTCATTAGAGTCGTGGAGGGTACTGGAGCCTATCCCAGCTGACTTCAAGCCACAGGCAGAGGACAGCCGATCGCAGGGCAGAAGGAGACGGACAACCATGCACACTCACACCCATACCTAGAGGCAATTAGTGTCCAATCAGCCTAGCCTGCCATGCATGTTACTGGAATGTGGGAGGAAACCGGAGTACCCGGAGGAAACCCACGCAGGCCCGGAGAGAACATGCAAACTCCACACAGGTACACATTAACCTGGATTTGAACCCAAAATCCCAGAGCTGTGAGGCCGACGTGCTAACCACTATTTTTGATTTATTTTCTCTATGTTGACCAATCCATAAAAAATAAATGCCTACATTAGACAGGTCTGTGGTGTAAAAAAAATAAGTAGTGGGCCACCGATCCAGACCACCACGCCTGAAAAACTATCTTCAATCATACTCTCCCACTCTTCATCTCCACACCAGACAACACATTTCAGCACCTCCACAATCCCGGCACATGCTGCCCTCTCTATGGCCTACCTTTTCCCACAATCCCTGACATTAGATAATGTCATGCTTGGAATTACAACCAGTCCTATACATAACCCATTCTTTGCAAATTATGTGTTAAGTATCTGTCTGGATATCTAAATAAACCTACCAATTCTAACAACTTCCATACAGCCTCCAACAAAAGCCTCCCCTCCATTCCTGTCTTATTAAACTTTAGTACAGCCTTTGACATGCTGTTTTCTTGAACTGGACCTTCAATTTTACTACTCTAAAGTAGCCAGTTGAGCAAACTGTGGCCCCACACAAAAGGGAGTTTGTTCTTAGTCTTGAAGGTATTACCTTCGAAGAATTCCATAAGCGTTAGCAGCTCACTCAATTCTTAACATGAGCTGGGATTGCAAATTGTAATTGCAAGGTCACAGGTTTCTCCATTAATCCTTTAATGAGGCGTGTTATACATTTGCGATCAAACACAAATCATGCTGAGAGGTCAGCTTGAAAAGTGGGAGGCTCTGCCTCAGACAGCCCGCCCGATCAGTCGCAGCTGATTGCCCGAAGACGCGACAAGGCGGTGGAGATGTTCTGCCTACATACTGTGCAAAAATGTGTCAACTCTGACACACCACTGCACAACATCCCTCCCACTGTGCCCACATGAGGACTGGGAACACATGATCTCTTACTATATGTCAATTTCACAACATGACCCACTTTGATTAGATCATGTGGAGTTGTGTTTTCTTCTTGTCTTGAGAGGTCTCAATGTAGAACTCATTGGGCACTTATTTCACTCATTGGCGCTTGACACACAATCCATTTTGACTAGTGCTGTCAATGGCTTTGGAAGTTGAGTACGTATTCACAGCCAGTCTTGCCAGTGCCGATACATTGGCCGTTTATTGTTGTCAATGTCAGGCAATGAGTTA
This sequence comes from Stigmatopora nigra, assembly GCF_051989575.1. NCBI lineage: Eukaryota > Metazoa > Chordata > Actinopteri > Syngnathiformes > Syngnathidae > Stigmatopora > Stigmatopora nigra. The sequence goes on along the minus strand of NC_135519.1, from coordinate 7,942,217 downwards.
AATGCTATGAAATGTGCTTTACCCACAACTGAATTTATGATTGTCACTTGCACTCAATGCCACTTTTGGAGTTTAAATATTTTCCCCTGTCATCTTAGTTTTAAGACATTTGCAATTTTTACTATTTAAAACCTGCAATTGATTACCTAGTGACCAATTCAAATTCAAGGTGTCCCATGCTTATTGTGGAAAGGATAGGCTCCAGCACCCCCCGCAACCCTTGTTAAGAATAAGGGTTCAGAAAATGAGTCCATTTAATAACCAACCATGTTTCACATGTAGGGCATTTCATAATAGCCATTTTATTTTCCTTTTGAAATACAGTGAAGAAGCAAGCGTTTGTCAGGTGTTACCTCTCGCCACTGTTTGGAGACATTTTAATTGGACATTTACATTTGGTAGTTTTGTCCCCTCCAGCACTGACCTAAATGTGTCAGAGATAAATCATGAGACAACGTAGTGGACGAATGCAAGAGTGAGCAGGTTTAGTGACTTGGGGAGGGCATCTTGAAGGCTGATGAGGCAATCAAGTGGACATCCTCTCTAACAGGGGTCACCAACCTTTTTCAAACTGAGAGCTACTTATTGGGTAGGATTAAATGCAAAAGCCAACATATGTTTTTAGTATAGAAAGAATTAGCTTCTTTGATAATTATGGGATTCACACAGATCTGAGCATCTGATCATTTGGATCAAGATGTAATGTGTACTTTAATTTTATTTTTATTCTAATCAAAATCATTAATGAATAAACTCTAAAATAAACTCTAAAATATATAAACAGACGCAATTTAGAGTATCGATCCAGCCTGTTTTTGGAATTGGTTAATACTTAAAATTATTTTTAAACTAGATATTTCTTTACCTGATTCCTATTGTCGTTTATAAGTAAAACCGGAAAAATTACTTGTTGGTTCTTACATTTTATAATTATTTTGAAATCACACATTTTGGTTGTAAATCAGTCCTAGCCACCTACCAACAAATAATAAGTCACCAGAAGATTTACGTGCCACTGGAATGAATAAGAGTGGAAAAATTGCTTCTTAACGGCATACGAGCAAATACATGAACCGTAGAGATGCAAACAGTCCATAGTTCCTTCTGTCTTTTATCTATGCACTCAACGGAGGCTCCAATTTTGATCTTAAGATGAACCAGGAAGTGAACCAATTTATTTTTGACTCACATTGTCACTTAATATCTACAGCATTTGTATTAGCAAAGAGGTTTTGATGATCAGAAATCTACGAACAAGAATCAGCAATGCTTTTGTTTCCGCTAATGGAACCATTTCTATTTTAAAATCCATGCTTTTAGTTTATAGGAACATTGTAGTAAACGGCATTGTGTGGTATTATACACTGCAAAAAATAAATACGTCAAAAGACAGAATATCATGACGAACAATAAATTTGCTTAACTTTTATCACCATGTTACCTTGGAAAAGTGAGTAGGAAGTGAATTTTTGCGAGAAAATAATTTAAAATGTTAAAAATCACTCTGCAACATGGAGTCATTCAAATTTGGAATGGCATTTTATCCTCTAAAAAGATGTTAGTCAATGTATTTTTGTATAGAAATGTAATATGTAGCCATAATTGTTGATAAAACAATTTGTATACTAATGTTTTTGTTCCAAATCTCTTCCAGATAGCTGGATTTTCAGAGTGCTGACTTGTGGGCAAGTCAACATTTTGCAATAACATTGGGTAAGCTGACTCAAAATGCATTTAACTTTCCTGTATTTGATTGTGATGTATTCGTGAAACTTGAGTGACTCTTATTGCGGATTCCGTTATTATTAAAATATAATGCATACAAATCCTCTGGGCGGCCCATTGGAGCAGTAAGCATGTCGGCCTCAGAGCTTTGGGGTCCTGGGTTCAAATATAGGTCGGTCCACCTGTATGGAGTTTGCATGTGATCCCCTGGGCCTGTGTGGGTTTCCTCCAACATTCCAAAAATCTGAATCGACACTCTAAATTGCATTTTGTTATATATTTGCTTGGTAGGCTGATTGGACACTAAATTGCATCTCAAATTTGTCTAAATTTGCTTTCCAATTTTGGCACCATTATTTTAGTGGGTTGGGAGCCCACCCAGACATTAATTTATCCTCATTTTTAGACGTTAACAACCACACACTACGGTAATGATACAACAGCATTGTTACTGATTCAATCAATTACTCTGATGGTTTTATAAAAAAAATGCACCCATAATCATTAGTCCATAAACGTGTGTAACAATGAGATTTGTAATATTTACTCATTCAAAATCCCTAAAGTAAATTCTGCGTTGGCAACAAGTATAGAAAGTGACACAACGCTACCCTCTCATTTGTCTTACTCCCATCAACCTCCTTTGTCCTTCATCTGACTTTAATACTCTTACTTCTCACTTGCCTCCCTTTGCAGCAGATATCCACAGCGTCCCTGATAAAATGTCATCAAGACTAAAAAAAAAACTAAATATTTACAGGAAAATGAAGGCAATTCAAATGGCAGCAGCCTCTGAGTCCTTCGCGCTGCTTCAGAGGTAGCTGTGCCCTGGCGGTGATGACCTTTGCATGTCAAAGCAATCAATCAGCCTGACCCTGTGGGTGCCGCAACTCTCCCAAACACCCAGTCTCTACCCTTGATGTCTGCCTAACAGGAGACATTACATTAATCTCAGTGTTGACACTCATTACACGAGTGTAACATGTGCACAACTTCCAACCTTCAACCTGCTTAAATTTTATATTTTTATCTAAATTTAAGTGTTTAACTGTTTAAAAAGCTCATTTGAATCAATGACTGCTCATTTTGACTGGGAGAGACTGGCAGTGGCTACTGCCTTTAATGTCACTAAATGAGTAAAATGAAGGTAAAACATAGGATATATAATATGGATTTTTTTTTAATGAGGACAAAACTAAAATAATCCCCCAACAATTCCAGAGCAAAATACTGGTTTTCTACACTTAAAAAAGATAAAGATTGCTTTAAAAGAAAGTTATTTTTAATTGTTTTATTTTACTTAGAATGGTTTATAATTTTCATTGACTATTTTTCTTCATTTTTTACCATTTCAATTTACTAATTATTTATAAACATTACCTTTTAAATTACAAATTTATCTTATTTTCTCATTCTAATACTATTTAATACCTTGTCAAATAATTGTCCCACAACTTACAAATGGACACAGGACCACAACATCTGTTGTAATGTAATCTGTTTATTTTTACTACGGCTAAACACTTTTTGATTCCATTTTATAATGCAGTAGGAAAGCAGCCTTACATGGTACCCTGAAACATTGTGACTCATCAAAAGGACACAGACATCATTTGTTAGAAATCGTTGACAAATGAACTTTCAAAATACTCTCAAGCATGTTTTTTTCTCAGGGCATTAGCATTTTAGGAAAAGGTTAATGTTTCATGATTGACACAGAATATTTCTTTGCATCCATCCTCGTGCGACGGTGACCATGTGTTGAGCCTATCTGCGGCTTTTTCTCATTTGAGCCATGACTTAAAGAGCTAGAATTCCTATTTTGTCTATTGACGGTGTTGCCCATCCTAAAAAAACGACGAACAAAGGACGAGGGATATTTACTGAGCTATTTAGACATGAAATCTTATTGATTACATTTTGAAACGCCGATTTAAACAGTAGGTGAATTGCATAATGACAGTAGGTGAGAACCGAAGAGGCGTCACCTAACTTGATAGCCTAATGAAATGAGACCAACTTTGAAAAACTACATAGTATAGTAAGGCTTTCCCCCCCTAAAAAACGACATAGTATAGTATAGCTTTATTTCTTTAAACAATGACATAGTATAGTAAGGCTTTTCTCTTTAAAAAAAAACGACATAGTATAGTAAGGCTTTTTTATCCAAAGAAAATGATCTTGGTTGGGACACTTTTTCACTTAGTTATTTCTGTGGACTTATTCTCAAGACACTCAAATGATTACAAAAGAAACTGTGGTCATTTGGTGGCATAGTGGTTAACTCACTTGTCTCTGATCGGAGAGACTTGGGTTCAATTCCCGCTGTCGGCACACATTTTCACTTAGTTGTTTCTGTGTACTTCTTGGAAAGACACTCAAATGATTACAAAGAAAAGTGTAGTCACTTGGATGGCGCAGAGGTTAGTTCACTGGACTCCCGTCTGGGAGACCTGGGTTCGATTCCTGCTGCCGGCACACATTTTAACTTAGTTGTTTCTGTGTACTTCTTGGAAAGACACTCAAATGATTACAAAGAAAAGTGTAGTCACTTGGTTGGCGCAGAGGTTAGTTCACAGGGTTCCCGTCTGGGAGACCTGGGTTCGATTCCTGCTGTCGGCACACATTTTCACTTAGTTGTTTCTGTGTACTTCTTGGAAAGACACTCAAATGATTACAAAGAAAAGTGTAGTCACTTGGTTGGCGCAGAGGTTAGTTCACAGGACTCCCGTCCGGGAGACCTGAGTTCGATTCCCGCTGTCGTCCTTTGGCTGATCAGGACACCATGTGGTCTGGAAAATGGAACAAGAAGAAAAAAAAAAGGAAAAAACTTTTTAATTTATATTAAACACTTAGTCATACTTTTCAGCAAAAGGTTATATTCCGAACTGCCTTCGGCAGTTCGGAAGACACTTGATGGACCTGTATGTGCGAAAGGCGTTCTCGGGTCGGCCTTCGGCCGACCCTCGACCGCTTGCTTGGTCAGTGAACCGCCGACACCGGGAAGCGAACTCACGTTCTCTCGGTGCAAAGGCGAGTGTGCAACCCACTACACCAACTCGTGCCCCACTTATACATAGGTGTTGAAACGTTTTATCCAAGGAAATGGGGTGAAACACTTAGTCATTTTTTGGACAAAATGCTTCATCCACTACTGAAGACTTATACACTTAAACACTTAGACATTAATACTTATTCTTTTAACTGAATAATATTTGGAAAATCTTTGCCTGGACTGGGATTTGAACCCAGGACCACAGGGGTGGTAGACTGATGACTTATCCACTGGGCCACCACCCGGTGAGAGAAAGTGGTAGTACTTATACTTTTACCTCTTTCATTTACCTGAAACACTTAGTCATTTTTTTGACTAAATGTTTCATCCACCACTGAATACTTATACACTTAGACACTTAGACATTAGTACTTATTCTTTTAACTGAATAATATTGGGAAAATCTTTGCTTGCACTGGGATTTGAACCAACAACCACAGATATGGGAGACTGATGACTTATCCACTGTGCCACCAACCTGTGAAAGAAAGTGGTAGTACTTATACTTTTACCTCTTTCATTCACCTGAATAATATTGGGAAAATCTTTGCCTGCACTTGGATTTGAACCCAGGACCAAAGAGTTTGTAAACTGATGACTTATCCACTGGGCCACCAAGCCGTGAAAGAAAGCGGTAGTACTTATACTTTTACCTCTTTCATTCGCCTGAATAATATTTGGAAAATCTTTGCCTGCACTTGGATTTGAACCCAGGACCAAAGAGTTGGTTAACTGATGACTTATCCACTGGGCCACCAAGCTGTAAGAAAATGCTGTAGTACTTGTTGTTTTGTCTCTTTTGACTCCCAGATCACACTTAGTACTTTATGGTACCTTCAAGCGGGAAAAGTTAGGTATGCAGAGGAAACCAGGATTTGAACCCAGGATCACAGAGATGTGTGGCCAATGACTTATTCACTGGGCCACAGGCTCCCAAACGTAAGCAGTAGTATTTATTGTTTTGTCTGTTGCAACTATTAGTATAGTAAGGATTTTGTTTCGTAAAAAACGACATCGTTTCGGAAGGCTTTTTTTTCGTATGGTAAGGCATAAAAAAACAACTTAGTATAGTTAGGCTTAGAAACGACAGTATAGTTAGGCTTAGAAGCGACATAGTATAGTTAGGCTTAGAAACGACATAGTATAGTAAGATTTAAAAAACGACATAGTATAGTAAGGCTTAAAAATGGTGAGGAGGGGCACCAAGAGTACATCTCTACTATTGAGGCCAAGTCAGCCACCTGGTGAAATTTACATCCTACATCACCGCCACCTGCAGGTGAGTCTAAGAAAAACAAAAAAAAAAGATATTTTCTGCACAGAACTTCATTTTTTTGTCTTCAGGTGTCCTCTCTCTCCACGCTTTGGGAAACCTTTAAGTTGGAAGACTGTCCATCCCACAAGTCATCAATTTTTGCCTTTGTCACTAATCTGAAAAAATAAAAATAAAAGTTGACAGCAAAGTATCTTTTGTTTTATAATGTGACCTTGACTTTAATTTATCAGATTTTTTTTTTTTCATTCCAAAAATTGTTTTGTAAAGGACATAACATCCCGAGCCAATACAAAGGCGTCCGGTCGGAGCGGTGCTTCCTCCGCATACTGTTGTTTTTTTAAGAAAAAAAAAAACATTACTGTACTATGTCATATTTTTAAGGGGAAAAAACCTTACTAGACATGGTCATTACCAAAAATAAATAAATAAATAAAGTCGTCAAAGATCACCAATATTACTGGAGAGAGTGTCTTTCCACAATTAGGATTTTCGTTTTATGACAAATGGTCTATAAAGGAACTTCGAATAGGAAAAGTCATCATTGAACTGTCTTCTTTTCTGTCCTTGTGCGATCTCTGAAACAATTAAAAAACACTAAATGCAATTTGATTCGGGGTGATTATGACTGCAAGTGTATCTTTATAGAAGCTTGCAATGTAGGGAGCATTTCTTACCTTTTCGGCATGCGTCGAGTACACAAAAATCAGCCAACGTGTCCTTTAACAAACATGCATTAGTTGGATCTGACACAAATTAGACAATTTAGATCATACAATTAAAAACTTGAAAAGACTTTTACAAACAAAACAAAACATACCAGTTATCCGCCATTTTGAAGATTGCGTCACATTTGAACTCTGACCTTGGCCACGCCTATTAAAGATAGACACACACACAAATTGATTGTTTTCATAATAACGTCTATTAGACTAACCAGGATTGAAAGGAAGCTAACCGACAATTTGGAATTATTCAATAAGTTTCATGGGCAAAATATAATTAAGATCTGTCTTTGATTCAGATATTTCTTAGGCCAGCAGAGAAGGCCTTGCAGTCCACCACTGAGTTCTACTGTCCCAAATCACTGTGTTATTAGTTTGTCCGTGCTAGGATGAACATTTATTGACTGCTTTCTAAGCATCAAAACAAGATAATTAACATTATTTCCTTTTGTGACATGCTTACCTGCATAAGTTATTTGGATAGGATATTGCATAACAGCCTCTTAATGTGCAATCTTTTAAATGATAAAATCTGAATAAAAGCAAAGACTTTAGAACAATATCGATTATATTATAAGATTATTTTTAGCACCCATCCCTTTGTAAGAACAAATGAGTATTCTTTCTGTAGAAATGTTCATTCAAACACAAATGCACAGAGAATACCCACAAAGGCACAAACTCTACGCAGGAAGGTCGAAACCCACTGGGGATTGAACCCTCGATCTTAGAAATGTGGTATAGGCATGCTAACCACTTCACACTGTGCCGCCTGTGACTATTTCTTCTGGAAATTGTCTTACAACGACATTTGGAAGCACTGCTTAAAGCTGCAGGTCAGTTCTTAAACGAATTTGTGTTGCCATCTAGTGGTTGAATGAAAAACCTACATAGATAATTATGAGCACAATCTTTTTCTCATTATTCTTCTTATTATTATTACTACTACTACTACTTATTATTGTTGACTTATTAACTATATATAAGTTGTATGTTTCCTTTCAATTTAGGATCCATAAAGGCAACAACATGTGGAATTAACAAAGACTAACTAACTGAGACAACAATGGAACAAATAACACATTAGTATTTGAGATTCAGTCACAAAAGAGATTGAAGAAAATTGACCATTTAGGGGGTAGTCCACATATACAAATGGGATCTGAGAAGTACTATATAAATGCATTTTACTTGTCTATGATAGTTCTAATTGTTGCCACAAGGTGAGGCTATCGACCCATTTAAAAAGTGATTTCACTGGCTTTATTTGAGTGCGCAATTGTTTAATATCCAAGTGAAACCTTTAATTTACCACCAACAATAACAGCTTCACATAGCATTTAGCAACCTGTATAAAGGTGAAGAAAACAGAAGGTTCATTTGTATATTTTCATTTACACACACATGTTCAGTGCATCATTTCTAATGAAGTCTTAGCCATTGAAAAAATTGAGAATAATCCGATTTTGAGATAGCAGAGGTGGTTTCTTTTTAGTGTGCAAACATCTGCTTATCTTCCCTCATGAGAGCTCTTTCGCTACCATCTGTGCCGAGATTACAGTCCGATAATCTTATCCCTTCCATCTTTATTAACCTTTCCCCATTCGATGGATAGACAAAGGCCCCTGACTATGCCATTATTTCAAATAATAGCTTTTACGGCATAAATCTGTCGCTTGTATTTTTGGACTTGGCTAAGGAGCAGGTTCATATAAATGTGGGTATATTCTATATATATGTTATGTCATTTATTGACAAAAAATATTGCACATGTTTAACATGCCTGTACAGAATATTCTTAATTTTGATATTGTTAGTTTAGTTCTCTATATAAATGGCGTTTAATTTGTCGTTGTCACCTACTAACTGCTTGATGAACCATTGAGTTGCCAGTAGGGATTTATGATGTTTTTCCACCATATTTATTCTATAGCAATTATTTTAAAGTTTTTTTAATAAACAAGATTAAATGAGAATAATCCAGGGGTGATATTTGAAATAGGAATATTTGCAATGCACTACTCTACTGCATGTACCCTTTCAACTTTGAAGAAATACTGTCACAATTGCGAATCACCTCGCGTTGAAAACCTTTTAAAAAATCACAATCTTTTCCTCGCTGAGAAAATGAGAAGCAAGGTGCATTTGGTGCCTTTCAAATGACAACATGCTCATATTTCACTCTTACAACCCTACATCTCCATAAAATATTACAGCACTCACGGTGATGACTGGAGGCCGACACCCCCCAACCCACACACGCACACACTCACACACACACAAACACACACACACACACACACACACACACACACACACACACACACACACACACACACACACACACACACACACACACACACACACACACACACACACACACACACACACACACACACACACACACACACACACACACACACACACACACACACACACACACACACACACACACACACCACACACACACACACACACACACACACACACACACACACACGCTTCCCACTCCCTGTTTAATAACAATGTCTCCCAAACAAGCATTATCAAACTTATAGACTGAACACTTAACTAGTGTGTGTGTGTTTATTTATGTGTTTAATTTTGTATTATATTTCAAGTAAGTTTGTTATAATGACAAAGGCATCAAGTATTGATAGGTTGTCTTTAAAATCAAATATTCCATGAAAGGCCTTGTATGTATGATCTATTTGTTGACAACTATTTGTTGTTTTATGGTAAATATAATTGAACGACCTTGGACAGAAATAACCAAAATTAGAAATTATTTGTCTCGTTTTCACTTTTTAAAATAAACTTATATTACATTTATTATTTAATGCTATATCATATTTGCTTATTTATATCACATTGCAGTAGCAGCAGCTTTTACGATTTGATTTGTATAACATTGTGAGCAGTGATCTCTAGTTCATAAATAGTAACATTTTTTAAAGAAAATAATGGTCATTTCAAATAATTTCTCATAATCAGTGGCGGTTGAACAGTTTGAATGGGTTTTGATTGGGAAAAAATCGCTCTAAGGACTTCAGGATTTGCAATGGAGAGACGCAAGTACAAATAATCATAAAGACGACTTGTAGTTTTAAATGATAATGGTATATAACAGCCTTATTTTAATGGGATGTCCTCAATGAGACGTTTCCAATAAATCCACAGAGTCCTTTTAAATGAGGACTCGTTTCGTCCATGTCAACTGGAGTTGTTTTTTTCCTGACAGTAGCGCGTCTGAAGCCGCGGATTTAGGAGTCTCGTCCAATAAGAGCACAGAACCCGTCCGCTCTCGTCCAATCAGTGCGGAGCGCTCCTACAATTCATCCAATGGGAGTCTCGAGCGTGCAGACGGAGAAGCCGTTATCAGAGCCTGCCTCTTCGCCGACAACACACCGCCAAGAGTTCCATCAAAAGCGGCCAGAGCATCACAAGAACGTCCGACTTCCTGTCACTTGGCCCGGAGCCCAGCCAGCCAATCCTCCCGCTGAACTAGGACGGACGATCGCGAAGAAGTTGGCTCTTCTTCTCGGCCTGGGATAGGGATAGTTTGGGGAGCTCTCCCGGAAGAGTCCAGCTTGAACTTCGATTTGTGGCTTCTTCTTTTCAATTCCCCTGCGAGAGTGGCGTTTCATGTTGACAAATGTTAGCTGTGGGACAGATGGAGGCTAACCGGCAGAGTGCTTTCGTCCTGGGCAGCACCCCGCTGGCGGCGTTGCACAACATGACCGAGATGAAGACGTCCCTCTTCCCGTACTCGCTGCAGCAAAACCCGGCCGCAGCAGCGGCAGCTGCAGCGGCAGCAGCGGCGGCCGGCTTCAAGGCGCCGTCGCTGTCCAGCATCAACTCGCAGATGTCCGCCGGTGCCACTCCGCACGGAATAAGCGATATTCTGGGGAGACCCATCACCACCGCTGGCCAGCTGCTTTCCGCCGGCTTTCCTAGGATCAACGGGCTGGCAAGCACCGCCGCCGCGGCCGCCGCTGCCGGGATGTACTTCGGGCCGGCGATGTCTCGCTACCCGAAGCCGCTGGCGGAGCTCCCCGGGCGGGCGCCCATCTTTTGGCCTGGCGTCATGCAGGGATCTCCGTGGAGGGACCCGCGCGTGCCCTGCCCCTGTAAGAAAGAACCTCTTAAAATCTCTTGTTGTTGTGAAATGTTATTTATCAAGCATATCCATAGAGAAAACCCAAAGTGCATGACCGGGCCTAAAAAAATAATATAGAAAAATATAATAAGAATCTAAAGTGTTTACCTCATTTCGTTTGACAAGTGTCAAACTCATTAGGTTTCCTTATGAACAAAAATCATAAACCACATGATCGTGACAAGTGACCATGAATTTTATTATTCTCCACCGTGTATAGCCTTTTTAGTCCAGTTTTTAGTAAAAGAAACTGTAGCAAAAGTCACGACAAATTGTGGGAAGCAAATAGGTGTGTTATTGTCCAATATATATATATTAAAGAGTGTAAATAAATGCTTGTAAAACAGGTTAAATTGAAGAAGAATTGCAATTTATGCACATATTTTCTGCCAAATGAAAAGAGCAATTGCACTTAGGCTAAAGTAATAAATATGAAGTATAGCCTCGGTTCATTTGTATTAGTGGGGCACATAAAAGTAGTAAGCTCCCCACTTACAGTACTTACATACACCTAGATAATAATAAGGTCTCTTAGAATAAGTACATTGATTTATTTCTATAACATGCACATAGAACTAAATCTTTGTCATCTGAGAAATGTTTATGTCACTGCAAGTAAAACATATAAGGCGACATTTGAGATTATCTTTTATTATTTGCAGGTATATTCTATTTTTTTCCAATTAATAGCATAACTTACAAAAACACTATGGATTTAAAAAAATATTAAACGTTTTTTAAAATCAAGATAATTTAGCATTGGAATATCTGCTCAAATAATCATTTTAATGTTAATAAATTACTTTCTTACAATGCCAACTCTATAGTGGCTCGACTAAAAAGGCTTTATTTGATTCCATCATTTATTTTCAAGTCACAAAATTTCAAGTGTAATCAAATACTATACTCTAAGTGAGAACCATTTTCTATGTGCGTATAAAATATGATTTACAACTCTCTCTTTCCCACACACTGACTTTTTGCAGCTCAAGCCAGTTTGATGATGGACAAGGACGGCAAAAAGAAACACTCCAGGCCCACTTTTTCTGGCCAGCAAATTTTCGCACTGGAAAAAACCTTTGAGCAGACCAAGTACCTGGCAGGACCGGAAAGAGCTCGCCTGGCCTACTCGTTAGGGATGACCGAGAGCCAAGTCAAAGTAAGGACTCATTTGCTCTTGGAAAACAATTATTAGTTATCAGGATTTGGTTGCTACTGGGTTTATTTGGGGTTTTTCAACGATGATTATGCATTTTGGAAAGGGCATGTTATAATTTGGCAAGCCGATGGATGGATCCATATCAAATAGGGAAATGGAGGGGTCAATTCAGAGAAACTAGGATATATTGAACAGAAAGGGCTCACCAAAAATTACAACTATCAAAAAAAAAAAGGATATAACAAAAACAGCACGACCGAGACGATGAATTAAATAAGGTATAAAAATACTAAATACCAATGTGAAGCTCTCGGGAAGTTGCAGTGAGGCAGGGTAGTAAGCAACAGCAATGCATGCAACAATCCCTCAATCAGCTGGTCGTAGCTGGTGTTCTTAAATGCAGGAGATGCCAATCAGCTAAAGCTGTTCTGATCCCGCCTCCTCTCGTTGAGATAATCAGCTACTGAAATGACACATGTAATTGAAGGCAACAGAGTATGACAAGACCTGTTGAGCATGGTTGTGGATTTTTGTCTCCATCAGGTGTGGTTCCAGAACAGAAGGACCAAATGGAGGAAGAGGCACGCGGCAGAGATGGCCTCAGCTAAGAAAAAGCACGACTCGGAGACAGAGAAAATGAAAGAAAGCTCGGACAACGACGAGGACGACGAGTATAACAAACCGCTTGACCCCAACTCAGATGACGAGAAGATCACGAGACTGTTGAAAAAGCACAAGAGCAATGGGGGCGGCGGCAATTTGGCCCTCATCAGCCCTTGTAGTAACAGCTCGGACACCTTGTGAGGACCCCCCAAACCTCACAAAAGATGCGCGGGGCGTCCAGAACAGGAAAAAAAACTGTCGGAGCCCATTTGCACCTGACATTATTGGAGAGAAGACACGAACTGGAGTTATAGACGACAAAATATGTACACACACCTGGATTCCAACACGAGCGAACCCACGTGATTGTTTGGATCATATGTAAAATTTGATTTCATATGTTTGGATGGAGTGAATGAAGTGTGTGAATGTTTGCTGGTGCTGGAGAACCCCAGAAAATGAAAAGATGGATATTATTTGGGCTTGCAAACCTGTAATGCAATTTTCTTTCAAGAAGCCACTCTGATCTGGATTCAACATTTTTCATGTCAGGTGTGAACGGGCTGACGCTTTCAAAGCTCAGTTTAAGCAGGGTATCCGCTGTCCTAAAAGGCTCAAAGATAACGAAAATGGATTGTTAAATATACATGAGATTGTATTGTATATATTTTTTACAGAATAATTTATGTTGTTTGAAGCAGCGAGGAGAACAAACAAACAAAAAAGACATTCCCTTCTTCACGCAGACCTGACGCGCTTATTTCCTCGCAAATAGAGCCACTGCTTCTTTTCAGGATGCTGTAAATAATGCAAAAGAAAGTGACACCAAATTTCTGGGGTGACCTCATCAGACTCGGCATAGAAAATTTGGACATCATTTTTGTTGTTGTTGCTGTTATTGCTTTTAAAAGAGTATTATTGCTTCCGGGGAAGTTATAGAGAGAAAACACACACTTTGTATTATAAATAAATTATTTAACAAGCTTTAGTTTTATTATGGTTTTCTTTTTTTTTTGTCTTAATGTATGGGCTTAATATAAATTAAAAGAACAGTTTGTGAAATTGCTGAATGTCATTATTCTTGATTTGGACGTTTTAAAATGAGAGGAATACTTTGGAATGAATGTAAAAATAAAACATTTATATTTTTCATAGATTTTCCTTGTTTAATTGATGTATATTGTATTTTCATTACATTTCAATGTGTGGAAATTGATTTTGTATCTTTACATCATTTTTAACACTGAAAAATACATTTACATAAGGCAACAAGTTGGGCAAAATACCATCTTCGGAAAACTTTTACACTTATTGAAATTGAAATAGAACTCGTAAGTTGACAAAAATTACGAAAGAAGAACGAATCTAACATTTTAATCAGTTCTGTTTAAAAATTAAGAGAAAACATTTGGTTTATTAATTACTAATTTGCCAAATTTCCAGCACCGAGGCAGCGAGGACTAAATTATTGTGGAGCAACCAACAGGTTAAAGATGACACTGAGATATGGGTGAGTTCTAATGTTGTTTATTGCTTGACAAGTGCATCATCACCTGTTGGCTACGAGGCCACAGGGGCTTGAATTAAATCTCTTATTTGCTTTTATACTGTAAAATGGAGTGAAGGAAAACCACAGTTTATATTCCTACAGTCAACTCCCATGAGCATCAGGAACAAACACAAGCATAAGTTTGCTTTTTTTCCTCTTACCTGTTTGCCTAACAATTCAAAGTCATACAGAATGAAAACAAATTGTCCAGCAGGCACAACATTATTCCACTTGCAGTGATTTCCACAAAGACAAAAACCACAGAGGAACAATTTTAAAACGTGTAGTGTAATAAATTCAAACTATAAAAACAATACAGCCTTTCCCAGTATAATGCTTTTTTCTTTTTTTGGTTCCACTGATGGCTGTTGCAGGCTACTAGGAACGTAAATAAAAGCACATTTATTTACTTGGTCTTACTTGCCTTTTAGAGTTACATTTTTCATTTCTCTTCTTTAAATATATGCCTACCGTTTTCACACATTATTTGCATGTACTTGGCACCATAACAGCAGTAACAAAATTGACAAAAAAGATATCCACATCTACCTAAAATGTTACATTCAGAACCATATTATTATTAAGTTGAAATAAATTAGAGTAAGAATGATAATGCAAAAACGTGAGTGTGCTATATATGAAATCTTATGCACTCGTATGGTCTATGGCACTGCTTTAAAACATTCTCGAATAGGAATAAATCACTGGCTAGACACTTTCTTGCCATTATTTAAAGGTCATTCTGGCAACAAGCGTCACCCAAAAAGCATTATAAATTGTCTGTCTTTAAAAAGTATAGAATATAAAACAGATTCAAATAATAATATTATATATATATATATATATATATATATATATATATATATATATATATATATATATATATATATATATATATATATATATATATATATATATATATATATATATATATATATATATATATATATATATATATATATATATATATATATATATATATATATATATATATATATATATATAAAATTTATGTTATATAGGGGTGAAGGTTAAAATAAAGTTAAATGAGCTAAAATAAGAAAGAAGCCTTATTTTCATACTGCCCAACATACAAATTAAACTATCCATATAGATATACGTCTTTTGCATTGCACTTGTTTTTTTTCTCTCTAACTGTCTTTTTTTTATACAAAACAAAAAAAAACACAATATGGAGTTGTGTAGACATAAAGGCAGCCGTCAAAATGGCAATTATGTGGAGCACGAGTGATTTTTTTTCATTCGAGTTTTGGCAACTTTTAGGCCCATCCCATTAGTCTATTCTCTTCTTATTCTCTCTCTTAGTGGGGGTGTCGGGGGGTTGCGTGGCAACGGCGAGGTCAGCGATGTGTGTGTTGTCTAGAGATCGGCCCTCGCACCCTCGGGTGCTGGTCCACGTTTTCAACAAGTGTTTTATGGAGAGGGAAAACGACGTGCTTGCAATTAAATGGGCTGCGAGGACGGCTGTTCAGCACTGCTGGAAAAGTTTGTTTAGGTTCGTCTTCAGTGGACGCTTGTGCAAAGTGTGTGTGCGTCTGTGTGTGCGTGCGTGCACACGTTTGTGTGTGTGTGCGTGTGTGTGTGTGCATCTCCTTGTGTTCTCACATAGGCGCTTCACAGAATATATTTTCCCCCCTTTGGCAACAATTTCCTGCAAGGTGAAAGAAAGGATACATTTTAAGCATAACAAGTAAACAAAGTACATTTCATATTTTGACTGAAGCTCAAGTTTGTGAGTCCATGTCTTAAAATGTCTGCTGCATTTTAAGCAATTTGCAAGCGTGATGTGTGAAATCAAATACCATTTGGACAAAAGTATTAGAACAAAAATATTGATCAAGTCACCAATGAGAGGTTATAAACTGGTAGATTATTAAGATTTCCCCTTGATGAAACATTGTGAATAATGAAATCTGTTTCTAAATTGAAGGGAAAACTTAAGTGAAGGCCTGTTTCTACACAAATGTTTTGAACAATTCTTAAGAAAAAAAATACTGAAAATGAGCAACTCTTTATATAAGCTGTTAAATCATTGCCATTGACAACGATAGACATCCAAATCATAAGTGCTCATCTTTCAGTGCCATTGATGGCACAATTCATTTTAACTGCCTTTTTCTTTGCTTCATTTTCATTTCCTAAAACTCTTGTCCACATTATCTAGTGACTGATCAGTGCCCATTAGTACAAAAGGATTCAAAAATCCGATCAAATAATAAGTCATTGTAAGAAAATAAAAAAATAATATTTACCACGACATCACTGCACCACACAACACTTGTGCTTATTTGCATTACGTTTACCTGCCCCCGCTGTTATTCGGAAGGACAGGAAGACAGGCTGGAAGAAAGTAGAGACAAATCACAGTTAGAGAGGAAAATCCATAAAAAAAATGGAGAAACATTCAGACAGAAGCTGAAGAGAGCAGTTCCTAAAGACTTTATTATTAATGCCCTGCTTGACAAGTGGGAGCTCTCGTTGCCTCTGTGTGACACAGAGGTTAAACTTACATACCAGGCCCGTGTGTTTTGGAGCCCTAGCGTTAACAATACGGGACATTTTTTAAACATGGCCAGCTGTGATTTTAGCATCAATGTGCGGCTGGGAGGTGAGGACCCGCCGCAGTATGCACCCGCGGGTTGGGGTCAGCTCGCACACAAGCGTTAGGGCCTATGTCGTAGCGAGTAACCATGAAAGACCTGGCTTAAGGCGCCTCTCATTCACAGCCAGGGCCGCTGTCTGAGGCGGCACACTGAAGCCACACTGTTCAACGGGCCGCCCGCTCATCTTCTGCTCGGCTCCTCTGCAATACACGTGTTAGCATGTCATCTGAAAATTGCAAGTGAAGATGCTCACTTGTGAACATGAGCATCATCATGCCGCAACGCCCTACAAACATGGCAGCTAAACCGTCATTACCGAGGAATATTACCTCAAGTGTGTTATCACTTATTTACAAAATGAGCAAAGGTTAAAATGTAATCTGTAAGCTTTTCTGGACGCTATTCTGCGAGCATCATTTATCAGCACGGTGACAAAAAGACATTTAGAAGCCCCCTTCCCTGGAGAATAATTTTGCATTTGTCTGGCATTGATGTTTACTTTCTAATTGAGTGTCCATATAATTAATGCATGCGTCACATGTACAAATATTACAACTTAATTTCACTCAAGGGATTCAAAAAGTCTCCGCTTCACTGAGTAAATTATATTTTGTTGGTGAAACACAATTTTATCAAGATGATGGCTTCCAAAGAGCATATGAAAATACAACAAAGCTATTTTTTAGGATGAAAAAAGCACCATATTAAATATCAGCTCAAAGAAACGGATAAATGCCTTGATACTAAATTACCACAGTATGTTCAGGTTTTTGCACCCTTGGTTGGGAATGCAAATTAAATCAGGACACATCCACCCAGGTATGGTTCATAAAAATCTCAAATATTCTAATGTAGACTTTAAAATGTATTCAATGTCCTTTTCCTGAACGACAAAGCTTAACATTTCAGACACTTATGGTATGAGAATATTATGTTTTGTTGGATCTATATACTCTCTACCCACAGTAATAGGTCCATCTGCCAAATGAGATCCAATACAAGAGTAGAAGAAAATAATGCCCTCTTACGGCAGACCGTCAGAAACATTTTAACTCAACAATGTGCGATTAGCATTTGAATCGCAGTTTGAGGTGGTGTAGAACGGCATGCCGAGTCATACCGAGAAGCATCAATTGAATCACTATGGTTGCTTTATCCATATCAACTTACAGTACCAGCATTAATGGAACAAAGTTGATATCTACCATAAATAAAATATTCTTAAAATGAATTGTAATCTTTATAAAGTCATAATGTTGTTAAAGCTATAGGTGTATTAGACTGCTATAGTTATAGGTGTATTTATTGCTCCTGGATTTTGCTTGTGATTGACAGAGCTCTTTTAGAATATTACTTGTCATTTGATATTCATGACATTACGTAGGATCTAGTTTTTGCACATGTCATGACATGGCAATCAACTGCACATATCAGGAAAGCAGTCAGTCTTGAGGTAAAGACACAAATACTCTCCAGAGTTGGGAATCATGAAGGCCCTAGTATAAGGCATAAGTGTGGGCACCCCTGATTTGTTCTGTTGGGCACATAATATATGGCGGAGGCTTATAAATACTTTATAGTCATTTCAGAATGTCATTCTAAACCTGGTTGGGAATAATCTCACAGCTTCAAATTCATGTACTATACGTAAAGACACAGACATGCCCAGAGCCCCCTTGTGTTACCTTGTGGTCTCCCATGCAGACATTGGCCCCAATGTTATCGTAGGTTATTGACGTCTCATCATTTTCTGGCTGCAAACAATAAAAAAAAAAAAAATTATCAGTACCGCAATGAACATAAAAACGTGTTTACACAAATGGTGAATAACTGCATAAGATTGAACAACCATTAAATGTAATAAACAGGAATATGTTGAAGAAAATATTTTTTTACTATATGAATCACCCCTGCATTTATTTCCTCTTTGTCTGGTTTTATTTGTTTTTCTTAAGCTCGGGGATATCAGATGTCAATAGAAGTGACTTTGATTTAGGAAGATACAAAGCAAAAGTTAGCGCAACCCATTGTACTTTTTCCACACACCCCAAAAAAAATCTAATACTTGTTTCCACTGAGCTGAAAACACCTTTAGTGAACCTTTTTCAAACTGGCGGCCGGTGCAGTGAAGATGAAACAAAACACAGTAGTCATTTATAAAGTGCGTGTTTTGCTTCCCAACTCGATGCACTGCCGCTGTAATCTTGGAGCCAATATGAGGAAATCATGTTCAATTTCACTCGGCACCCACAAAGAATCTGCTACCCATACAGACGTGTATCCACAGACTGCTGAATAAATCACACTTTCTGGTTGAACTAAAGAGTTTTTAAATAGCCATAAAAAAACACACACACACAAAGAACCGTACATGTGCACACTCTTGACATGGTGAGGTGCACTGGTGGTTCAGGAGAAAGAGACAGAGAATGAACCATAAAGCCAAATCCAAATTAACTTCAGAGTAATCCTGCACTGGAGTGGGGTCAGCACGCACAGCGGCGGCGCCACCTTACGCTACCTTTTTCTGGCAGGCCACGCATCGACACCTCTCTATATATCTGCGAGATGGCCGTCAACCCACTGCCTCACGAACCCGTCTCGTACATTCATCAAAGACGCATTTGATCATTTACAAAGGCGGCATAAAATTGTGGATTTTCAGGCTGCGTAATCTTTAGACAGATAAACAAATTACCCCAGGCCCTCCGGCGGAGGAGGAGCGCTCGCTCGGCTAAACATTCATTACCGGCGCTCCAGGAGCTGGTGCCGCGCTGCGCAGCCAGCAGGCAACCTTTGGCGTGTTAGGGCTCGGCAAGCAGAAAATAACATGATGGCGAGTTAACCGACCGTGCCATGATCGATGACGCCACGCGCTGGCCTGTTTACAGGCCCATGTCTCAACAATCTGTAATGCTCAGAGGCGGGCAACGTGTGCTCAGTGAATCATCAGCCAATCTGCGGACACACTAACTGTCCTCTGCATTACAAGCAATTAGCTCTTTGCTCCACCTTGACACGGCAAGCAGCCGTCCGCATATGTAGACGCCAACATTTTTTGACCGTCACGGCTTTTCGCCCAACAGTTATTGTTTTAGTGTTGCTACAGTCACGAAAGAAAAAAGGTCAGGGAGGAATTTCTCATTTGTTGTGAACAAAAGAAAGTCAAACTTCCTGAAGGCCCCATTTTGAAAGCTGATGGGTGCACAATACACTGCTGCATCTCTTTTCACAGCTGAATGCTGCAATGTTTGGTTCTCCACACCCAAATGCATGCTTAGAATCCAACAACAAGGATCTAAAATGCTTTGTTTTTTGTTGTTGTCTGTCATGGTTGTTCCAAGGGAAGTCCTGATGCAGATTTTTGAACATCTGATCTGATTATTTTCAAGATTAATACCCCAAAATAAAGCCAAAAAAATATTACAAATGATATTTTTTTGCATTACTACATATCCTCAAGAAATTATTTTTGTACAAATACTAAATAAGGTGCTGTTACTATCATATTATTTTTCATATATATTTTATATAAAGAAAAGTGGTCCCACTCAGCGACCATATTTTTGTGGCAGTTTGATTTACATCAGTCGAAAAGTACCATAGCACTGAAAACACACGCAACTACTGGATTCATCGAATAGCCGTATAGGGTGAAAATCGTCAAAGATTTCCAGATACTATACAAGCCAATTCTGTTTTGGTCATTAAACCAACTATATAACGCATGTACAATCCTCCTAAATGAACTTTGATGGCCTTTATAAAGCTGCTTGATGATCAGGATGAGGCTCACCTTTAAGACTAGGTCTCTGGCTGATGAGGACATAAGGATTCGGTCACACCAGGCTGGGCATCTGGTGTTCATGTACTGCTTCCCTTGATTGCTGTCTTCACTGTACGGATAACTGAAGGGAAACAAGCCAAACCCAATAGATCAGTAACAACGTTAGTTCTCAGTAGAGTACAGCCTTGTTGTACATCAAAACAGACTCTAACAGAAATTTAATAAAGAACCAAACAAGAAACAAGATAGAAAGGTACAGAAAAAGTTTCCATCAAAAGTCAACTTATGCAACTACTTCAGATTAATCATTTGAGGCAACAAATCGCGATAACCTCATAAATTACCAACTATCACTATATTTCACCATATCAATATATTGTCAAACCACTATTGAGCACATATAAGTTAAAAAGAGGACGAATCGCAGAGGTGAACAGGATTGAATGCAATCACATCTACTTTATCACACAAACTGATCAAAGTATTTTCATTAAAACAACAGGAGGTCCATTAGCATGACTAGTCATCTGCGTAATCTCTTAAATCAACACATACGAATGGCTTAATCAAAGTAATATTTCTCTGCCAACTGCACAGGTTGTGAGTGTGTTTGGTGGAGGGAGTAACGGAAGAGAGAGAAGGGGAGGAGTAGAATAACAGCGAGAATGAGAGCAATTGCAAGCCGAGGGAAGACTGGGTTTGCTGATATGTATGACTACATCCTTACACAGTCATCAAAAACAGATTAGGTACGGCGGCAAATGGCCAATAGAGATTGCACGTGTCTTGGAACAGCAGGGAATGATCACTTGATTTAAGCAGCGGCAGGCGTGGGGCCGGGCGAGCTGATAAAGATTTACATTGTTGAGAATTCAATTTGCCCATTCGGCTCATCAAACGGCTTCAGATTTACACACCAGCAATCCAATTTGTTTGCCGGTGCTCATCAGGGTGGAAGGGAAGCTTACATACTGTAATACCAATCCAATTTGCTCCTTCAATAGCACATGTGCTAACTGTAGCAGAACACAGAGTGAGTGTTCTCTGCAAGTATGATTTTATTATAATGCATAACTCATAGTAGAGCGCCTCTACTTCTTTATAGATATGACAGATGTAATGTATTAAGAGGCGTTTGATTGCAAATATGCTAAATGAACTCACAAAACCATGAACCCATAGAGGACAAAATCACAAATACCAACTTGATTATGGGTATGCATTGACTTAATTTGGTAAATCCAATACTACAACTACAATAACAAATCCATACTTATCCAACAGCGTTATCATAATTCAAATTATGTTCATTCTACTCAATAGCTATAAATAAAACTAAGAATTTTCAATGTGGATTTTTTTATTTATATTTTATACAATTTAAGTGTGATTATAAAAGTTCTAGGAGTTAGTCAAGTCTACAGCACCTCAATATAAATATGGCGTAAACACTGACATTAGACTATTGTACGTGTGGTGTTCATTTTTGTAAATTGTGACTTGATGTACTGGCAGAGAGTGTACTCTAGTGTATGGGGTTACAGCAGGGACACACACAGGGTCAACACACACACATGTCCACACAAACACACACGCTCAGGGCCCCCCACCAGGTGAACAAACAGACCTGCGGAGCGATACTTAAGAGAGGTTCTTTGCATTAATACCAATTGAACAATGCATATTTTTTTGTATGTTTAATTAAATGGCTAAAATTTGGAACCAGGGATAAAAGAGAGCAGGAATAAAAGGAGTAGTTTAGAAACGAGAAGAATTTCTGCAAGAGAGGGAGTAAATAGAAAGAGGTAGAAAAGGGCAGAAATCTTCAAAGGGTTGATTAGCTTCTTGAATTCAGGGTGGCCTGAATGCCCCCTGCTTCCTGAGGGAGGGATCCCAGTCTTAACAGAGAACAATTCTCCTATCAAGGCCTCAACTCTATTACCGTTTTATTGACCAACAAGCCAAAGCCCACGTTGGTGTTGAAAGATATTGAATGTAGACTTCCTTCTGACAATAAACTTCTACCAGATACCAAATGAGCCATTGGCTTCAAAACTTAGTCATTTTTGATGGCAGTCAGCAGTTGTAAAAGCTGATTAAAAATCTCTTGACAATGGCAATTAAAGGGCAATTCTGTGGACCTGTGCTTGTATAGGTTGTTCCCCTTCTCTCTACCGCACCCTGCATTGGTACCGAGGAAGATAACAAGCCTTAATGCAACAGCAAACATTTGAATGGTGTGCTCTGGCTAAAGTGATGAACGTGTCCGATTAGTGGCTTCACAAATTTATCACGGTGGGTAAACGGTCTGTGAGGGTGTGTGGGCTGCAGGCCATCAGTCCTATCAGACCCTTATTGCCTACACAAAGACAAATTGCAATAATTAATGGGCTAAGCTGATAACTAACAGCCGTGTACCTGTATAGAGGGGTGACACAACTTATATATATACACACACACACACACAGATTTAAAAAGACACACACATTGCTCGTTAATAAATTGTTTAACTAATTGTTAACTAATTGTTTAAGTTAACTTCTTAAAAATGTAAATATGATCGTCAATCACTATTATACACTGGGTGATGCAGGTCAGTTAAGTTTACCCCAGCTGGATAATTATTTAGCAGTCATTTGTGATACCCATGAGGTCTGAGCGGGAATAATAAAGTCATTTACAAAACATATTTTATTAAGTAGACATTTCGATTTTCTGATTGGTTTGTTTGCCCATTTTTTGTGGCACTGACCTATCATCTCAGATGATGCATGAGAGTATGGTCCCATATCTAGAGTGTGTAGAGCCCATCAAGAGCTCACTCATTCACGCTTGGATTGGGGCTTAATGTTTGATTTGACTGCAGACACATTACTCACATTTACTTCAGCCTGTTTGTTTTCACACAGTAAAACGAGGCGAGGTGAGGCCTTTCCCAATGTTTGTGTGCGTGTGCGTGTGTGTCACACTGTTATTGAAGGAGAGGGTTTGCCATTCACATTTTTGTCGCAAGCTTTCTGCAGCAACACAGATGATTTACAGGAATGTAACGTTTAGTTGTTGTTTTTTTAAACGTCAAGTCTGAAGTACAACCATTCCATAAAGCCATCATCTCAAAACCAGATCTCCAAATAAATTATTTTGTCAAAATGTTAATAATATATTTTAACAAAGTCTTTGTATAACTACCAAGATGGGAATAACTGACTGTATTTTTAAGAATCTAAGCGATCATTGACAATTTAAGGGCACAGAAGGGCATAATGGGATAATGTCAATATTCGCAGGGCATCAATTGGGTAAAACGTCAGAAATGACTCGCAACCTCGGCTGCAATGTTTGTTTGCGTTGTCAAGGGAAGCCTAGGAAAAACACAACACAACATACACATACTCGCAGGCGCACAAAAGATCAGCCAAATGCTATCAATAAAGCGGGATGTTTGCCTCAGTTTGTCGGGTTGGGAGACTCACAGGCACAACATTGGCACAGTGCAGTACAAACAGTGTAAAATGCCATCAGTAGCTCATTGCTCACAGCTCACTCGGGTTCAGCTATTGACATGTGTAGCATTTAGTTTCCCCACACCAAGGAAAGAAGTCACAGATGGCCTCAATTGAATCCATCCTGACAAAGATTGTTTTCAACAAAAACCCTGCCTTCAGTGGCATCATCACAGGCAATGACACATGACAGTGGACATTATTCAGCTATTATCGAGACAATGGTCCCTCACCAATTTCACAGGCTCTTTAGTGGTTGGAATGATGGATGAGCAGATGATTGTAAACAATGTTCACGTTAACTTGGTCAGCTGTTTTTCTTCGCCAGCCACACACACAGCAGTGCTTTGTTTTATAATTACTTTAGTGTGTCTTAAACAATGGAGAGAGGGCCTCTGATGATTATTCCTATCTTTCCTTCAAACGGCTAAGTGATTTAACCAGAAATAATGTCTCAACTCAACCTAATTTCTCATTTCTAGCTTCAGGGGGGGAAAAAAGTAAGCTAACACGTCCGGGTCATTTTTTAAGGGCACTCTCACTAATCTTCAAGTCACCCACCTTGTGACCTCAGAACTCTTCTCTTCATCCATGTCTAGACTTGACAAACACCCACACAAAAGACAAGTGCCATTCGTGTGCCTTTCATGCATTCCCAACATTCTATGTACTTCATGATAGGGAATATAATGAAGAAATTATTATCAAATAATGAAATGAATGAAATATTCATCATTTTCTTACATTTTGAAGGATTCACTTAAAAAATCCAGAAATGTAAAAAAAAAAGTTACTTCCTCAGCTGCAAACTATTCAAATCTTTTATCAAGCAGGTGCAGCATTTATGATCAACGAAATGGGACATGTGCATTCGGGTAGCATTCAAGCAAATATTGATGATTTATTAAAGGCCACATCACAAGCTGTAAGCACTGTGCCATGACTTTCATCTATTTTTTAATGCTCTGCTTCTGCCAGAATTTTTCAAGAAACAAATCCCTTATGTCTCATCATCTTTAGTTTGGTGCTACAGTAAGAATATTTTTAGTTTTTTTTTTTGCTGGCATGACTAAGAGTGCATTTAGAAAGCAATATTCACATTATGTATTTCCTTTTTCAAGCAAAGCAACAGTCCAATTGCTGTGATCTGTCTTCTTCCATAATTCCCTTCAATTTGCTGTGCTTAACTTAGATTTTCATTCCCTGATATCACTCATCATTTCCCACATGGTGGAGTTGTGCTGTTGGGGCAATGTCACTCAAAATCTTTCTCAAAGCCCATTTCCACTAACCATGTTAGGGACAGAATACGTTCCAATGCTATGCTCTCATTGTCCACTGCATTCCCCCCTGACGCTGGGCTCCCGATTTAATTTTTGCATTGATTTTGTGCAAAAAAGGGGCCAATAAATTGGATCAGAAGAATACTAAAAGCTTTCCTCTAAATCAATCAAAATGCAGCATGAATAAATTGATATACATAAGACATAGTGTGGTAGTAAGGGATACAGAGTACACTAGGTAAATAAAGGCAAAGGCCGCATTTTAACAGGGAACTCCTACATTTTGAGGTGGCTCCACCCACAGCGTGCATGTAGCACTAAGACATGGAAATTACAAACTCAAGCGTACGAGTAAATCTGTATTCCCCAGAAAATTGGGCAAAAAGTGTACCCACCAAGTGATGGTGTTGGTGTGTGTGGCCTTGTGGCTGATCAGTGCATGGCAGTCAACTGGCTCCAGGACCAGTAATGGCAAGTCGAGGGTAAATTCCACACCTCTCTGAGTAAGTACTTATACTTGTCAGCAACAAATTTGACAGGCCATTTTTAAGATTCAAAAGAGGTGCATTATAATACAACTGTTGAAGAGGTGTATTAAGAAAAGAAATACTCTACACTTACAGTAAAATACTGGCAGCTGTGGTTGCCAAAATTTTAGAATGGAAAAAAAAAATCAATAATACTTGTAAAAATGTATAGTCTTTCAAGAATCATAAATGGAACCTTCGATTTTGTCAATATATTATAGTCAAAATAATGTTAGTAAAAATCAAATATTGTTATGTTTTACACTGTAATTGATCGGTCTTGATAGGGGTGTTATGCCTTTTCTTCCTGATTGCCCTCTGCAGACTATTCAAACCCACGCTGTGTTTTGGCAGTCGAATGTGCTAACTACTGAGCTACTGCAGACCAGTTGGAGGAAGTTTTGTGCATGTGGGTCAAGAAATCATGACTTTCTGAAAGCTGAAGAGAGTGTAGTGGTAGTTAGTTGCAAGACTAGTGGGATAATAGTCAATCCGCCTGACTGCCACAGTGACAGCGTGTGTTCAAACTCCAGTTGGAGAAGAGGGCGAATACAATAAAGGGAATACTGTGATGTCACTTCTATTAGAGCGGTTACACAGATATACTTTTTACAGTCATTTAATGCAAAACAACAGTTGTATAGTATTTAATATATAAACTAAAGTTATTTTTACAATAGTTTGTTGTTAATACGACAATGAACGTTTTACTGTTTTCCGCCTTTTTAACGGTATAATTCTGGCAACCACAGCTGCCAGTATTTTACTGCGAATTCAATTTTGGTGTGTGTAAATATTACTACTACTACAGTTAAAATATATAGGCTAGAGATTTTATTTAAATCTATTATGTCATTTTTACTAAAGCAGCAAATAATAGTCAGCAGAACTACAAGGTTAAATCAATGGCTGCTGTTGAAGGCTACAGACGTCCAATCCAATTGAAGTGGGAGGATCGCCAGCGCTCCCAGTTCAAATGAATTGGACATTTACTAGTGATTAATATTCATACCAGAGAAATGAAAAGAGCTACATAATTGGACACCTATGACTGTCAATAGAACTGAAACCGTTAAATGTGTTTGTGTAGTCTTTCTTCCACACTTTGTGTCTGATGGTACCCACAAAACAGAGAGAATTCGCCAACAGATGAAATGTTTGTGAATAGAATTGATTTATGGATTTGACCAAAAGTGAGCCGTGTGTGTGCCTCAGTGAGGTTGTCTTCTGATGGCCACCACTAAAAAGAGTAATTACTTCACAGATGGTGAGGGGCTGGACTGGAGCAGACTATGTGATGGAGAACAATCATTGAGGCTTGATTGCTCAAGAAGCACAAGGCGGACCTGACAGGAGGAGGGGTTCCAGAATGTGTGATGATGAGTGTGTATAAGTGTAATAGAAATGGGAGGAGGGGACTGTTTAACTTTAACTAGGCCACTGCGTCCCATTACGAGGTTGACAATGATTTGGTTTGTTACACACACAGAGTAGATCAAATCAAATTTCATGTGCTGCTCCTGGGTTTCATCTATTTGATTCATCATCACCTCAACTATCATCAAATCATTTGTATTCCAACACAGCAGTGGAGTCATTCCTTCCAGCAGAAAGATGATTCAGTATTATATGGATCGGTGCAAATGTCATCCGGTATAAAAGGACAATAAATCCTCATGTCACTTATGCAAAGTGATGTAAATGGGGCCCCTGATTAAGACACAGAGTCATTTAAAAAACAGGGACCGGCAGAACCTTGACACGCACACCTACTCGGTCTTAAGGATCTCCCATACATGTACATGCACACACAGTAACTCAGTAAAAAAAAAAACTGAGCAGACAAAACAGGCTCTTCGATAACTACTCTATTTCAATCTGTCTCTCACACACGCGTGCACGCACACAGAATAAAATCCCTGTAGCCCGGCGCCTGCCACCCGAGCAGTTTATCAAGTAATTATTGTTTGATTACATCGTTTCATTATCTGCGCTGATTGAGTCACAACCAACGTCAAAGGTCAAGCGCCATTAACGCGCTGCTCCCGAAACATATTTCTACGCCGACAGCGTGTTTGCCCTCCCTCTCTTCTGAAAGGGCCAATTGCAAATGCATTTGTTTGAAAA
Organism: Stigmatopora nigra; assembly: GCF_051989575.1. Lineage (NCBI taxonomy): Eukaryota > Metazoa > Chordata > Actinopteri > Syngnathiformes > Syngnathidae > Stigmatopora > Stigmatopora nigra. The sequence continues at coordinate 7,914,118 of NC_135519.1, read as the reverse complement.
AAAGGGAGGAGATCACATGCTCCAAACCCTATTGAGACAGAATATTCATCGCAAACAGAGAATTCACACCAAGTAGTATATTCAGAACATTTTCTGTAGTGAGATGAACAAAGTACATCAATTGTAAAAGGCACTATATTTAAATGTAATGATTGATTGAAATTAATGCAACAGTAACTTATTTTAGTAGTAGCAAGGATCTATTACGTATTGACTTCTGCTATATACAATATTACCAAGTAATGGAGGATATTTTTAAATTTTACTGGATCAATCATTGGCGGAATTGTAAAATTCTGGAACTTATTTTCAGATATTATATGAATATGTGTTGTGTATATCTGTGTTTGTGTGTATCCATACCTGGGTGGGAAAGATATTTCCAATTCATGCAGTCGGTCTTTGAAAACTGACAGTTCTTTGTCGTCTTCTAAGAGCTGTAGTGAGATGATACAGAAAATACTGTAAAAAATATTCCAGGAGACATAAACGGCAAAACTTAAATTCAATTACATTCAATTACAACAGCAAAAAAAAAAACTACTAGTCAAAACCTTCATAAGAATTAGACAACTAGAGAACTTGGCAATATTGAGACTGTGTTTGACTTGGGGAAACCTGGTGGGTGTTCACAAACAGACAGGCAATGACAACTTACATTTTTATCTTTGACAGCTTTTCTGATAGAAGAGCTGCAATGACACAAACTACTCAATAACAAGAAAATCCATCGCTGACTTGTTTGATTGATTACTATCCATCCATTATTTCTATTGCTTTTCCTGTGCAGGGTCACTGGAACATGGAGGCTATCGCAGCTGACATGGGGCACGAGGCGGGGCACAATTGCAACGCTCACACATGGAGACAGACTCTCAATCATACATCTGGGCAATGTTACTGTGGAGAGACCAAGGAACAAACTACCCATAAAAAAGCCAAAGTTTAGAATTGCCTTGTTGCTGTGGAGCTAAAAAAGCGGTTTCCATCAGATTTAGTATTAACTATTCGCCTTTTATACAGGGTGATTGGCTATCTAGGAGTTATTAACTCATTGGCAATGTCAGACGTCGAATCATGTAGCTTTTAAAAAGTAAATTAAATTTGTTTATCGAAGTTTATTACTAGTAGACATCCAATCCATTTGAATGGAAAAGAGAGAAAGCAAATAAACAAACCTCCCTCGTTCAATGATTTCGACGTCAGTGGAAGCCTGAGTTAACATTGGCAAAGTTGTAAATGAAAATAATAAGGCTACCATTAGTAAATATTTTTTATTATTGAATCGTTTTTTTTTCTCACTAATTCCAACATCCTACCAAAGTGCCCATGGGCAAGACACTGAACCCTAGATTTCTTACAGTGAGCATTACAGCAGCACCGCCTACTGATGTATGAATGTATGTGTGAATGGTGAATGTTGGAAGCACAATATACAATAAGTGCTCTCCATTTGGCATTTTGTCTATTAAATTAGAAAATAATAATAAAAATAACATGATAAATAATAATGATACCTATTAATAAAGAGATTTGTGAAGAATGCCTACAAGGTGAATGAGTCTTCAGGACAAATACCATTTTTGACAGCACTGTGTGTTCACAATAATGTGTATTATTTGTGTGTACTTCTGTTGCCCTATCTGACAGGGGGGTTCTCTAGCCACCGTGCCAGTCTATCGACACACTCTTCATTAATCATGTCTCCTCACCCAGCTGTACTCACTCACTTGAGTGTAAACACACACGTCCCCCAATTTACCCGCTTTCACAAAAGCCATAAATCATGAGTGAAAAGTGCAATTAGTGGCTTCTTGTATACATTAATTATCTAGGAGATAAACAGGTAGCAGTGGCACCTGCATGACTGCCTCCCTGAGAGACTGACAGCGATGTTCTCTTAGCAACGCTCTCTCGCTCGGGCCTTTCCGTTTCCTATAGAACGGGAGACGTGAAGTTGGATGGGAGACTTTTGGTTTTGATTATAAAATGGGCAGTAGGGTATTTTTCAGGATATGGAACAGTTACTGTTTGAAACTACTACGATGCGAAGAATATGACAGAGACGGAACAGCCAACTGGACATTAATGACATTACATTGGTGTATTACATCTGGCGCTACGGTGGCGTGTACAAGATGAAATATCAAAAGACAGGGAATGGTGGACATGGGTAATAATCTGCGAGGAGAGTGGAAACAAGAAAGGACAATGCATTGCCGTACGAGAGTGTAACTGTTGGCTCGTCTGACAAATTCCTGCTGTCTGCCGATGATTGAGCGTGAAGTTCAAATCATTGTCCAGTTGACACATGTGAGCTCGAGTCTGATGTCTTTGCGGTGGCTGTCTGTGTTAGTATTTGCGATTATGTGTCAGCCATGTAGAACAGTGGTCATTACTTGCAGCCAGCAGGGCCTCCCAGCCGGAGTCTCTGTGGTTCAGGAGGGCAGATGTGCCGCATTCATCAAACTCACGCTGCCGGGGTCATAGGAGAGACTCACACACTGTGGATGAAGGATGGCAGAGCATGGGATGCAACCCCACGCTCCACTGTCCACCCTATGTCACCATCCATCCACTGTGAGTGCGTGTCAAAACCCAATCAAAGTGTGGAGGCACACACTATTATCAATATATGAGCCAATGAAAATGTATCAACTCTTTTTGATTGAAGCATTATCATTGGTAGTATTTTAGCCAATAATAGATTAATCTTTTAAATATTTTAGTGATTAATAGACACTTTGGATGGATTAATCTGCTGAACAACCTTGTGATTAATATGGTTTCACAATTAAACTATGAATTCTAACGTGTCCAAGTCAAAGTGGACGGATCATTGTCATGGGAACATTATCATTGACAGTTAGAGTTTATGGTAGATGAATCTGATGAATAATTTTGGATTCATCAATTAATTCAATAGAATATTCATTATCTGGCATGAGTGAATCACCAAAAAAAATGAAGTAATATAAAGACTATTTCTTGAAAATTGGAGCTCTGATTGGCGAAAAAAAAGAAAAATTCAAGTAGAATCCCTGAAACCATGAAAATCTTTACTTAAATTATTGTTCTAATATTGCAATACTATCTTAATACAAGTTGGGCACCTCTATATAAATGACAAGGCACATAATATATATTTTCAGGACAGTTTCTAGTTAACCTAGAAACCTTACAGAGTTATGTTAGCCATGTATTATTCTAGCATGTGATATGGGGTTGGACATTGAGTGAAATGGGGTATAATACAAATAATTTAAGTGGGCAAAAGAGTTGGTACAGCAGGTGAGTAGCATATGGCTGTGTGTACTTGCGATCGGTTCTAAGTGAATGTTGAGTAATTCATTCAGGTGAATGGACAAGACGGCGTGCCAGAATTTCACACCACATTTAATCCGAGGTCAATTAAGCATAATGCTCTGTCGCCGTGGCGGGTGAGTGGTTTAAAAATCAGCTTATATTGGTTCAAGGCCTCTTGACATTATAAAGCCAACAGTAGTTTGTCAAGCAGCAAATGACCTTGGGAGTTGTGGAGGAGGTGATGTGAGATGATGCAGTACAATATCACACAGGGGGGAGATGAAGAAGTGTCTGGGTAAAAACTGCCCTGTCAAGAGGAGAAATTTCTGACTTTGCTTGGATGAAAAATCTCATCCTAAATCAGGAAGGCAGTGATAGTTAAGGCCGGAAGTTGAGGGTGTAAAAAAAAAAAATAAAGAAAAAATTGAACATGAGGTGTTTGGCCCCCAGCTGTCCCTCTCCACGTACCGGTGACTTGTCGGGCACCTGTAATTGTGCTTTGATTTAAATCTTGTCAAATATCCTCTGTGACAACACCTGGTGCTGTTAAAAGCCATCAATAAATGCTGGGGTGAAAGGTCATTTAATTTGATTTTTACACCTCATACTTGGCTTTCATTGCAAGGGCAATATTTTTCCCTCTTTTTATGAGACCTTCATTATTTGGTGTGGAAAAGCAATAAACTGAGTGACAGAGAGGTGGCCGATTGGTACCAGGAGGAGACCAGACCGAACAAAGCTGAAATCGACAGCGTACTGAACTGCTGAACTTTCATTTCCATGTTAACTGAGTTACGTGGTAAAGAAGTTAAACGCATGTCACACCAATTCCACAATTTGAGTTCACGCACGGAATACCTCGAGTGACTTCCCAAATCATGAATATCAGATTGAGTAGCACATGGCATATTTGTACATGGACACATCCGGTCGCTTTTTTCGACAACCAAGGACGAAATCCAGCCAAAAATAATTGGCTTCAGACGGTCAGCTTTCGTTTAGCATTCTGTCTCCAATGCCGTTTGGGAATTGTGACACGCACCACAATTTATTTATTTATTGGACATTTCTAATGTTAAAGGTATCTCTGGGCTTTTGAAAAATAGTGCAAGCAATGCGGCCAGCATGAAAAAGAGAGGCAGGCCAGACAACGGGGTTCATCACTTACTCACCCGAGCACACGCCACCTCCTCTCTTGGTCCCCTATCTGCCGACACTACACTGACAAAGTTACAATAAAGAGATAGTGAAACCGAATCAATGTGGCTGTGGGGGATTTGACCATGTGTTTGTGTGTAGAAGCCAAGTGGGGTCTGCACGTAGAGCAGCACACAGATGCACAACACAAACACGAGAGAAACACACGCAGACAGACGCACACACTTCCATCCCTCCACTGGAGCAGAGCCCCGCCGTGCCCCTTGACGCCACAAGAGCCCGGAAAATTTAATCTTCCCAAATACTCATCAGGGTTCTCCATCGTCCCGCCTTGACAGCGCCGGGGATAATTAATTATACAATTTCGATGGGAATATCGACTAAACAAACCTATTAATCATAGCAAAAGTCAATAGGCATGGACACATTCAATCATGTCCCAGCCAATGATTACTACTTTCAAAATACAATAATTATTTTCAAGAGCTGCTTTGAATTAAATTTCTGTCAAGCTAGTACAAGTCTTACAGTTGATGAAGGATGCAATGATTTTTTTTCTTCCCCTTTCCAACTGGAGAAGGGATATTTATCCATTTAGAAAGGTAGTTTGTTTTATAAGGATCATAACATGGTGTGTTTAACTCGACCATCAGATTATCTCAGAAGTCCCCATTATGTCGTCTATCTTGTCTGACTTGGCCTAAGAAGGCGGAGGGAAGGGTGTGTGCTCACTCCACTTACCCCATTATAATTCTTACACATTTCAACATAACAAATCAAATTGTTTCTCTTGCTTGTAAAACACCTCTTAATAACCTTAAAAACCTCTTTATTTTGCTTCGTGCACATGTACTTGTATTTGATTTAAAGTGCATAATATATGTGATACACAATTGACTTTTATCCTCTACACTTGGGCAATATTATGGAATAATAACATCTGCCTGTTCCATATGTATTTGATCATTTGAACCGAATTTCCATTGTGTACGTTGAGTTAAAGTATATTTTTTGCATTACCTTTTAAGGGGGTTTATAATCCATTCAAAGCATACCAAAATTGGCTCTCTAATTTAAGAAGGACAAAATGTCATGAGGATTTTTTTCCATGGTATTAAACTTGTATATTGTACGAGTTTGAACAAAAAATCTTAGAAAAACAACTAATTTCTAATTTAATGGGAGGCTTTGAGCACAATTTAAACTGATGTTCTTAAAATGTCCAGAAAATCAATGTGGAATGCGATCAACGACAACCATAGCCATTAGACTTTGAAGAGAAAAAGTCGATAAAATAAAATTAAATATGTAATAAGTGACTTGGAATAATGAAATGATTGAGAGTGGTTGTTTGTATAATCAAAAGATTCAAGATATTTCAGTGACTTACCGAGGTCCCGTTGTTTTCCCGGAAAACGTCTTGGTTGACATAACTAAAAAGCTTCTTTTCAAGCTGAAGGATGACCTGAATTAATGGCAAGAGAGAGAGAGAGAGTTGTCCCTGATTAATACCAATATTAATGGGAAGAGCACTTTGTAATTAGAAAACTAATGACCAGTGCTGTGCTGCAGTGTTAGGCAAATAATTATGTAATATCATTGAAGAGGTGATACATCTTCAGTTTGAAGAAATATAGTTTATTTTTACCTACATTTACAATAGTGAGATTTTAGCATCCTATTGTGCAAGAATAAATTACTTGTCATTTAAGGGGTCTTTGGTTTGTCAGCCAAAACATGTTCTACAAGTATAGATAGATATTGATTTTTCTGTGGTAATCAACACATTTATTAGCTAATGTAAAATGTGTGTGTGAAGGCAAATTAAACCATCTGGCTTACCTTTCTGTCATTATCACTTTCTCTAAATATTAGCTTGTTGACTTCATTGGTGTCTGTGGTTCTTTCTGCCTGCATTGTGGCGGATGAACATAGTCTCTGAAAGGGACAATTCAAAAGATGAAAAATGCTCAGAGTTAATATGGACACATTTTTACAATAAAGATAAAATGCTATAACTGTGAAAGCAACCATTCATTCATTTATCTGAACTGCAAATCGTCACAAGTGCAAGGAAACGGTATGCATTGGCCGCCAGCCAATGGCAGATCATATACACCACCAAATACATCAAAGATCCTTTCCATAGGAATTTTTTCAAACCTGGTTATTATTAAAGCAAGACAATCAACCACAATGAGAAAAATGAGGGCCCATATGACTACCTGACTTCTCCTTAACTAGTCCAATGTAGTGACCCCATGGATTGGGTATATGGTTAAATTCGCCTTTCAAGAACTAGTTAAACATTGGACCATCTGTGTTTGAAGACAGTTGAATGAGGTAATCCCTGAGCCAGCGGTTCCCATACCACACAGCAGACACTGGATGAGCTGATTGAAATTCAAAGCACAGATTAGATAATCAGGTCAAGCCAATATATTGAACAGAGAAGCCCCTTTGAACTAAAATGTCCCCCCAATCAGGTTCTTTTCAGACATGAAGAATTTTCTAGATTGGCACACTAAGTTAGAGCAATTACTGAACTGAATAAAAATAACTTCCTCACGGCATTAGCGCCATTTTGCTACGTTTGCTCAGTTTATCCACAAATGCAAATTTCTGAAGCCCTAACAAATCGCTCCATCTTTCACTCATTTAGGCAATCCAAATGCAGGGTCAATATGGTCACCTGGCAGCCAAATGCTAATGCGCTTAAGTGTGCTTAAGCAGCTTTATGCAATGAATAGGCCAAAGAAGAAGCAAGTGAGAATGGGTAAGAGATACTTTTCCTGTCAAAAAAAATCAAATTCATGCCTTTAAGATTCCTTTTGAAAGTAAAGAAATTTCCATCTTTGTCCCTTATTTAAAACTGGGTGAGTATAGACCATTATAGGGCACTCACTTAAATACTACGGGGTGGAGGTGGGGGGTATGGCATGAGTAGTGCATTTGGGGCAGTTTTCTTATTATCAATTATATACTAAAACAAATTTAGTTTTTTATTCATTTGGATTGATTTATAATTTATTCATTCATAAAACATGAACATATTGAATAAAAATGTCTAGGTCAATAAAACACCAATCCTTATAATGTAACTGTAATGTATTAGAATGTGAGGCTTCAGTCCTAATTTACTGCAGTTTTGTCCCCAAAAACAACTTGCTGAGTTATTTAAGGCCACATCAGTGCAGTGACGCGCCGGGCATATTTCGGAATATATCAATGCACTCAAAGGAATATGACATGTCAATATACTTCCATTGATCATCAGAAGCTATATTAGCAGTTAGAAAGTAAGATGTCCTGCCTCATTTTTGCATTTTATGAGAGCCTGCAAAGTGATTTGGCATTACATTGCTGCATTATGTGCCCAGGTCAACAACGAGTGTTTGTAGAGGGCCAGAAGCTGGGGGTTGGGATGGGAGGTCGCTGAGGAAGGCGCTGGCTTTATGCATCAATGGTGAATAATCTCATGACTGTCGGCGGAGGAAGCGCCTGTTTAAAGGAGCTCTCTATTCCAGCTGGTCTTTTTAGTAGAGAGGTTAAAGCAATCTGCCCCACTTCAAAGACCAAAGACCCACACAGACACCCAAGCCTTCTGTCTTGAGGCCTTCCAGCAGATGGAGGGGAACCGCCATGCTAAACTTAAACACTAAGAAACCTACCCACGACAAATTTAACATTGTCAATGAGCCATACATATCCATAATGATTTAACTAACCCAAACAATATCCTCCGTGTGCAAATTATTCCACAATGTGTTTATGTGAAAATTTTGAATGCTTTTTTTGTGTTTAAAATGTGTCAAACTACCTTAGCCTGTTGCACATTTCTTCACAGTTGTAGTTTTTGTTCCTTATTTATTCATTCTTTATAAAAGGGCTGTGCATATTTTATAGTGCTCGTATGGTCTTTAGTGAACAGATGCTGTGTTTAACTGCCCCGAGGGGGCATATTATTTTAATTGAATTGAAAAAAAAATATCCATACATATAATGTTCAAAAATGTTACAATCATTGGATTCTTTTTCATTCATATTCAATACGGTGAATTTGGCATCATTGGCGTTCCTATTATGCATTTACAAATCGGTTCACTTGGGTCGGAAAATTGTGCAGCAGGAGAGACAAGATGAGTGGACAATGAGATAACTATTCATTCTTCATTACTGGTGGCTAGAACAAGGGTTCCCCTTTTTGTCAGCCAGGGCACTGGCATTGTCAGAATACACAATTATTTTGTAGCTGCCACACATGGAGGTTGCCAGCTAAGAGAGTGTGTGCCAGCGGTGCTGGCAGGTTCGACGTGAATTGCTTAGCACCCTGATCACTTTTCCTCCGTTTGCTGTCGTTCATCATACCAATTCTGCATGCATGATTGCCATGTCTGCCTGAGTGGGGTAGGAGGGATGCATTCAAAGTGGGTAACAACAAATTTGGCTTCCTGCTTTACAGCTCGCTATTACACAGAAAAGCCAGTAAATCAGCTGTCTCTCCCCACCCAATGTGACTGGACACAAGCCAGAGTCATCCACTCTTCCGTCCCGTAGCTGGCTAATTTAATGCTTCCAAACAAAGATTAATCACTGACAAACAGAACAGGATTGCTATTCAAAATGGAGGTGAGGTGAGAGTGGACGTATTATCAACAGCAGACTTAGCCTGAGCGTGACCCACCGATCAACTGTTGACCCTCCGAAGGCTACCCGGTGTCGTCCGTAACAGCAAGTGACGCAGAAAGTCTCAACTCTTCCTGTGAACCCACTGGACTGTGTAATGGTGAGTTTTGTTGGCAATGTGTGCGCTTTAGGAGGTCTCCTAACCTACCACGCCCTTGTCAAAAACGAGCTTAGAGAGGTAAAAGGGCATCTGAGATAGTGATAATGTGCCCTATTTATCTTGTGCATTATAACATCTGGGAAACTTCTCTAAAAACAATAGCACACATTGAGGCCTGCCATTTGGGTTTAACCTTCAGAAACCAGCCAAAAGCATTTGTCCTCTTGGAATAGATAATGGACAGGCCACAAATCATTCAAGACAACAGGACGAAGGGGTTTGTGAGTGTGTGAGAGAATCCCAATTCATGTCTATGTTTTGTGTGCGTGTGTGTGTGTGTTCCCCCCTGGTATTTAACTTCTCTGCTGGCCCATTCTGCAGGGCCCCGCAGGACAAATTGCCCAGCATGGATGTCTTTGAGAGGCAGTGCAGCGCGCAGAGAAAGCGACAGGGCTGAAACACAGGCAACAGGCCCATAAAAATTCATCACTTTGACCCCAATGACCTCCCGCAACTGGGAGTTGGGGGGGTCTCAAACACACACACACACGCAAGCAAAGACACACAAGCCAACCAAACGCCCTCCGTTATAAACTACTATTCTAAAACGTACCTTATACACTTGGAGCTATCTTGGACTCTTAAGTTAACCCTGTCCTATAATATAAGTGAAATCACAAACGTATAAAGTCTCTCCTTCAGACATGTATGGTGACAAACACAATAGCCATGAAAAAGCTTTCTACGCAGGAAAAGACCACCAGATGCTTCATTGTGACTCTGCTTCTGTGTAAAGTAGCGGCTGTAAAAGGAGGGTGGGTTGTTCTTCTGTGGCACATTAGTCCCAGTAAGAGGAGGTCATTGTCTCAAACCAGAGCTCTTGACACATTACGGCCACCTGTACAAAGAAAGTCTAATGAGAGATTTAATTTGAGATACCTCCCCTGCCACTTATAGTCAGCATTTTGTAACCAACCATGGCAGATGTCTCCAAGACTGTTTAACGTACCCACTCTTCTCAATAATGCTATACATAGTAAGATTACTCAATTCAGTGGTCATTTCAATGCAGTTAGCTTCATTTGTGATGCTTTTGAAAAGCAATGTTGTCCAAAGCAAATTTGTCCTTCATGGATTTTTTTTAAACAAGGCTATCCTGCAAAGAACATTTGTCCCCTTAATGAGAAAATAAATGCATGTCCGGCTGTGCCATGGCCATTGAATGCCATTTAAATATAGCCAACTGAATTGCTATTGATGGAGTATAAACACTTACTGAGCACTTAAAAAACATTGCACCCATTTAATTTACCTATCCCACCATAGCTCTAGTTAGAAATCAATTAAAGGAAACAGATAGTGAGGTAATCTGTTGCTCCTGAGTCAATTACTGGATATCGAAGAGGCACTCAGTGATTAGTGATTATCCAATAAGAATGCAGAGAGTGTTGGGTTCATTACTCGGCTGTTCAACAAAAATTGGGATGGAACAATAATTCTAGGAAAGGGAAAGTTTTATCCGTCACCTAAACACCAAGATAGATTATTCATTCTTAATTGTTCAGTCTATCTAGCCGTGAATATTTAGATAACAAAAAGAGTCATAACCTCATCTCCCTAAGCAGTTGATTTCATATACACAGGCAGGTGACCAGATTGTTTATTGAGCATTAGGTAAAGACCCCAGTGAGGCATAATAGCCCCTTTTGACACACAAAGAGGACTAATTCATTTGCCTACCACCCTTTAATTTGTTTGCATCATTTCATCTTAATGATGGGCTTGTCTACCCCGGGTGAGAAAGAGGTGTAATTCAGTCAAGGAAAAGGAGAAAATACTGGAAGAGGGGTGGGGTGTTGACACCCCAGCACCGTGTGCTAGGCAACCATCTAGTGGGTGGGCTTTGTGATACATTTTACCAATTTTTCATGGCCATCCCTCTTGATGTGACCCCACTCAGGGCCTTTTATGCTCCTGACAGCTCTGCGCAGGAAAACATGCTGCCTCTCTGATAGCATGAAATCGGGAACAAAGACCCCCAGGGAGAGGAGAAGGGGGCCACTAAGGCCCACTGTGCTACGGTCCCGCCTGGCTCTGGACACAAACAGATGTTAGGCCAGCCCTGACTCTCTCGGCCCCCCAAAAAGGAGGCCATTTAGAAGAAATGGGCCTGAAATGCATTGTTTTCTGCATCCAGTAAGACAAAAATGGGAGCTGATCCCTTAAAGGGCTGGTCAATATGTCCATCACTGATAAATCAGACAAGGAGGAGGACTAAAAGAAAAATACTGTGAATTTTAAATGTGGCCATTAATGACCACTCCTAAATATGATGGGATAGTTGTGAGCAGGTGTGAGTGGAGCTTAGTAACTTAATGTCAGTGGGCCGAGCTGTTTAAAAGAATGCAGTGCCAACAGAAAGTTTACGGCTTAAATACAATGCCCCTCTCCGGTCGAAGAGAAGCGCCACCGATGAAGATGACATTAAGTACACACAGGGAAACAAAGTTAATAGGATGATCAATTCTAGTTTGACAATAAAAGACAATTTATTCATTACTCATTATTGTCCTCTTTAACTTGGCAAAGGCTTGAATTCAAGCCATTAAAACACCATGAGGCAAAAGTTTTGCTCAAGTGAATGGGAATTGTGACTGACTTGTTGAGTGAGCAGCCATGTGTAGCCTCTCTTTTACAGACTGCTCTTTTGCATATGCATAGAGTTCACTCAAAGATTACAATGCAGGAGAAAGCAAAGGGGATCCTGCATGCACATGCTTGTGCACAACCCCCACAGTCAACACATTATTTTGGCAGTGTTTCCATCATTGACATTTTGGGGAAAAACATATTTGTTTTTTTCCAGAGGATAGCCCCAAATGCACAGCTAAAAAGCAAAAAAAAGTGAGAAATTCTTGAAGGGCAAAATCATACACCTGATCTCAAACCAATTCAATATGCATTCCATCTTTTTTCTATTTCTATCTCAACACCTGACAGGGTCAACTCAAGGGCTTATTAGGCCATACTGCCTCCCATACCCCGTTTGTGCCAGGCACTGCGCTCATCCTTGGCTTGGTTGGTCACACAATCTTGCTGTTGGCATGGTGTTCCCAGCTGCCAGTCACAGAGGACCCCGCCGCTAAGGACACAATGGCAATAGCATAGCTGGTGCCGGGCTCAAACGGCCTGTTGTTAATGACCGAGACCAACAGAAGCCATTGCTTGTTGCCAGCATTTTAATTATATGGACATCACTTCCAGCGTAGCTGCAATGCACAAGTTAAGCCCTTATAGCTGAACCCGTTTCTCTGTGTCTTCAGCGCTGTATTCATTAGCATCAAACGCAAACAGAGAAAAGACAGAGAGAACAGCCACCGTTGTCTGGAGGGAATAGTCTCCTTCTATATCCAGATGGGTTATCTGTGATACAATGGTTCCTCATTGTGATAGATTGGACTGTTCTAGCAAGATAATGTGCCTTTATTGTATTGTTAAGAAATCCTTGGCATCAACTATGAGGCAATAAAAAGACGGGGGTCAAATAGCGGGTGCTTATAACCCTGTTTAACTTGCATAGTGCAGTAAATGGGTGGAGTTACCTACATTGAGACAATTGAGATAGCGTCAGGGTGGTTGTCTTACATAGAAAACAACTAATTTGCTAGTCTAACGCAAACCATCCAATGACTACAGATAAAATTCCACCCACTTTGACCTTGCAACATATAGAGAAGATATTTATCTCCCAGGTAGTCCACTTTTACAATAGCTAGTATAATTCGAATATTAGGAGATAAAATACCATAAGAGAGTAACGTTTTACGATAAAAAATCTTGTACACTAACGTGTCAAAAAATTTATTAATTGATGAGTTATTAAAAAGAAAAGATTGGTATAATGGAGCAGGCAAATCTCTATCTAAATTGCCTGAATCTCTCTAGTTGTGTCATTGTCATTTTGAGTAGACGCATTTTTTTCAAAAGTTCATAGAAATAAAAAAGCTATAGTGTGTTTACATAAATGTAGTATACACAGTATCTGTAACCATAGGTCTTTAAATACATGGTACTTGGATAATTTAGGAAAGGCAAGTCCCTTGTGGAGGGGTTGAATAGAACAGAGGCCCAATCAGTGCTAGCCCACTGGTTAATGGATGGATGGCCCCAAAATTAATTAGCCTGACTAATGTAGTGTACACTTAATTACACTTGCCGGCTTTTGATTTATAGCTGGCACGTAACACACATGCTTGTCAAAGACGGGCTAAAAGGGAAAATTGCTTACCCGTTACTGATACAAATTATTTACTCAGATGAGGTTCAACAGACACGACAATGGCTATAAACTAGTTAATGAACATGTTTGCAACATGCAGTATGTGGTACATGAACTCATACAGACTTGAAGACCTCCCTGAAAAGTGATCATGGTTACTATGAAATAAAAAAAAACATAAAAATACATATTAAATACTAAAATTAATTAATAAAATATGTGAGTGATTATGATGTCATTATTGGCTATTTTACTGGTATTCATCAGAAGTGGGGTTAGTCAATGGCTCAACCTTTAATTTCATGCTGCACAACAAGAGAAAGGATGCAGGACAAAGAAAGAGAGATTGATGAACGTTCTGGCTCTCTGCAACTCTAGCAAAAACATCCAGGAGGTGCTGATTCAAAACACTTTATAGTGAGAGGCAAGCAAAGCCTAATAAAATCTATCCATGTAGCGACAGATCATGCCGATTAAAACAGCCCCATGCCATGTCATGGGGACAATAGATCAAGTCAGCAATTAACCTTCCTGCCAGGATCTATCAATCCATACATTGGTGAAGGCTAGCCAGCAGCACAAATTCTCCACAGATATTAAATTTACATTCTATTAAATCTAATTAGGAGGGATTTTTTTTATATGATGGGTGTCTAGGCATTGAGCCTTGAGCTTGTCAACAATACAGTTAATTCATGACTACGGGTTACCTCAAAGACGTGCACACATGTGCAGTAATCTCAAGAATATATGAACTTCCAATTCTGTTTATTTATAACATTTATGGATGAATAGGAAGCATATAAGTTGCCCCCCCTCCCCCAAGAACCGTGTAGTAAAGTTGTTAAATACATAAAATAACATTAATAATAGTACAAATTTATTGTTGTTGATATTATATTTTTTAAATGGTTTAATTAAATGAAGTTTTATTTTTAATGAAAGCCATTTCTTTAAATAAATCAAATATGTAGGATAAAAATTACTGTTTTCCACTTATATATGTATAAAAATAAAAGGTAGTGAAACAAACAACTAATTTAACTTTTTAAAAATACATATATATCAACGACAGCTGTCATCTCATCAAAAATAACTGACAACCAATGAATTTGAACTGGGAGTCTTAATAGCTTGTCTGCTCTTTGCCATCATAGTAGCCACTGAAATAAATGTGTGTCTTATAAAAGGCTGATGTTAAGAAGAAACCACGGAAGACGCATCAACAAGTCCGAATCATCTCAAATTGTTCGAAACCCTCTCTTTGGATTCATCAGCACTGATGCAAAGCATGATCAAGCCAAACCATAAGCAAACCCCATGGGACAAGCAGGTCGGTGGGGACTGGACGGCCTCCAGGCCGCTCAGCCCTAACATTAGTCTCCACGTGGCTGTGTCCTTTGTCTGCCAGTCAAAGGACCGCTGAATGGAGGTCAATTGAAACCAATTCCCTCTGTCGGCCACAATTAATAGGGTTGCCCATGCTAGAGAGAAGGGGGGCCTCTGGTTACTGATCCTGCCGAACAAGCATGCCAGGAATTTGCCACCTGGAATTTACCCTGTGACAATAACATGGCCGCCGCTTCTTTACAAATCTGCCTTCTTTTCTGTACACAGTGTCTCATGGTGGTACATGGTCAAATAAGCCAAATTGAGACAGGCATGATGAGGACAAGAAGTTGTACAGTTTGATGTTGGATAGAATTAGTGATTGTGGGGCCTGATGTTTCAAACCACTTCACCAGCTATCAGACAAGTCAGAAACCCTAATCTCTTTAATTTGGAATATATAACCTCCTAAAATATACATCCCTTAGCACAACCATTTTCTATTGATGCACAGAGTGGTTATATAAAGACAGTAAAGGAGACAGTGAGAAAGAGAAGCAGTCTGTGTGTGCCTTCAGATAAGCATGGGCTATCGATCCAGTCCAACACTTTGTTGGATGTGCACTAATTGTCCAGTTGACATTAATTGTCATTAGAGGCCCTAAAACGTCTTACTTGCCGTGAGTTACATCGTGTGTCATGGTTCCAACCCATTTGTTTATTGGTGGCAACACAACTCTCTCAGTCGCTAATATGCAGGGCACTGTAAAATTGAACAAGTTGACCCCCGCTTTGGACGGGTTTATTTGAAGCAGAGAAGCTTCTTTAATGGCAGATAGATGACATCATCAGCCTTTTCTAGTATTACTACAAAATGGTCAGCATGTTTGAAGAACACTCATTAAAATGCAGAGAAATTATCTCTGTGTTTGTCCACAGCTCTACTTCCTAAACCTCAAAAGCCCCCCCTGGATTGATGCCACTCCCATTCTTAAGTGGGTGTATCAGTCAGATTCATTTGGCTTTAACAAATTAGTTTGGATGAGTTTGTGTGTATTCACCCTAGATGTGAATGTGTATGTGAATGGGGGGCAAGGTGCATATGAAAGGAGCAGTGTAGAAGGGAGGGGGCAGAGATGGACACACTGATGCAAGCCTTACACATCCCTGGAAAAGGGGTCATGACCCTGAGCACACTCAAACAGCATGTCAGTGTGGTAGAGACAAGTGGTGGCTTCGTGCTTACCTACCACAGAGCAGAAAGGACGAGAGACGCAACAAGAAAAGAGAGTTATCTAGATTAGGTACACGGGCTAATCACAGATGATAATTCACACACTGGAAGAATATATTCTATGATATTCAACATGGATTTAAAAAAAGCTTTCTTGCAAATGAAAAACTTTGAAATGACGTATTTGTAGCTGTTGACATGTTTAGTTACATTAAAAATTGTTTTACTGTTAATTATGACTAAATGAATAAAATTACATATCATTTAATACCATTAATTTAACTATATTTTTGTGAATCAAGAAAAAAATACTAATATTATGAATAAAGGTGTTTTTATCATTAGTGATTTTGTTATTATAATCAGTGATTTTACAATAGGTAATAATGAAACAAGCTTCCTCATCAATAATAATATTTTTTATCTACATGTCTGCCTACAGGACATACACACTGTGGCAAAATAAATGTGCACCAGGTGACAGTTCATTGCAATCATTGACTTTCTCAACAGCTCCACTGTTTGTATAATCTACTGTTGAGAATCCTTGATTTGGATATATTATCTCCAAAGAAACACATGCACATGATCTGCAAGTTAATGTAACTTCATTACAGAACCTAAATCAAATGTACTGCACAAACTTTGAGGCTGTCACTGCCTCTGATGGACTGTGAAGCAAAAACATCTGACTAACAGTGTTGCTTTACTTTATCTCAGAACTAGAACCAGAACTATCTCATCTCTTTCACAGAACTGTCAAAAAGAAATGAGCCCTATTCAGTCTAACAGACTCACCGATCAGCATTTACTGTGAAATATTCATAATGTTATTTAAAATACTTGCTTAAAGATCATAGGTTAAATCTTTTTGCTCTGACATAGCTACTTCCTCTCAGCCACTTAGGAAGAACGTCATCATCGACTATCCATGAGAAGCAAACAGCTGCGACTAAATTCCTGGTGATGGGCCTGGAACGTATTTGCTAGGGTTTCAGTGTAGTTGCAACTTCTGGTTGCCCACTTTCTGCAGTAAACTACAGTGGTCCTAGTGGCTTAAGGACCACTTGCACATGGGCTCTTCATGTGTGCCTCACAAAGTTAAGTCCTCCTTAAGCCAATTGAAGAAAACCCCTCCATTCCGAAAGCTTCCCCTCCTCTTTTCTCTCATGAATGGGCTCCTGGTTGAAATGAAAAACGCCCACACCTTGAACAGGGCCACTGATTCGAAAGCCATTGTTGTGAAGTGGAGGGAGAGGATGGAGCAACAAGCATCTCTTCAGCTCGGTTATCAACGAACACCCATAGTCTCCAGTGTGCCTTTATGACTTCTGATACCAAGACAGACCCCCGCCCCACCGCCACATGCCGAACTGACTGCACTACCTTGCTCTTGCTAGCCTCATTTGCACCAAGAGAAGGACAGTGCATGGGGAGGAAGGGACAGAGAAAGAGCAGTGAATGGTGGCATAACATAACAATGCACTTGGAGGCACAGTGAGCAAACACAGCTGGTCCATCCACAGTGAAACTTTTAATTAGTCGTAATGGTAAAGACAGTCCTTTGAAACGACTTTTACTCCTGTTTCCTGCCATGTTTTTCATAAACTCACACTTGGACTGTGTATCAAAATTAGTTTGATAATAGGCTACAATTCTTATAGTAAGAATATTTGACAGGTTCATATTTCACACACCACACTGACCTAACCCTAACAACACCATACAAAAATATCACTGGGTTATCATAACAAAAAGAAAAGGGGTGGACTCACCTCAATAACCTGTTTGAAGTCCAACCTGAAGTTAAAATCCCCAAAGATGAAATATGGAACGTTTTCAAACCGCTGGTCTGTTATCCTGCAAAATATTCCAATTAAAAAAAACATTTTAAAAAAAGGATTTGACCTGAATGCGCATGATTAAATATGTACATGGATAAACACAACCACACACACACATACACATAACTTTTAACTACTCAAAGGTCAAACTTTTTTTTAACCAAAAATTGAGTCTATATATAAACATATATTCAATTTTAGGTTAAAAAATAGTTTGACCTCTGAGTAGTTAAATAATGCAGGTCACAGCACCACCTTGCGGTCTGATTATTCTGATGAAACAGTCTATATAAAGACATGGTAAATTTAGTTAAGTAGCATGAAATATTCCTCGTATTTAAAATATATAGACCAAAAAAGCAATGTAATAATTTGATCCAAAGTATATTTGTTTCACTTAAATTACAATGCAAATACTGTGAATTGTCTTCAACGCCAGAGAAAAGAATATTCACAGAATAATACATTCAAGCATTTTTTTATTGACATGGGGGGGATGGAGCCTATCGCAGTTAACTAAGCCAATCACAGACATTCAAGCAATTAAAATAAATGTTCACTGACATCTCAAAAAGCTAAATGAAGTAACCTATAAATCATGGTTAGTCCAGCAATTAAGAGAAATCAGGGAACACTGAGTGTGACATAAAATCCAAATTTTAAAAATAATCATGTGATTTAGAAAGTGCAGTGGTGTTGCTATGGCTTGAAAAGACTACATCAATAAAGTTGAGTTACGCTGCCATAAATGCAACAGGGGAAGAGTTCCCATGGCCATATCGTCCTTAAACATATTCCAGTGGTAAAGGGAAGCTAACATGCTCCCAATACAAACATTTACCACTACTTCTCATATGACCCCAAAATTTAATAAAGAGATCTTGATCACTTCCCTTGCTTTTGAAGTAAGCTTCCTTTGATTTAAATTAGAGAACACTGACCTGAACTGTATGATACACCTTGGCGCTACCTTTGACTCAGACACTGTGTTGTTGACAATATAAGAAATAGATTATCTTTGTAGATGTTAGTTTCCTAAAGTATGTTGAGCAAAGTTGTCATTTTACAATTGCAAACTACACAGCCGAGCCATCACATGAAAAAGTATGAACATAATAAGCAGCACGATTGAATAGATTTTTAGATTTTTTGCTTAGAATAAAATAAATACATCACTAAATACATAATTTTGCCACCAGAAGTCATTTTCAAATGTTGTTTTAACCACCGTAAATAACAAAACCACTATTTTTATGTTTATCATGAAAAACATTGTTTGGCTTGATGTTTTGTGTCGCCCAAACCTAATTTTCTCAGCTAATAGAGAAGTTCTGGACAAACTTCGATATGATATGCTGATTGTTTCACAAAAGAATGGGAAATGGTAGAATAAACCATTTTTTTCTCACTCTGGAAACTATGCAATGGGTAATTTGAAAATGAATGTCTTCCATTGTCTCAGAGAGTCATTCAAGCATACATTCTACAGCGACATCGCACTAAAAGCCATGTCCAAATACCCAAAGCTCGGTTGTTTTGTCTGCTGTTCTGAGGTATCAAGAACAGGTCAGAAGGTAACATTCTGTTTACACGATCATTTCCTAAAGCACTCATGCTGACCCGCTGGTGTGAAAGTTGACTTTTTTCCCCCTCTGCCTTTGTGTGTAGAACGAAGAATTGCAACATTAGCTACAGCTACTGGGTGTGAAAAGGCTTTGAGAGTGGGGGGTCCAAGGAAAGCCTTCAACCCCCGCTGGCTGACCCTCACCCTTGGCCAGGGCCCCCATTAGCCTCGTCATCACAGTTCATTCAGGCAAACTGTAACAGTGTCACTGACATTCTACGACAAAGGCTCACTCCTTTACACAGTCTATAAACATGCTTTCTCCTGGCCAATTCATCGTGCAGTGACACTCCTAAAAGAGCCTCTTCTCACTGAGGTTTGGGCTGGGCCCTTCATAAGGCCTTCCTTGGAGCCACACAAAGACAGGGGTCAGACGCTAATTTATAATATGGCCCCCCAACTCTGCTCCCAGGCTCCTTAAACCACTACTATTCTCTTGCCCTGCATCTAAATTGCGCTGAGACAAACACTTTAAAAAAACTATAAGAAGGCCGTGGTGAAGAAATGAAAGATGCCCAACACAGGTAACCAAGAGTTACAAGCACACAATCCTTTTTCTCGCTCTCCCACTCTGGTCAGTCAGTATTCCTCAATCCTCTCCTGGAGAATTAAATACCGTGATTGACAGCTAAACTGGCATGTAATAGACAGCCTGTATGGGATTAAGAGGGTGAAACTGGGGGCCATGTCATGATTATATTGACAAGATGACTTACCATAATTTGGCCAGAGAAATTTAACTTTACACACAATGGTTAGGTGGTGTGCGGTCATCCATTGTAAGTAAATGTGGAGAATTTGGGAGAATGTTAACATTGTGAAGAATGTGCTTGGTGACATCTTTCTGAATGGGTCAGGGGTGGCCCTGACAGGCCCTTTGACACTAAAGAGAAGGCCATCCCTGCGTCCCATGTTCGCACCACACAACACCCACTCCGCAAATAATGCTCTGCATTAAAAGAGGGTTTTGTGTGCGATGGTCAATCTGAGGTTGAGAAATGAATCAATTAAAGCAATATCAACAAATTAAAGATGCACGGAGATAGCTATAAACACAGCGGGAAACCACGGATGGGAGAATTTGACAGGAGGAAGTAACTAATGTGCCGTCAGCAAGTATGCATTGATATTGCTCAAATTCTGTGAAGTCTTGGTTTTCGTGGGACCTGATGAGATTAAATCAACAGTCCCTCAGATGGTTGCAGCCAGGCACTGTATATCTTTTTGTCTTATTTTCAGCAATTTTAAACACTTCCATGTAAGGGATCGAACTGTTTAGATCTTTGGCTTCCATTGATGGCAAATCACTGTGTGATAACCAGGTGAGCACCACATATTTGAACATAATGTTGGAGCAAAAAGGGTAGATAGGCCAATTACCTCAACAACTAATGTCCGAATAATTTTGACTGTATGAGCTGACTGTGTTAACTCATTGGTTGCCATTAATGGCGATAGACTGGGGGGAAATGATCGTCAGCAGCCAAACTGGATTGGACATCTATGCCCATGAAACAGGATTACTCATTGCAATACTTTACAATTAAAGTGGAACTGACGACCATCTGTCAATGGTAGTGAAAAAGTTAATTAATTTGCAATGGAATAATGAAGGGAGCGGATTGGTGTCTACAGTGATATTGACACAGAATTGGTCTGTAATGTTGAAAAGGGAACTGAACCAAAAGAAGAAACGGTCCCCCCACGTTCCCAGTATCACCCACAGTCATAAGCGTTAGGTCGAGACCATAAATACAGAGCTGTAGGGTGCCAAGATTCTTTTTTAGCGATGCTTTGGAAAGCTCGGCTGTCTGGGAGGGGGCTCAGAATATAGCCGCAAGAGGAGCCAAATGATGTCTGGTTTAAGATGTCTCGTCAAATCGCTCTCAGAGGTAAAGGAAGTAGCTGATCTAATTTATGATAGTGCCCCTACCAACTAATACTCAATTTTAAAGGCTAACTAAAAATCACTATGCAAGCTATGTCTTCGAAAAAGTAATTAACATTTTATTTCATGCAGTTACTGATGACAAATGAGAAATTTATGATTTAAATATACAGCTGTATAGTAAAATTATAATCGTGCTTTGATTTGTCAATCGGGCAAAATGACTCAAATTGAACGAGTTTGCACATTAGTATTATAATTATTGTCAAAACATTTATTTAAAATAGATAGGTGAACACCCCCACATGTTCGTCATTATAATAAATTCATCCTGGATTTATAGAGGATCTCCCTGTGATTCTCCAGTCCACCCTTTTGCTGCTGAAATTGTCTATTGGCTGAAGACTAGCCGGCCTCCCTATGTTCTTTCAGCCTGTTGTTCTGGGAAAAGCCGAAAGGGAAACATTTAGGTTGTAGGGCTCTTTGAGACGCTCTGACAGTTGACTGATGACCGTCCATAAAATGACAAAGCATCGCTGTGTGGTAGCCAGTGTGGCCCACTGCCTCCCCATGGGAAACTAATTGCTTTGAATTGTTAAAGGCAACATTATTTTTCTGCCAATCACTGCATTTCAATGGTCCGAAAATGAGCATGAAACAAGCCTTTTCAGGGAACAAAAACGGTAAATGTCCCCAATGTTGATCAAATTAACTTCAGGACTGTGACAATAGACTATATTTGTGTGAAAATAATGGCGTGCCACCAAAGGATCTTTTATGCTCGGATTTCACAGTTGTAATGTAAAACTGTTCTCGGCTCAATGAATAAGACAGAGCACACTGAATAAGATTGGAAAAAAGAAACAAACTGCTATACACGGGAGGGATTTTAGTAGGAAATTTTTAAAAAAGCAAATTTTTATCTCACCCTATGAACACTATAATTTGAACACATATTTGGTCTACAATTCTAAAATCAAAACCCCCAAACCACTGTCTTTAAAATATTTGAAGTGGGCAAATACTTTGATTTCACGCAAATTGTGAGCAGAGAAATATTGGAGAATTTTTTTCTGCTTTTCATTTGCATTTACTGGTCGTGAGAAGAGCTTTGCAAAACTCTTATGGAAGTGGCTGAAAAGGCAACACGAGCTACAGAGCTGTGTGTTTTTAATGTCTCTCCATTGAGGGCTGGCTGGCAAAACGCTGTTCCTTCTCAGCATTGTTCCCCTGAGGCCTTGTACCACTTGGAGATAAACACCGTTTAGCAGTTAAAAGAGGCACAGAGGAAAAGGCTTATCAGATCAGTTCTCAATAGGCTGTAAGCTGCTTTATACAGCCTGGGCCCCAGATAAGGTGTTAGCCGAGGGTTGGTGCCCAGTAGCACAGATCTGTCCTCTGTATGTTAGACTCCTGTAATGACCACTCATGGAGCTCAGCTGGTGGGGTTTTGAGCAGCCCCCTTTTCCTCCTCTCCAATGAGAGATTTGAGCTCTGAGAGGGAAGAGAGAGGAAAGGAAGGGGGGATTGGCTTTAGATTCCCCCCTGTCCCTTTTCCTGCTCTACTTTCTGGGGGTAGGGAGTCACATTTAGGACAATAGTGAAAAAGATGGTTCCCAACCAGCCACTGAATGGGAACACTGTTGGTGGTAGGACTTCATTCAAAGCCCAGCCCAGGCACATTGTCCTCCCAGATCAGCGGAGGATAATGGAGTTTGCTGGTGGCTGCCAAAAGGTTAGCAGCCCCTGTGAAAGGACCGACCCATTATTTATTGCCCTTTACAGAGCCCAAGGACCCTTTTTGTGCTCCTCCTCCCAGCCTCCTGCACTGCCAGCTTTTTCTCACTCTGTGCTCCGGATCTGCGCACGACAGGTTGCCCCAATGTGAGCGAGTGAGGTGCAGGACCCTCAACCAGCTACCCTGGGATGCCTGGCTGTCAGGGACATGCAAAACTACCCCTTCGTTCCTTCGCACCATTTACCCCTGATATGACCCAGAAGTAACAGCAAGGTTGAACGAGAGGATTTTAAAAGCAGGGAGCGTGGAAAATGCCACCCAGCCAAGTGAATTTTCATTCAGTGCCTTCCACCACCTAACTACAAATCTGACACTCAACTATTTACATGTACTATTTACAAGCTGACAGTAGAGGGAAAGACAGCCGTAAAACCATAATAAAAGTGGAGGATTCAATCAAAATAGAATCGTCATCATGCCAGTAAATCCAGTTAAGTAAGGGAATAATAAAAAATGCAGGAAAACATCCTTGTCCATTAAAAGGTAGGCCATTCTTTTCATCAAAGAGAGAATGATGTCAATAAAATCTGTCTCATAATTCAAGTATGTCACGCATGTACGTACAGTTATTTAAAGTGGAGGAGACATCAGGATATGTTGTGCATTTTGATGCCGTTTATATGAAAAGTAAACTACCAGGTAGAGAGTGGACAGCAGCAACACAATGCATTCAAATATTAAACCACACTATGAACATAAGTATGCTTGCCTATTGATGTCTGTCTGAGAAAAAGAATATGAAAAATGACATGAAGTTAGGGTCACCTAAAAGTGTAAAAGTGTACCTGTCTAAAACGTAGCTGAGTGCCTTCTGCCGGGTTCTAGAATAGACGGAAGGACTCTTCTCCCAGGCCACCAGATTGGAAGCATCGTGGAAAAGGTGGATGTTTACCAGGTCAAAACAACTGGGAATCAAGGGAGGAAAAAAAACAAGATTTGAGAGAATGTTAAAGAATAACAAACACAACCTGATATCTAGATGTTCTTGCTTGGTGGATGACTTACCACATTTCCTAAACTATGAGTGGTAATATTTTTTTAATAGTTCTGCTGGGTGTGCGGTGTATAATCTGGTGCGACTTATATATGAAACACACACTTGAACTGAGAGGAGGTCCAGGCGTGTTCCCTACCTAAAGATGTGTCTTGTCATGTTATTTAGAGTAATAAAAGCTGAATATCTATATAATGTTCACAATAGAATAAAATTTGCTCGAAAATGCGCCATTTTTTGTTCATTTCTTGGTCGGTGTGACAAATATGTTATAGTGATTAATGGTTATTTGTAGACATAATTGTAATTCCTGTTATTTCCTAATGAAAGATTTTGGAGGGAAATGCTTGCTTGATCAATAAATGTTATGAATTGGATTGTGATCAACCTTAAATATTCCGCTCAAGTAGTCCAACACATTTTTATTGTAAGAATCTTCATCAATAGAGGTGCAAATAACGGGGCTAATCGGCTTTCATTCACTTTGTCATGTCAAGATTGCAATAGCTCAATGCACAATGATGAATGTATCCCTTCTCATGGTATCAATCTACCGTGTTTGTTTGCATTAAAGACTTCCTTAACTCTAGGGCTTTCCTCGGCAGAGGTACCCTAAACAAAATGATGTATGCATGTCCTCCTCTATCTTCATCTATCACTTAACCAGTCACTCTCTCCTTCTCCATGCTGCTCTTGTCAAACATCATGTCCCTATTAAATGCATACCATTTCAACTCTTTAGTTCTCATGTCATACCTCTATTAGATTACCACTCAACCCGACCCGCCCTTCCACCCAGTCCTCTGCTCTCGCAACTTGAAGCTAGCATTTGCATTCCTCCCACACAGGTTCAATTGCATGTAATGTTTTGTGTCATCTGTCATATGCAACTCCTTGACTAACATGATTATGTCTAATCAAATCCCCAGAGAGGATACAGCTATGTAACTAACTCTTGCCTGTGCTGTCAAACACAGCTTTCCTTTGTGGAAAGACAAACATGACCACAGTATTTGAATCATCAGCTTTGTTCGCTATGAAAGACTTGTAATCACTCAGGGATAAACAATGATGCGATGCATTGTTGGAGAGATTTATGCAAAAAAAAAAAAAAAAAAGGCTTACCAGTCAGGTAGGGCCCATCGGGTTCTGATGAATCCTTTCCTGGACCACTTGCACTGCAGAGAACAACACAATTAACTCATTTGCTGCCACTGACAATGATTGACATCATATCCATTCCAAATGTGACGGCATTTGGGTGATCATGTTTCAGTGCTATTAATGACGATAGACATTCAATCCAATTTGACAAAAGGACGTAACCTTGAGCAACACCGAAAAAATCCTGTATCACTTCAAGATACACCATCTTGGTTTCGTTGTACTTGCTTATGCTTGTTGTGATGACAATAAATGATTCTTTAACCACCCAATATTCATTCATTCTGCTTATCCTCACAAGGGCCACAGGGGCGCTGGAGCCTATCCAGGGCAAACTATGAGCCATTGGCGGATTAAATCGAAATCAATTATAAAATTAAAACACAATTCTTGAAAAATGTTGGTCAAGCTAAATGCAAATTTATATTAGTAAAATTGTAAAAGCATAATTCACATTTTAACCACAATCCACTAAAACCTTTTTTACATTGATCTATGAAAGAGGGGAAAAGAGTACTAGTGTTTGGACATCTGGTATACAACAGCTGTTTGATCAGGTCCCCCCAGTCTTAAGTTAATTATCCAATCACAAGTCCAAAGATGTTTCTAAAACACCACATGATTCACCATGAAGCTCGTTATTAAATGAGGGACAAATTGATGCTGTGAGTCTTCTAGTTCTTGAATGGATAAATAAGTCTCTTCTCCGCATCCTCTGGTCTACTATGCAACTCTCTCTGATACTCCTAATGGGGAGTTAATTGTAGTGATGAATAAACTAATTATGGGCCAGGTCACATAATTACAAATTGACTAATTTCATTCAAGAAAAAAATTCACATTAAAGGCTTAAGAGGTATTTGATTGCACCTCACATCCTTCAATCTGCATTAGGACTAGATTAACTGTATCAAATTGAATTACATTAGCATACTTGAATGAATCCATACGGCCTTAAAAGGATGTATGGGCCCTATTATGAGTTGTTGTCCAAATACTGTATTGTGATGTTAAAAGCAGTGAATGTAATTGAATATAGTATGTAATTATTACTTTGCACTTGAAAATATATATATAAAGTGACTAACCAAAAGTGACATGCATATTTAAAGACAAAACTAAACATCTGACAATAAAACATTTGGCCTGCAACGTATGCTTTTAATACGGACCCATTCAGGTAAAGTTGTGGAAAGAAAGTGAGTGGCTGCTAGGATGACGATGGACAAGATGAAAAGTGATGTGGGGGTGGTCGTGCTCAGCGCCCATACAAGCACTGACTGCAGCCAGAGAGGTTTAATCTCGATTTAATTTAAAGAGCCATTAACTGCAATCACAACATTAATATCAATCACTTCCCTGACACCTGGCCCCAGATTGCCCCATTTGCTCTACGTATGACTGATCGGCCCGCTGCTTCATCGCTTGCTTATAAACACCGGCACACATGCGCACAAACACACACATTCTGCTATTTCTTTTTTCAACCCAATATAGGGAGTTTTTGTTTCTAGCAGGATTCCAGTTAATATGATAATATTGTGAAATCAATCATAGTCAAGAGAAGAAAAGTGTAGCTCTATATTGCAATAGCATTATATTTGGTTGCTGACATTGAAGATGATGTGAAAAAACGGAATAATTTACACAATATTGTATCATTTTGTTAAAACAGGAGACATATTTGAATTAAGCAGATAAGTGACATGTAATCATATCATAAAAAAGATTTAGTGGCTGTGAAGAGTCACTGGGCAGAGATGAGGGTGCGAGTCAAAGGCGAATGGTAAAAGGTCAGAAGGCTTGAGGTGACATTGGCTGACCCACCACAGGTCAGTGATGGCGTCTCTGCCCATGACAGTGATGAACGGTGGCTACACCATGGGTCACATCCAGGGGAGCGACTAATACGTAAACGGGATGACTGAAAACACACATACGCGTCCCTATGCACACGCCCAAGAAACAGTCTAAATAATAAAGAACAAGATGGAAAAACAAATACCTTATTTGATTACCAACATCGCCAACTTCTAATATTTCACCTGACGTGACATAATTTTAAATTTGTAAGTTGTTTGTTTACATATGTTTTGTTTTAGTGGAAAACCACATTGAGAAAGTTTAGAGGAGTGAGTTGTGTTTCTTAGTCATAGCGAGCTACACAGAGGGCTGTCAAGTTACATTAAATCAATTCATTGCTTTTATGAACACACTTATGGTGTGGACAACAAATGCAAAACTCTTATGGGAGTTGATCTACTGCCTCTAAGGGATTTCCCTCCTTTTCATCTTGTTTTGTTCCTGTGTAAAACAATCAATAGTAAGGGTGCATTAAAGGTTTTGGTCGTATACTTTATTTATATTGGTCTATGACAAATACTTATGATGCAATGGTTTGTAGAGCCCTGTAGTATTGCAGCAACCAAATAAAGAGATTAATGCTCGGTGAGGTTGAACAGATTGTAAGAACACCAAATCCATTATGGCAGCGTTCAAAAGATATTCGCAACTTCTGTCTTCATGGATATTTGATCATTAATCTCGCATTATACGTCGACAAATTATAATAAATGGCCATGACTGAGAATTGGAAATGTAATTCATTTATAGGATGTTAAATTATAATTAATTGTAGACAGAGAAGACAACAGACCAAATTTGTACATGTTTTTTTTCCTCTGAATTAATCATGAGTACTTGTTGCATAGAGAATACTGTAAAAGTCACCCAAATCATTGGTCCTTTCACAAAATAGAGTGGCGAACTAATTATAATGAAAAAGTATGAATTCATGGGTATGCCATTTCCATTAAAAAATCAATTTGAGACTTCGATGGAAGTGGTATTTGGAAATGGAAGTGTTTATTTATTCAATTTTTGTAACGTTGGACATTTTTAATTTTTAACCCTTTATAAAAGTACTCATGCAACATATTTGCTGCAGTTGATGATGATATTGCAATGGTATGGAAATCGAATGAATGAGTATTACTAAAAAGAGTCAGCCTAAAAAGGGAAAATATTAATTTCCTATGGGTATTTTTTGCAGTTAGGACCACAAAAAGAAAAGTTATATTGAAAGCACTCATTGAGAATGCAGTTATGAAATACATCCGGGCACATACACACATAAATAATACCTGCTGACGTCATCACCATCCAGTCCATTCACATTTTATGAATAAGGGCATATATGAGGTAAAACATTTCAAGAGACAATTCGTCCGCTATCACTCCATAACTTTCTGCAGCGGAGTTCTTCTGACTCATAAAAAATACTTTATAAATTATAAAATATCTAATCTAACCTAATAAAACATTGAAGTGAACTTTATGAGCACATTGAGAAAGCTACAGCGAGTGGCCCTAGGCGTGTGGGAGACGTAGCTTTCCCAACCTGTTTCTCTCCAATATCATGCATGATAAGGCTGAGACTATGTGACCCGAACAAGCTGAGATTCTAGCAACTGGTTTGGGACTGCGTGTGGCAAACTGTTGGGTCCAAGATCCCCATGTAATAGGATTCCTCCAAGCCTCAGATGGATGGCAAATGTAGGCAGTTTCATCTACTAAAAGAGGGCATAAATCATAGGCGGAGGAAGCAAGGATGAGGCAGGGGTTATCACCAGTCTGCCTCTCTCATGAGAGCTTTGCATTAAAGCATTAGTGAAATTAATTCATCTTTCATAAGAGGTTTGAGCAGTATCTGTGATCTATGATAACAACCAATTTCTCACTATGGAGGGCCGGAGGAGGAGGGAGACAGGGGAAAAAATACTCAGCCCATTTAAAAAGAGCAGATTTGTGTAGTCTATCAGGGTCGCTAACATTATCTGGAGTGCCGCTCTCTGGAGCATCATCCCAGATTCATATCCCAGTCAGGAAAGGGACATAAATCACAGGGAAAAAACTTTTCTCAACCACTACTACCCTCATTCACTGCTCTTTTCTTCCCGTATCACCCCCTTTCTACCTCTAAAAATGCCCAGTGCCATCCTTGTGGGTTTTTTTTTCCCCGCCGCTTGTTCTGATAAGCACAGAATGATGCTTTGACATAATCGTTGCGAATGGATTTGCACCGCACTCCGGGCAAAAAGATGATTTCCCGCTGAACATGGATACAGTTTGTGAGAGACATGGAAATTGGGGGAAGAGTGCAGGGAAGGCTGATTCCATCTGTTTTGCATATATGTGCGGAGGCGGCCGTTGGAGCATGGTTGACTGATGAGTAGGGAGTGCGGGAATGACACACGGGCAGCCGTGCTCTTCATGACTACATCAGCACAGCAATGCTCTGTGCTCACCCTCCCTATGATGGTGCAAAAGACCATGCAGGAGAGGTGAAGGCACCAGAACGAGCTTAGAATTATTCCTCAGGAAACAATGAGTGGTTTCTGTTTTGTAAATTGAATTTAAAAGACAAAGTATTCCAATTCATTCTTGGTTGTTCCAAAGATTAAAAAAAAAGAATCAGTTCTGTTCTTTCAAAGCAATTCAAATGTTCTGATAGACGGTACACATAATGCTGATCACATAACTCACCTCAGGAAAGTAGTCTTGTGGAAACTTCTCCTTCTCCAGAGATGGTGTACTTTCTAGTGTCTCGGAGCAGGTCTCCTTCCCAACCACCTTCCTGAATTTCTTGGCTGATTCAGGGAATGCAAAACTCAAATATCTTACAAATCAATGTTGATTTTTCCAAGACCCAACAAAGTGATGAATAATTTCAAAAGGCATCCAAAGCATTACTTTTAGGAAAAACCTTGTACAGTCAACTGCACCATCTACTGGCCAGAAACTAAACACTGACATAGATGATTTGCCCAAGAGTGTATGTATTGAAGAAAATATACAATTCTCTCTTTTTGAATGAAAATATGAAAATTATAAAAATAAAGAGATGAGATGCGATTCATTTTTAATCGGCTTTCAGAAAGATTTAAACCACAGCAACGTTGTCACAGGCATTTTATACAAGTTTCCCTTATGGTTGTTAAATTGTATATACATGCACATTGTATATACATTCATGCATACTGTCATTATTTGCAGTAAATGTATAATGCAGACTCATGTAAATTCTTAGATAAAATGTTAAATCATGGAGTATGACATGATTATTGAAGACTATAATACTGCACCGATGAGTGGTCTCTTCTCTAAAGAAGCTCTCCCCTGCTGTCGCACTGTCCTTCACTGAGGTAACGGGTGCTAATGCTGACTTGGTTGTAATAGGAATCTAGGCGCCTCCACATCTATATCCTTTCTTTAATTAGCGTGGCCACGGGACCCTGTGGCACTCTGACACCGCAGGCTGATGAGACCGCCGTAACTGTCCAATAACCCGCCGAATACCATTACTGCAGGCCCGAAATCTGATGAATTAAATCCTAATATTAATAAGCATTATCAGTCGCTCCCGCTCTTTTTACATTATCCTCAAAGACAATCTCAGCTCATTGGTTTTGATTGAGATGGGAATAGCCTGTAAATGAGGGAGGGCCCACTCTAGGAGGGTTTCATTTCTAGTTTCTAGCTTTGATGAATAGCAGTCACTCACCTTTGAAATCAAACTGCTGGATGTTCTTCAAAGACTCGTGAATGAAGTAGAAACTTCCGAGAGCCTGCAAGAAAAAGAGGAATAGGCTTTAGAATTTATTTGTATCATGCATTCTGCGTAATGCACAATTCAAACGATTCCAAAGTAATTTCACATAAATTACAGCAAGACTTACAACATTTCGTTCTGCATGTGTTTGATCACAACCAAGTCTCCAGTTTCCAAGAAATTGGGTGGAAAGTCTTCATGAGTGTTTATCACGCTATCATGCACTTTAAATTTCTGCTTAATTCAGGGTTGAATTGGTAACATACCCACAGTACAGTAAACAGCCCAGTCTGTGTATGCACCATCCTACTCAAATGTGGCGACTCATCAATTTTAGCTAACTAAAAGACTCATTCAGCCGAACCTTTGAATGGGTAAAGATCCACTTCAATAGGCTTAAAATCGAAATTTTCTCTGTGAACAAACGGAAAACTTTCCCAGGAAAAAGTGAGTCGCACAGATGGGGATTTGATGCGGTTCACAGTCCACTACACTGCTTTTTGCTGGCCCTATTTACATTGAGGGCAACTGAAGGCAAAGCTCAAGCTCAATCCGCTATATCTTTGAGATGGAAGACTTCTGGCTCGGATAATTCTCAGTCTTTTTATTCCCTTTGGCCAAATGCTTGTGAGGAACTTTTTCAATGAAGAAGAGTATTATTGGAAACAAGTGGGTAACGCAAGTAGTTAATGGCTAAAACCAGAAAGTAGAGGATATATATAATATACTGAAGTCAAGGAGAGGAAAGTAGGGGAGGAGGGGGTGTTGTTGTGGTGATAAGTGATGAAGTGAGGATTTGTGAGCTCGATCAGATGAAGGAGACAAGGCATGGGTTTAGCCTACGTGTACTTTCCGGTTGAGGCCTAGAGAAAACGCCTTTCTCCGACAGGATGTGAGACAGTTTGGGCCCAGTGTGCATTATTTATGAGTGCTGGCACATCTTGAGATTAAACATTTGCTGATTTGTCAAAAGCACAAACATGAGCTCCTGCTCATCTCCTTGACATATAAGTTCAGCCATCGGGAAAAAAAACACCGTTGCACATTTAATTGATGAGGGGAGCGGCTGGTGACCCGTGCGCTCCCCAACTTCCTCATTGCAATGGAGGACGGAGGAAAAAAGGGGACAGATAGCAGAAGGGGATCGGGGAAAAAGAGGGAGAAGCATTAAGCAAAGGCAATGCTCAAGGTCGCATCTTCCCACTTTTTCCGGGTTTCCAAGAAATCCCACCTCCGCTGCTCAATTGTCTTTGGGTTATCTTTCTTTTTACCAACAATAAATCTTATATGTATTTTGATCTGCTTCTAGCGTTATTATTGTTATTGTAGACAATCTCTTTATTTAAATATGTACACATTTCTACAAAAACACTATTCTAACAAAAGCACGAAGGAAATTCTACTCAAAGTAATAGTACATGAAATATTTGTATCTATGCTTTACTGTTAGCCCATTCTTCTTCATGAATAAAACAATTGGGATTGACAAAACTGAATACAGGTATCCTTTACTAGTTTTTTTTGTACACTACTTAACCCTCAACCCTTGTAAATATCCAATTTAAAATTTATAAAAGCAAATGTCTTCTATGCTCCCTCTTATCTGCCTCACTGCATGACTCTTCATGAAGAAGCTATTATATTAACAGGCCACAATTAATCCATTTGTCTCCTAACATGACAGGCTCCAAATATTCATTAGGGCTGGGCTGCGCTGACAGGCCATGCTTATCATTTACCAGGAGCTTTACAATGGCTTGTGTCAAACGTATGTTTGTCACGTCTCACTTTATTGATTAGCTGCCAGACCCCCAAGAAATAATTAAAAATATAGTTTACATATTTATAAACCATGTTGCCACAGCGGCTACTTAATTCCCCATTAGTAAAATGCAGTCTATTAGTCGTGTGCTGCAGGAGAGCTAAGGGGAAATGAGTAATCATTATAATTGCAGACAGAAAGACAATAACTGCACCATAAAATCTCAGATTTTATGGCTTGTTCTGCCAATGCTATCTCTTATCATGACTTGTATTGCCAATGCCACTCAAAGATAAGCGAACATTGGCTCTGCTCTGCTCTCCTTTCTGCGTGTGTGTTCATGCAAGTGTGCAGTTGACATTTCTAATACCCCAGCAGATAAGGGCTGAACAAGTCCCAATAGACTGGCTAGAAGAAAATAAAGACTTGAGTACCGCAGTACATAGTCTGCATACTTTGCTCCCGTGAATGCTTTATCGATACCAAGGGCTGTGAGAATTAGTTCTGGCCAATGGATAGAGGCTGGTTTTCTGTGACCTCTGAATAGATTTTCTGCATTAAGCGTGAAAAATGGGCCATAAAGCAAACATAAAAGTAATCATTTTTCTTCAAGGTCTCACCTCCAATCTGGGCAAAGGGAAAGCCAGCAGTCCCAAGAGAGGTGCCATATACACACTCTAGTGTCATCAGAATGTCACTGTACCGCTTCTTGGAGTAATATTCTGCTGTCCCACTGCCACTAACAAAGTGTGGCAGGTCCAGTGGGGTTTTAATAGGGAAAAAATGGCTAAAAGCTGTGGCTTCAACATAAGCAAAGAAACGCTTATCCATGTGCTTTTGGACATGCATACTGGGGTAATTGATTATGGTGGCGGTTAAATACAGACATACAAAACAAAATACTGCTGCAGCAAATCTTTTGGCAAAGAGAATGAAAATACAGTAATACCTCGTTCATACAAGTGCCCCGACATACGAAGAATTTGGGATGAGTAAAATTCCGGGGAAATATTTACCTTGAGACCAATAAAAAATAATAAGTTGAAGGGTAAAAGTTTGAACCTAAATATAATGACCATTAACAACCGAAAGGAATCATCTATTTCAAATTTAGCTCTTTGATTGGCTCCTATTGAGAGACTAATCAGAGTTCACATTTGGCCACTCACAAATCTCAAAATAACTAAAAGATCTACTGTTCTACCGGCTTAAATGTTCAAAAACGATGTCATTTAATTTTCTGCCATCGACTACAATAAGACATCCAATCAGCTTTGACTGGGAAACGGATTGGACGTCCATCGCTGTCAACGGCACTGACAAATGATCATCCAATGTGTTTGAAGTCTATGGCTGTCAATGGGAGTGAATGAGTTCATACAAAAGCTCTTGGGCTAAACAAGCACCTTCACAGAAGAGCTTTTGAACGAAAAACAGCCTGTTTATCATCCACGGCACAAAAG
Source organism: Stigmatopora nigra (assembly GCF_051989575.1). Taxonomy (NCBI): domain Eukaryota; kingdom Metazoa; phylum Chordata; class Actinopteri; order Syngnathiformes; family Syngnathidae; genus Stigmatopora; species Stigmatopora nigra. The sequence goes on along the minus strand of NC_135519.1, from coordinate 7,879,878 downwards.
TTAGCCGCCTCATTGGAGACGGTGTGTGTTTTCAGCGTAGTGATAGAGATAAAGCGGTCTTGGTATTTTCTAGTGCTGCAGAGTACACTGGCCACCCCCAATCTGCCATATGTGTTTGCCAAGGCTCTCTCCCTGAGCCATTGATTGAGTATTCACAGTATTGAGCCACAATGTCTATTATTCATTGGCTGCCCGGAAAGCCTGACTGGATACACAAAAAAACTCTCATTAAAACTACTTCTATCACTTCCTGAAATTTGAAGGAGGCCCAAGTATTGGAACCATCTGTCATGTTCTGAATAAGGCCTTTCCGGAGTGTTTTCTAGGAGGCACAAGTATGGGATGTAAATTGTTGAATGCTTTAAATTAATTAAAAGATCATTTGCATCACTTAATTTAAGGTGATCATTGAAAAAAACGCCCAGAAAAAGTCTCCATTTTGACTGACAGAACCTTACTTTGACTGGCTGCATTACGTAATTCTTTACGATTGTTTAAATGGATAAACACAATTTCAAGAAAACAAATGGTCACAGAATACATTCCAAACAGCCAAACACACACATGGTACATCATTTTTACTATAGTTGCAAATTGTGACATTTACAATAGTGTAATCTACGCTCGCACAAACAACGATGGCCGCAATGGATGAATTTACCAAACTCATTTGGTGATTAAATTTAATGGAATAGGTCGTTGCTTTAAAAGCCTGATATAATATCTGTATTTTGTGTTTGAGGACTGTGAAAGCTTTTGGCAGGGTGTTTCCAGGATTTCACTTCATCATTCTAAAATCTCCCAGAATGCCGAGCAAGACGCGGTCATGATTGATCTTAAAACCACTGATTTTATTTTCGTTTGAGCAAAATATTATGGATGGGGCTAAACAAGGCATAATAGGCCAAACCCATGGCAGCGCCTGACCTGCCAACAATCCAGACCCACTCCCAAGGTTGGCTGCCTCGCTGGGAAATATTGTGCATTAATTTCATTTAGTCTCCCCTCCAACATTCAATGGTAGAAGTTAATTAAATTGCTTGTCCATTGTGTTCATCCACTTACAAAGTTAATGATATTGTGCCGGGGAATTAAAGAGCATTTTATAAAGCGCACGGGATGGGAGCTGGCAGGCACTACATTGCCCAGTTGAACCCTGTCAGTCGGCAGGCTTCTGGACACCCTAATTAGCGGTGAAATGGATGCTTCCATCTGCCAATTTCCTGCCATGCTCATCAGTCGTGCGCTCCCTCCTCTAACCTGCCCGGCAAAGGTCTAGAGCAATAAAACCGTCATAGCACTGACATCCAACTAAATCAAGCACACACACGAAAAAAAAATACATGAATACATTTATACACGATATGACTTAGACTTTAAAATGGACTTTTCTTCCCCGAGTCCAGCTTAATCAAGAAGAAGGAGTTTGATAACTTTGTTAAAATGTTTAAAATGCACTGTAGCGCCAACATTCATTCTATTTGCCTTAGGAAAAATCACAGCAAAAGCATTAGGCTTCACTATCAATCGATCTAAGTGTACCTGTTGAATTTTTAAATAAAACATGCACTATTTCCAAGTGTACATGAAGAACAAACTAAAGTTAATATCTGCCCGGTTTCTGTATTTAAGTAAGCGATGATATTTTCATATATTTTGCTTACAGGTCCATGCAGTCCCACCTAAATATATAACAAACTAATGCACTAGATAAGAGTTGACAAGACATTCTGGCATGGCACTATTGGCATCCAATGCATTTTGTCTAAAAGGGCTGGCAGCGATCATTCACTGCCAAGGGCTTCTAGGCAAAATGTATTAAACGTCTAACACTCTCAAAGGAACTGAAAATTTAGGAATTTCATTTTCTGATGTGTGTACCATATTTATCAGACTATAATGCACACGTGAAATACGTTATTTTCCCAAAAAGAGACATTTCATCTTATGTAATATATCATGTTAAGCTTCTTAATAATGTCGAACCTATTTTGCTGGAGCAAACTCATCCCTCACAAAATCCATGATTAAAATAATGAAACAAATTAAAATTACAATTGCTATTAATAAAACAAAATTGACAACGTTAAAAGATTAAGAACGAATGATATGCATTGGAATTGTGGCCTACTTTCCAGCAGTAATAACTCTGTCGACTGGCCTGAAAAATAACATATTCAAAGAAGCCATGAACAAGATGAATGTCTGCCTAATTTGATCAAATTCAAAAGTCATAACAATTGAGAACATTAAAATGACATTACATCCTCTCTATAATCTCAGAGCACTGCTTGGTTGCCATGGCCATTATTCAATTGTTTCGTTTGCTGGAACATAAAAATAAATTTAATACACTTATCCTCATTAATGTAAATCATATTTAGCTATGGATGTCCAATAATCAAAAAGAATATTTCAACTTGTAATTCCCATCTGAAACACATTCCCATTAAGGAAATAGGCCTGTGCAAATGACAGGTCTTCAAATTCATCGATTTCTTTTTCTGTCTGCAATCTGGAGAGGCTGCTAATGCTGTCAAGGACTGTTCATCAATCTATATTTTTTAACTGATTCGATGTTGCGACTATTCACGTGGCCTCATTTATGAAATAATTGATTGAATTAGGATCATACTGACTGAAAGGAATGGAAGCAAGCTAATCTTTAGAGGTTGCTGTGGATCAAATCCTGAAAGTTTGGCACGGACAAAACTTTGCCTCGTGTGTGTGTGTGTGTGTGTGTGTGTGTGTGTGTGTGTGTGTGTGTGTGTGTGTGTGTGTGTGTGTGTGTGTGTTTGACGATTTCAAAGAGACACACAAAGAGGCTCAAATTAAGGTGCCGAAAGACAAATAAATCAGGAAAATGTCTCATAATGTCAACTGATAACGTAGTCAAATAGCTTACACAAAAAAAAAAATTGTACATGCCCACCTTGGCTTTTGTTACGAAACCAAATTTGAAATCTAAAGAGTGAATTATACTAGCTACTTTTAATTTCGCCATATTATGACTTGTAAAATTAAGATGTGTGACAGGACTCTATTTCTCACCATTAAGAGCCTTTTCTTTTGGCTCGCCCGCATGATACACTGAAAGGATATGACATCTTCATCAACACAGACAAATTGATGGAGGTTTATCAACCCGGGTGCAAAAATTGGATTGCACCTAAGATTTAAGGGAGGAAAAAAAAAAACCCTTCCAAAATATTTTTATTCTCATATGAAAAAAATAAGCAGCTTTCTGTCTGGGTATGAGCAGAGGCGTTCTCGAAGTACAACCGTGCCCACAGGAGCGTGAAGCTTTAGAGGACTGCAAAACATAGGCAGCAGCTCGTCTGAGGCTAAGACGCCCGTCCAGTGGTTCTTTGTGGCCTTCTTTGTCTTTATGTAAAAGCCAATGTGCACCAATGATGTGTTATGTAAAATTCCCAGAGGCTTGATCTAAATGGTTGGATATCCTCCATGCTAGCTTAGTTATACTCGAGTGCATTGCCACTAAGAACACATGGACGCTGCATGAAAAGCAAATGTAAATGCATTCTTGGCTTCTTAGATATCGAGAAATTATGTCATAGGTCTTTTCCTCTTATTGTATCATTATAATAATAAATTTCAAAAAGCGAACAACAGAGCACTTTTTCTTCCGCAGATGTTTCTTTTCATTGGACCAATCACACCATCCGGCCTTTTTATGTGATCCCTCTTAAGACTTAAGAGCTTTGAGATGCGAGTGAGACTGTGTGTGACCTATGCCAGGGAAAGAGTGGCAGCAAACCCGTGTATACCCGTAAATATAACCAAAGCAACGAGCGAAGAAAAGAGGATTTGAAGGGGAACCATGCAAGTCTGAGCAGGTGGTACAGTACTTTACTGCATATCATTAGGTCACATGTGTACAGCATTTTTTAATTTAACAGGACCATTTTTTGAGGTTATGCAGCAAAATATTATATACCTAAATTTGGCATTTGATGTCAAACACTGTCAAAGGGTAGTTAATGGTTTAACCATTAATCCAAAAAGGGAAAACAATTGCATTTGTAAATCGCAAAATTCAGAAGCATGTCTGACTTTTAAGTTCCTGCCGCATATGGAAAATTGTGTATTGGTTCATTTCTCAGCATTCCTTCAAGAGGTATTTCATTCCAAATTGACGGAAGAGTTTGAGTTTTGTTTGAGTGTAATTAAAAATTTCAACCATAATGCTTCAATTTATTTGAATGAGTACAACATCCAATCTAATTACAGAGTTTAGCAAATTAGTAATTAGCAACAGAACAGTGCATTCCGGGTGACATTTTGGTACGAGCTTGTGCAGGGACCTCTTCAATGAGGCACACATTGAGTTTGATTAGTTGCCGTTTGGGAAGTATTATCAACTTAAGATATTTGACATGCGAAGAAAGTATGATTGTCATCTTAAATCTTATAGAGATATCACTTAATATCAGGCATTGAGTTTAGTACAACTGCGATAACTGATGGAGAAAAGCAAGCTTTGGTTATAAGCTTTTATCAATCATCATGGGGAATATGGGAACTTTTCTTTGAAAGCGGCCATCAGTGAGTTAATATATTGTGTATTTAATTGCAAATAAAGATCTATGAAAAGGAAAGAAATCATCATATTTCCTTTAACAGTAAATACTTATCTGGCTATACTTGTTGCCAACAAAAAAATAGATAAATATGCAACATAAAACAAGGGTAACAATTCCAGTGAACATTTATGTGATTGAGGACATTCGATAAATGGGCCAATGCACTCCAGTGGCCAATCATAGGAGATGTATTTTGTATATGAAACAACATTGGGACAATTCATCAACAGCTACAGCAAGCTCTGCCATAAAATTTGTTCATACTAAGTTTCATCAGGCAGACTCTGGAGATCCCCTACTTGCTGGTTTGCCCAGCACCGCCCCTCATCTGCTCAAACCCATCCAAGATGACCTCTGGAAACCCACAGAGACTACATTAATTTTACAAACAAAAAAATCAATTGGCTAAAGAATAAGACAACGAAACGGCCTCTTATTAATACACCAAGGAGGGCACATCCTTTAAGATGGGAGTTTATGGTTGTTTTTTATCAGTAATAGTTTAACAGCCGGTGGCAGCTAGGGGACAAAGCAATTGCTTATTTCCTCCAAACCCAAAGATGAGTCATTCCAAATAAACACATACTCACTAATTTTAAAATACAAAAGGAGGCCATGGGACAATTTCGAAGCCACTGAATGAGTTTGTTATTTCAAGCATATGATACTAATTTGTTTTATGAGATGGCATTAGAATGTTGAGAATTGAAGGCAACAAGTCAAGGCCAATTTTTTTGGCCAATTCCAGGCCATGTGCCATGTACTCTGTTAATATAAAAGTTGGCAACATTATCAAAAATTAGCTGCGGAAATTATGATTTTTTTTATCAATAAAAGCTGATTTCCGTTGAGGGCGAGTGTTTCCAATTTCTTAGTAGATGGGCGGGATAAAAACCAGGATTTTTACATTTGCTGAAATGCTTTTTGTGAGCTACAAATATCCATTATTTCAACATGCCAACAAAAAAAACACATTCAGCATTTTTGAAGTTATTGCAGTATTATTGTATGTGAAAGTAGGATAACTAATACGATTGAGAATTAAAGTGTAATGAATTCTACAGAAAATTGTGGGTTAAAAAATATTAATATAAGAGGAAAATTAAACTTTTGAGGACATCACAATCTTTTTTATATCAAATTCATATAAATAAGTAACTTCTATAAATAAGGCAACTGGCTTTATAGTGTAACTTCCTTTAGAGAGGATTGTATAAATAAAGTGTCCATGCCAGACAGTTATAACAGATAATTGTATATGATAAAAAAAGGCTGCATGATGTGGTGCCATTACTTTGACAGCAAGCGAGGTATCATCATCTGAGAGACGGCTGAGTGACTAAGTGTGAGTGTTTAAAATGGCCTATGTGTTTAAAATGTGCTGCACAATACCTACTAATTCTATTAAGTGCCTCTGTGGTATAGCAGTGTGGTTTTGGGTTGATGTAAATGGAAGGCTGGTTGACTAAACAATGCAATAGCATTAGAATAAGGTGATTGGATGGCAAAGTAGAGTAGACGGCCTATGCCTAGCCTGCTTGGACCTTGCCAAGTCCATTATGTGTATTGGAGACAACTTGACATCCGTCATGGTGAGCTGCCAACCTGAAGAGAAAAGAGGCCGTTGTTTTGTTCAGCCTTTGTTGTCGAGATAGCTTCCACCTTGCAACATCAAGGTATAGATAATGCAATCAAATGAAGACCTTATGAACGATCCATCCCACTTTTCAATCTGCACCGGAACCTGTAGTTTGTTGACAAAACCCTTTTAGTAAACTAATTCAAGGACATGCATATAGACTTGAGTTTTGTGTTTGGACCACCACTAACCAAGCTATCATGAGGTGTGTTCCTTTTCTCTTATAATTGTAGTGACGAATGCAGGCCGACAAGTTTCTCTTGTTTTAAGAAAATAAAAATGATGAAAACCTTGTATCTACGCACCTTGAAGAGATATCAAGCAATTGGAAAGTTAGAAATAATCTGCCTTCTCATTTGATTGAAACTCTCACAGAGGTATTAATTGACAAAATATGTTCAATAACGTGGTTTTAATTTGCAGTGGTGTACAGAATATATTGAGGCAGTTTATTTTTATCTCTGTAACTAGATATTAGATACACGCTCAATTTAATTCAATTTTTAAACTCAATTTAAAATTTAATTCACTATCGCAATTAATTTCCCTCTTGGCCAAATTCAATAGATGCTGGCGGATATTTGTGTAGCACACCACTAAAAAACAGTTCACACAGGCACACACTGGTGTTGGTTGGTGTAATTACTTTTGATATCTTGCTTAATGGTGCCTCAACTGTAGTTAGGAATTTATGTATTTCACATCTTGTCTGCAGATAGTCCCTTGCTACACTAACAGATTGATGTATAAAAGCTAAAATAGTAAATGAATTCCTCTCCAACAATAACCATCAAAACTTCATGACGTTTGTAAAGGCAGAATCTTTCCCTCAATAGCTATTACATTGCGCTTGTGGTCAAGGTTGTTTAAACAGTTGGACCCAGTTTTTGACTATTCTTTTTACTTATTCGGTACCATTGAAATACATATACATATAATCCTGGCTGCAAATGATGGCCAGCTTTCTGACAATGGGCATCATACATAGCCCAAACAGGTCTATGATATCAATATAGCACCAAAACCACACAAAAAGAGTTTTTTACGTGTTAATTTGTATTTAAAATTGCTTTTGTCAGTTTCCAGACATACAGCCATATTTATTTATTTCCAACAGACGAGACACTGATCCCGTAAGTACAAAAGCCTCAGCCAATTATTCTGCGGGGTAGTCAAAAAAAGAGCACTTGTTTAATGCAGAATTGTTTGAGTGTCTTCATCTGAGATGAGCGTCAAGACGATTCAACTATAATAATTACCCCATAACGCAACGCTTACCACCAGACAAGCCACAGCCCTTCTTCAAACGAGGAAGAAATTGCTTGGATTTAATGTAACGATTTTCCTACCCCCCTCACGTTGATTATAACAGGTTGTGCGTGACACTGGGCAAGAGTGAGGAGATCAATTCCCCTGGAAGGGTTGTCTTCTTCCGACAGCCCAATGAGCCAGGATGAGTGGAGGAATCACGGACCAGCACATTGACAACCACCCGATTTTAACCTTCTTGTGTTGTACATGATAGCGAGCACCAGTAAAGGGGCTCCCCTTGGACCGAGTGAGTGACCGCCGATGCATCCATTCATCCGTCCCTCTATAGTAATACACAGGCAACGCGGGGAAAAAGGTCAGGCCGGCTGAATGTGGCTGGCAAACAGGCAGCAGGGGGTCTAGTGGCCCTCGGATGAATCACAGGAGAATTGGTGCATGGCAGTGAATGAATAAGCCGCCATAGCTCCCCAAACCCCATTATTTCCCTCCTTCTCCAACTGGGCCTGAAATTCATGTCTGCGCATGCTGCCAGTTCATTAGGGGGAGGATGTCATTCCTCTTCTGGCTGCTGCAGGACAGGCCAGGCGGGCCCCAGGAGGACCCAGCTCGGTTTAATTCCACATCAACCGCTCCACTGAGGGCCTTAATCTCTGCTTGTGTGATCAATACTATATCAGTGTAAATTAAAATGACAATTTTAAAGTAATTAAGCCTGTTAATGCTCGATTCAAATGTCATTATTTGTACAAGGAGAAGCAGAGGAGAAATTTTCTCGGCGTGTGAGTGTCCGTGTTTGTGCGTGTGCGTGTAATGGTGTCAGGGGGATTTGTGGTAGGGAGGGGGCTATGTCCACAGTGACAGGTAAAACGCTTTAACTAGAACAGCACATTTTTGCCGCTGTAGTCACAAAAAGAAGGGTTTAACAAAAGCAGATTAACTCTCCACCCATGCCGGCCTGCAGACCTCTCCAATTTCAGAGGAGGGTAACCCAATTGCTGAAATCTGATTTGCACAGGCAAACCCAATTACGGCCATATTAGATGAGAAGTGGCAGGGAGAGAATGCTTGCAGAGGGAATCAGGGGAAAAAATAATAGGGCTGGGGTATTTAGGAGGGGGGTAAAAGAAATGTGACACAATAAAAATGCACTTAAGAATAGAATGAAGCTCAGCAGTAATTGTGTGATTAGATTATTTGTGTCTACCCGCTCACTTTGCTTTTGAAACGCTATTGGGAGTCATTGTGATGGTTAGAATGAAATAAATGGGGCCCACTGTTAACCCTGCGTCTGTGTGTGTCCTCTCTCATGTGAGCTGAGGTGATGTGTAAGTGAAAAGGAAATTAAATGATCACATTGTTGCTTGTTATTATGACAGGCTCACAGCCAATAGCCAGCGACCCGCTACTACTCACTCATAGAGAAGATTCACCAATTACTTCCAGTCGCAGTACTGTATTTGGGGGGGCCACACGGGGCTGGGTAAAACTTCCAATTGACATGATTTACCTATACATTTGTCCTAATCCCGAAAAGAGACAGGGACATATCTTCTAATTCACAAAGAATGCTATAAACTAAATGCTCATCTGTTGACAAGAAAGCAGGGGATGAAGAAAAGCAAACACCACAGATTCAAAGATCAATCATGGATGTATACATTATGTCGATGCTCAGCTCAGCCAAACTACAAACCACAAAACAGACAAAGCTGTTGTCATTATTGAATTTGGTTTTAAATGGATGGGTTTTGTTTGTTTTTGCACTTTCATAACAAATGCTCCGATTACTTTGAAACAACATTAGATCCAAAACCCAAAGCATTGTTCTGAGTGACGTCGTTCTGTGAACTTAAATTAGTAATTATACCCTGAAATCACATGAGGGAAAACCAAGATAATGACTATGGAGGGTGCTTTTACACAACCCTGAAGAAGGGTAAAAGATATATGGGGGCTTTTCAATCGTCTGAAGAATATATTTGTTCGCGTCTAAGCTGTCCGATCTATCACACTGTCTGACTGGAGTTTCAGGCGCCAGCTCTTATTAATTATCAAATCATTTGGAGAAGAGGGTGACAAGAGTGAAGTGTTGGAAATGGGTGACCAGGCAACTGATCAATTGAAGCAATTGCTCCACAAGAACTCTGCTGAGGGTGATTAAGGTCAGATTGGTTGTTTGTTCCAGGAGTGGTAAGGTTGCGCAAAGGCTGATGATGGTAAGTGAGCTCACAATCTTATAATGCAAACATAAGGGATTGCCTGTCCACATTACTACCTCAAATGTTAACCTATTTAAAGTCTATTTAGACAAAAAGGAAAATCTACCATTTTCATTGACATCAATGACTGATTTGGCTTTTTGAGGGTGGTGCAGGTTAGACAGAGAAGAGCTAATTACTATCAAGAAGCAGACTACAGATACTCTTGTTTAAAAAAGAAATGTTGGAAAAAGTTTTAATAATGAATGATGTTTTGAGCTCTAGACTCAATGTATTATCAATATTACATTTATTTAGTTTTTACCCATATGAGTAATATATTTTCCAGAAATAAAACACATTGAGCTTTTGTTCCTGTATCCACACATGGATAATGATCAAATGGCATCATAATTTAAATATGTCTGTTGCCTGTATCCCTTTTTGTCTGCCAATAAATGTCAACAATAAATCATATTACAACATCCATGCTGGGTTTGCCTATACAAGCATGCATGCTTAGTCTTATGATGCATACTCATTATTTTAGAGTGAAGTGACTGGGGTGGGGGAGTTGGGAGGAAACCCCCCCGCCCTTTCTCCTTGGAGGAAGAGAGGACTGTGAAGGCTGTGAGGGCTCTCAATAGAAGGAGGATTATGGAAATCAAAGAGATTAGCTAATGGGAATATAATGGCCAGCAACTGCCTGGGTCAGATGGGCCATGCAAATGAAGCAGCGATAGCCACTGGTGAAGGGAGGATCGATATGTATGGGTAAAGTGGTGGCTAATGATAGCCCTATATCAAGATGCGCAAGACAGCCATAAATGAACAATGGACACCCCCTACTCACAACCCACTCACACACATATGAAGTAAGTATATCATGTAGGGGAGGGATGCCAAAAGACAGAAGAGAGCTTTCAAGGGGGAGCGCAATTGGGAAGCAGAAGATCTCGCCAGCTCTGTCTCGTCGATGTCAACAGGCAGCGTGTGCTTGCATGGCTCTCATCGGTCCTGACAAAGCACTGAGATGCAGATACCGGTTTAGTGTCGTTCTCCACGCTCCACCAAGTATCTATTCATCCCGACTTGGCCTCGAAACACAACAAACGTCCTTGTGGACAATCAATACTAGTGCGGCTTGGACTGCCAAGTATTACGACAGAATTTAGATACACTAAATAGTTTACATTCCTATGGACTGTGGACAATGTGACATCTTCCATTTAGGTGTGCAGGTATTAACCTTCTCAAGATGTATGAGGTAAAGCGATACCGTAAAACGGCGCAGTACGGGAGATATGAAAGCTTTTATCATCTAAATAATTGGAACATCACCTATCTTATATATCAGAATACCAATTTGGAGAATGTCAGAAAAATTTCAATTCCAGGTGCGGGGTGGCAGGGACCAGCACGCCGTGCTTGGCCTCTCCCCCTTTCATTTTCATTCCTGCCCGCTCGGCACAGTCATTCATCAGGACCAGGGCAGAGGACACTTTCCGGCTGCTCACAAATGCATGGAGCAAGCAATAAAATTAACCTTGTGGCAATTGTTTTCCCAACCATTTGATGGTTCTGTGTCAGCTCATCAGTTAAAGCGCCGGAGGATAAAAAGTCATCCTCGGATGTTCAACAAATTATGACTTGGAGTGAAGGAGACAGCAAGCTGATTGACGCTAAACTAATGCTGGATTATTGAGTGTGATCTGAAAATCACTAAAGAGAATCAGGGGCTTGATATTTTATGATTAGAAGACGAACCAAAAACATGGTTGTCTGTCATTTAATGCTCAGCTCGACATGGTTTCACAAGGCCGGCGGGGAAAAGCAGTAGACGAGAAACGAACGGAGGGAGGAATAAAAATCCTTCACATGGTGTTTATTTTCTCTCAACCGCTCCACACCAATCAATATTTTTAATTTGGGCCCCGAGTTATTATTTTTCACATCACTGCGTGCGGCGTAAAGTGGCTCATATTTTAGCACTAAAAAGATCGATATGACAGGCTCACCTTCACTCTGCACCCACTGTAGTTGGGGCACACACATAATGGACACTGGCTGGGAGCAAGCTGTTCTGCCTCATGGTGGAAAAAACAGCATTACAGAGCAAACATCTGCAGATTTTAAACTGCTCGGCCCATGTGCCAACAACTACTTACTTCGATCTTAAAAGTATACATTATTAGTATTGCAATGATGCGATTTTTGTACTCGCGATACAGCTGCCTTGTATCGGCAGATAAAAAAAATATACACAGAGTCTTAGGGGTTCCCGGAGCCTTCTTCGTAATCCCTAAAAAACGATGACATCATTATAGTGCAGTATCGGTACTGATGCAAGTATGGCTATTGGTGTGACACTATTCATTACATACATCTCAGAAAATATTTTCAGAGTAAATGCCCTCTCTCTTCAGGTCATAATTCACGGCTGATGGCACATTCATTGATTGTTGCTCAAAACGTCTCCTGATTAAATGTGAGAATGTGTGGTGGCTTGCATTAGTGTTTATTCGACTTTGACACTGCGCATGTGAGTGTGTATATGCACTTATGTGTGGCCTAAGCATATGAGTGATGGTCGTGCAGAGTTATTGCCTTGCAATATTAAAGAGCTGACATCTACTCCATTCAAGTGGCCTTAGCTGATGTCGTACTTCCCACCATATTGAAATAAGACCGCCACTTAGATTTAGTTTTGCAATATTTTAAACTGCTTCTAAAGCTGGCAGGAGGAGAGCAGCTCCTGCTAGTTAATCTCCGTGTGTAAAACCAACATACTGTACACGGGGAATCATCCTCTTTGACCCCACTTTCTCTTGCTGTATATAATTTTTACATGCAAGCCTATTTTGTTTTACAATAATAAAAAAAGAACAGGGGGTGGTGATATAAGATGCAGTTTAAAAAGGTGATAAATGCATTTGACACATTTCTGAGCCATACTGCAAACACACACTGAGGTGTTGTCAGCACAGAGGGACACTAAGTGTTCATAAATTCCTAGCTGAGCAAGGCGGTACTGATGATTGTATTACAACATGCTGCCTAGAGGAGAATTAAGACTCACCTCAAGATTGAGAGAAGCTGAGCTACGGTAAATGCTGACAGATCTGCTTGTTGAAGCACAGATTATTATGTGCTGAGGACGATGTAGTGGGTAATCAAATAATATCGACGACTGCTTATACTTCAGCTTTTACCTTGATAACACAACACCATCATATTCAGTATATTGTTACATGCACAATAACCTGCTTAGTCTTTTTTTGCCACAAAGGCACAAAGACAAACTTATGTTCTTGTCAAGTGCAAAGAAAAGTTTCAAGATAGTTGGAGTAAATGTGTATACTGGGGCACAACAATGCTGCAGCAGAAAATGGTAAAATTACTAAAATGGGTTCTCAATGCATTAATCTTCAGAAGGATGTGAAGTATGGCACATCCACTGACTGATTGATTAAATACAGTAGTTAGTTAAGAGATGTCTGTTAGTCCACACATGATGTGTTTATTACTCTGATAGTTACGTAAGTACACGCTCACATAGCAGAAGGATATATCATTTCTGTCTTGTCAAGCCACACAGACTGATTTATTCTCCATTGTTTCTGCCTTTCAGAACTTGTAGACCAAAGACGAAGGTTGCCTTTGATTTCCCGTTAAAATGCTTTGGAAAACATAGTTAGCATATTAGACATGGTTTGCGTGGGTATGGTGCAGTTCTACACATGTCGAAGTGTGTGTATAAATTGGGAACATGAGCAGACATTCAAGCACATCATTTGAAATGACATGAGCAGCAGCTCCAGGGCCAGGCCCACGATAAATATTAATGGCCAGGAACATGTGGATTGGGAGTTGAGTTATCGGGGCGGGTCTTCCTAATTGACATTTTACCTGCTGTATACCTTAACAGGACTGTAAAACACCAACTCTCAGCCACAGGGGTGTCATGTCAGTCAAGTTACATCCTATCATTGCAAGCCCTTACTAAGATAAGACAAGATAAGAACATATTAATTTAAGACTCTATTGCCCAAGTGTGTCGTTTTTATGCTGATTAGCACCTCACAAAAACCAGTCTAATGTATACTTGTATACATTGTCTTTACCCCCAAAGACAACTGGGATAACCTTCAGCTCAACCCCAAACTGTTCCAATAGATTAAGTACAACAATAAAAGCAGACACCAAATAATCCTTAATATATAAACCAGAGGAAAAATATTTTTCCAGGAAACCCTTTCAAAAAATCACTGTCTTTCAAAAATCAAAAAAGGCACTCACTTACTTACACCCACGCACAACACACACACACACACACACACACACACACACACACACAGAGCAAATAAACAAGCTGACCTTTATTTTAACATACACCGGCTACATTACCATATTCACACTCAATCAAACAATTCACTTGCACTTCTTGGGACAGCAAGCAACTGCATACAGAATACAACAACACACACACAAGGAGCAGAAGGCTCGGACTCCTGAAACTTGCCACTTACATTATCTGAAAATTGACAGGTGGAGCAGACAACAAACAATTCTCCCCGCAGCACGGTGGGAAAAAAATCGAAGATTGAGAAAACAAATATGAGTGATGTCATCAAAGCTAAATGGCAAGCCCTGTGTGAGGGTGACTAAAGAGTCTATTCATATTTACTGTTGCCTGAATTTCAATGGAAACATCACAGAAAAGACAGACGTTGTTTCTCTTTCCACAGACCAAATCACAATGACAAGAGCAAACTGTGATTTCTATTTGATGAGAATAAAAATACAGCAAAAAGGTTAATCTATACACAAACACGATTAAATAAACAGCTCATAATGCCAAGATATGAAATGGCACATAATTACATTTCCAAAAGGCCAGCGTTTGTAATATTCTTTTAAAGAGCATGTGTGAGTCAGTGGGTGCTGTGATTTATGAGAGTTTGTGGAAATGCAGTGGAGCATGGCGGAAATGCTGAAAACATGTTGGAGGACAACGATAGACACATCTCAACAAACACACACACACACAGACACACACACACACACGCAGTGACTTCACTACTTTTACGAGCACAAAATCTGGTATGATGATAAAGTAAGAAGACAGAAAATTATGTATCTTTTATGTAATGTTTAAAAACATTCTTGAAATCATTGTATATTTCAACCAGAACGGTTTACGATATATACAAAATAAGAAATACATAAGAGGTTGGAAAAGCCTAACTCTAATTCTTATATTTGAGTGTTTAGCGCCACCAAGAGGAAAAGTAGTGCTTCTGTTACAAGCGTGTAAGGAAAAACTTTTGACAAGCCAAAAAAGAAAGATAATTGTATATACAGTCAATTTTTATAGATTAAAAATGACTGGAGGTTTTGTGTTTATATGTTTTATGTATTCCGAGTTCATGTGCAATTGGTCTTAAAAGACAACACAGAAAAGTATAGAAAAATTATTGTAAATGGTACAATAAGAAACTTTTTTAGACGTTTTGGGAAAACCTAACCTTAGAATATAATATAGATATAATATAATAATTTCTTTAGGGGGAGGACAAAACTCAGCAGCATTTAAATTTGTGTCTACACAGATGAAACCAAAGATTTTTAATAGGGAAGCAAAATATTATTGTGCTATTGAATCAATAAAAGTAAAGTCGAATGGATAGAAAATACCCTTTTTTAAGTTGAACATGCATATGAGGATAAAATGTACATGTCTATTTGTGTGGTGGGCAAAGATTTTAGAGACAGGGACAGTTTCAAAGACCTATACTGCCACCTGTCGGGTATATAATATCAATGCATACTAAATGGGAACAGTGTATTTATCTAATGCACTTAACATGATTACCATCCACTTTTCTAGAGTTACTATTGAGCTGCTACTGATTCCACAAAATCCAACCCACAATAAGCAAGCTTAATCTGCTACATACATAATCACAATCTAGACATTTCTCTTCTGAGCACTTCAAGATCTTAAATGTAGCGCCTGTCAAAAAGATGAAAACATAGACTTACTGTGAAATGTTCTGGGGACTTGTAATTTTCATCAAGGTAGACGCGAGCTCTGCTGTACTCCTTCATGGCATCACTAGACAACAGCTCTCTGGTGAAAATACACAAAAACATAAATTTAGTTAAGTTAATAATTTGAGTAATTACGGGATTTGTATTATGTGTAAAGGACCTCAATGAAATAACATGAGCAGTGATTGCCATTGCTATCCAATGCAAAAGAAAGACATACTTTGTTAGGGGGTGCAAGAACATTAAAAATAGCAGTGTGTGAATAAGGATCGGAAATTACAACTTTGGAAAAAGACTCATTGTTTATACACACATTGTTTACTTACTTGACAAAACTATCCACGTGTGACATGGAAGCCTCATAATTCTTCCCACCCACTTCTTGACAGTGCACAGCTAAGAAATGAGGCTTATGTGACTGAACTGTCTGTAAAACAAAAGAGTTAAAGATTTAATTCAAAACAAGACAAAACAAATTGGAATTGACAAGTTAAATGTATGCAAGGATATTTATATTCATCATTTAGAAACCAATTGATGTATATAAAATGAATTGGGGCAAAAATAAAACAGAAGGCAGGGTTATCATTTTGGGCCATCTTAACCTTTCAATGACTGTCTTTTAAAGCTGCTGACTAGACACCACTGTGTTTCTAAAATTAAAAACCAAACTTGCATGATAATACATGACTAACACAACAGTTTGAACAGGTGTCAATTTTTCATTTATCCCTACACAGCTTTGTGACATGCAACAACATGTTCACTAGGAGCATAACAAGTGTGTTGCATAATCGTAACATAGACCCTTCACTTAATCGTTACTTAGGGATGTGTTTCTGTTTCTAAATGCATGTACATCAGCTTGTGACAAATGCTCAAATGTCAATATTTGTTCAGACATGCGGTCTCGCACGACTCGCTGTACCAACAGCAACTTTACTACTGTTGCAACAATAATGGGAGGACAATTTACCAGGAATCCAAATACAGTTACTAAGCATTTTATGAATGTACTTCAACATGAATACATACAGTATAAATTTGTCCACCAAGTCCTGTAGCCTCCTGCTTGGAAGTGTTTGTGAGTGTTCTGTCAGGGGTGTTCAGAGTGGCTGACCTCTAATGGAAAATCAATATCACGGAGTGATTTACAGCACTAGGGCACTCACAAGGTCAGCCTATGGATGGCAGGCAAAGCTATACATCAGTGTCATAGAGTGTTGTGAGTGGGGGGGGAGCTATAAATGGCCTGTGGACCCCAACCCAGCCCAGACACTTCACGAGCAGCCCACCTCAGTAATGCATTATGCTCACTACAGGCCCAATCAAATAAAATTAATGTATAGCAATAACACTATGGATTTTCCATCAACCTATGGCTTGTCACTTATCTCAATGACCCACAAATGAGAAGGCTCAAAGCAGCTCAAACTTGCAAAGATTAGTAGACCTATCAGCTCTGAGTGGGAAAGGGCACATTTTCAAGAAGCTTTCGCCAATTAGCTGGAGCAAAGATGACTTGAGTATATTTTCGTGTACAAATTGTGTCATTCAGCTGCTCTCAGTTTATCTTTCCAGGTGATAAATTTAGCTCGGGTTTGTTTAACAAACATTAGTTAGTTAACATTAGTTAGTTAAATCATGTAATTTTCTCACAACGTGACCACAATACAAGTCCACGTAATGATAATGTAAATGTTTAAATGTGCATTAAAAATGCACATTAAAATCAATTCATATTCGTTTAGAACTGCTGTAATACAGCTAGCTACATCACTGCCCTGTTTAATACTTAAACATTTAAATTGTATTCTGTATAACAAAGACCACCCGTTTCGATGCGTGTTCAAGCAACCTGCGGATTATAGTTAGGTGCGCTTCATAGAGTGCAATGTTATGGGTAATTAAGAAAATAATATGTAAACTACATTAAATATTTACTACATACTACTTCAAAATATTACTCCCTTTACAAGACTGAATGTGGGGGGACCAAACAATTACTGGCCAGTAATAGTGCAGACAAGTCCAAAATGTCATACAATGCAAATCCATATTTACCCTACCAGAGCAGTGGCGGATTTCCATTTACCAATTGTGTGCAAGGACCAAGCCAATTTGTTTTTGCCAACATTTCGCAATAGAAATCTGCTCCCTTTTTAATGAATTAGGTTTGTTGTATGCGTCCATTTGGACCGCAGTGCAACATTTTAATCACCAATTATCAGAGTGAGTGAATTGGACACTGTTACAGACACACCACTGATCTGTGAAAATTCCATTCACCTAAGGAATTCCCCCACAGTTCATTGGTGTGGGCATATACAGACAGAGTCCAAGTATATCAATATTCGAAGGAGGAGTAGAGGTTTAAACAAGGCGGCAGTGTGACCTTTGCTACAGTTGCAAGTCGATAAAGTGAAGTTTAACAGCTTGTCTTGTTTATTTTATAGGACGTTGCATAGAGACCTCGGCGGGCATATACAAAATGAGCACGCCTTTCCTTATTGGCCTTTAGGTCAGTCACTGTTGATTGAACTACAGCACACCTTTAAGCAGGTTTGATCCACAAGTGTATTATCTGTATATGTTGAAAAACTGAAGTTTGTAAATAAATAATTTTATCTGTGTCATTTTACTATATGGGACAGACTTTGGATGATATTTTCGAGTTGTCCGATGAAATTACCGAAAATCATTTAAAAAAATATATTTAATTGATTGCTTGTTTTTGTAAGAAACAAAAATTGGTCGGCTGTCATTGACCATTTTTTTAGGCCACCACGCACGAGTTCAGAGTCATGCGTTTTTCCATGACATCAGTACAGGGCTGGCATGTGGGACAGCCTGAACCACACAAACCACACCTCACACTGACTTCTTGGTCTCGTTGAGCACTCCTTTTCTCTCTCTCTTTCTCACTCACTCACTTGTTCTCTGCTCCACTTTGCAAACAATCGTCGAGCTTATATATATTTTCCTAGAAATGCAAAAAAACGCAACACTTCATTGCAGTGATTTAGTACAGAGAATGAAATCTGAATGTGAAACAATTACATTAGTGTTCAATATAATAGCGGTCCAATGTGACTAACCAGATTTAGCCACGTTTTCAGTACATTTTTATTGCGACATGTCAAACAAGTTACCAGTAGGAAATCAACAAAATATGTATAGATTGGAGTATATGTATATTCTTGT
Organism: Stigmatopora nigra; assembly: GCF_051989575.1. Taxonomy (NCBI): domain Eukaryota; kingdom Metazoa; phylum Chordata; class Actinopteri; order Syngnathiformes; family Syngnathidae; genus Stigmatopora; species Stigmatopora nigra. Next base: position 7,860,907 of record NC_135519.1, on the reverse strand, counting down.
AGCTTTGTGTTTGACCTGAGCCAAAAGCAATGTGGACCTGTCTACATTTAGTTCCAGGTACCGGTCCTAACATGTTTGTTAGGTAAATTTCGATTTAGTTACTTATTTTGATAATTCCCTTTAACCATATACAACACTAGTGACACCACAATGAAATTAAAGCATAGTACTCTTAAATATGATATTTAACAGAGGCTAAACATTTTAGTAAACCCCACACAAATCCCATTTATTGTTTGTTAGACAGAAACGCTAACATGATCAAGGCCAGACATACATACGTACCTGGTAAAACTCCCTCAGCCATGTTTTCTGTAGATTTTCAGGCTGAAAGGAAAGGAAATACATTGTTATTTGTGGTCAGAATATCATCCCTATTCACACATTGGAAGAAGTCATTTTCTAATCTCATCTCATCTCATTTTCTTAACCACTTTATCCTCAATAAAGTCACGGGGGTTCTGGAGCCTATCCCAGCGGACATCGGGCCAGAGGCGGAGGGACACCCTGAATAGGTGACCAGCCAATCGCAGGCCACAAGGAGAAAAACAACCATTCACAGTCACACTCATACTTAGGGGCAATTTAGAGTGCCCAATCAGCCTACCACGCATGTCTTGAATGTGGGAGGAAACTGGAGTACCCGGGGAAAACCGAAGCAGGCCCGGGGAGAATGGCACACAGGTGGATCAAACTGGATTTGAACCCATAACTCCCACTGAGGCCGACACGCTAATTGCTCAGCCGCCGGCTGCCTAATTTTCTAATGAGGATTTAAAAGAAAAAAAGTGTGTGTGTACTGACATGGTTCATGGTCACTACACTAGATAACCCATCAACCTGTCCGCTATTTTCATTATTTTGCAATGTCTCTATCACTATTCCAGTCCTTTTTCCTAAACTCTAAAAGGCTATTTTGAGAAGTGGACTCCATTTCCACTGTGCAACAGAAAAAAAGACATGGCCCTGGGTTGTCTACTGTACCATTTAAGGAGAAATCTTCCTGTGCCGATAACTAGGTCTGATGAGCAGCAGTTGTGTGTATAGAGATGTCCTTGCATTCTTGTTAACTATGTGCAGAATAATCATTTATTTCAAACCTTATAGCTAGGCTGAATTTAATCATTTGCCAAATTTACCCCAAAAATATTTGCAAAAGGATCGTCTCATACACCCATTCAGATTTCAAGTTGGTACTTTGTGAGCCAATGAGATGGCACTGAATAAATAGAGATATCTTTGTGTTTTGATTGATAAAAGCAAAATGTGACTGTCATGTGCTTGATAGTTTTAATTATTTAATTATTTTATTTATGTTTTTGTGACTGAACTCTCGCTGAACTGCGACAGATGTATCTCACCACACTTGCCTGCTTTGTGAACCAACGTCAATATGTTTTCACTCTAGCTACCAGAGCTTAAGTAATAGGTACATAAATGAGACGCACGCTTGTCTAAACAGGCAAGTAACATGAGAAGAGGTTTCACACTTAAAGCAAGAGGCCATCTTCAATTTTTAATGTCCTGTTGGTGCATGAATTAAGTTAACTTTATTAGAAGTCCTTTGTCGGGACAATTGTTTCGCAGCAGCTCGCAGCCACACGACAGAGGTGCATACAAACAACAACAGCAATAACAATGTAGAGGATTTGGCCAGTCCGTTTAATAAATGCCACTGGAACATTAATATTCACAGCCATACTACCAGTTTTAATGAACTTGACGTCGATCATTGGGAATGACAGGCAATGAGTCACACTGGCCTGATCCTTGGGAAATTTTACCTTCATATTGGGGATTAATTAGTCAATTTCAAACAGTAAGCAGCCACTAGAGGGAGAGCAGATGTTTAGGGCTTTATGGGGCTGCATAAATGAATGTTGCTTCCCATTTTATCTGTAGTAGGTTGACATTTTTAGGGGTATAGTTTAGCAAACTATCTAAAGATTTAGCAAGTATGTTTATCCATGCATGCACCATCATCCAAGCTTGGGGCTGATTCGACAGCACATACTGGAGGTCTATATAAGGGAATGAGCACTGGACCTTGTCATTAGTCACATGAACAGAAGAAGAGAAAAGAGGTCAAAACTAAGACAGACACAGAGTAATGGAAACCTTATAATGAGAAAATGATTACCTGAACTTGACTTTTGTTTCAACAAATTGTCTTTGAACATCTCATGTCTGTCGGTGCTCCATTACAGAAGGGTTGAATATAGATTGACTATGGTTAGCAGCATTATTTTTGATTTTCAAATGTGTGCCTAATAAGTCCTCGTGGTTTATTTTTCTCTTGCAAAATACAAATGTAAGCCATTACATAAGTGATTCTGCAAATTCATATTTCACACTACAAGAACCATAAAACATAGCCTAGTAGCAGCAGTCATGCTGACAGTTTTATAAACGATTCATAGACCACTTGGGGAATGTATGTTCTAAATCAGGGTAGGGCAAACTATTCCACAAAGGGCTGCAGTGGGTGTGGGCTTTCGTTACAACCTCTGATTAGGAATCCTTTCCACAAATCTAATATTTAGAAGTGCAATCAGTGGATTGCAGTCGGGTGCTTTTAGCTTCCGCAGAAAGACCATGGATTAAACCAGAACTGGGCATTCCAGTCCTTGCTTGAGGGCTACTGTGGGAGCAGGTTTTTGTTCCAACTAATTAGATTTCTGCTGAAGCAAGAAGCACCTGACTGCAATCCACTGATTGTGCTTCTAAAATAACAGATTGGTGGAAAGGTTTCCCCTTATGAGTTGAAACGAAAACATCCATCCACTGCGGCGCTTTCTGGAATTAATTTCCCAGGTCTGGATGAAACAGTCCAAAACATGCACCCACAAGGGCCATTGAGGACTGGTTTGCCCACCCCTGTTCTAAATCAAGACAACTTGGGGTCAGTAGTGAAAAAGAAAAAATAAATAAAGCATGGCAAATAATTTCCAGGACTTTCCAACATGCTCAGCTGTAGGCTGAACCACAGTAGGGCGTCATTCTGTGCAACAGATGTTGACCTAGCCAGCGAGGCTCGGAGGAGGCCCAGTAGGGAGTTTGAGGCCCAGCCACTGGAGAGTAAGACAGTGGAATAGAAAAGAGGTACTGAGTGATGCTTGTCCATGGAGAGATATACATTTACCCATGGCATTTTGCACCATCCACAGCCTATCAGAATGTAATTTGCAGTTAATTAGAGAGGAAGGCTTGCAGACTCAGAGGTAAAAATAAACCCTGTAGCATCCCAAGACTATACACCTCCACTTCCTCTGGCAGCCTCAGTCACCTACTTTTCTTCACCTCTGCTATCACTTTTAATGCATGTTCCTAACTTAATGTCCTACTTAGAGCAACATCTGGAAACTGAAACTGGATGATTTTTTGGGGGGGCGAAGTAACCCAATAACCCGAATTGAGGTTTTATGATAACAGACAGATGTGACACTAGATGGGTTAGGACCCTTAAATTGTAAGTTTTCTATCTCATTAGTAGGGACAACAATAAGCTAAATAGAAAATACCATAGACCACAAAGCAGATGACTCGGACTGAGGAGGTGCAACTCTTGTGCATGTTCAGAATGATGATCGAATTTTTGAAACAAGGTCAGCGCTTCCAGATACTACCCAGCCGCCTAAAAATAATCAGCCAAGATTGGAGGACACTGATTGATGTATTAATTTGAAGGAGGGCAGTTGAAGAATTAACAGAGGAATATACTCATTTGTTGATGTGACTATCTATTGAATGTCTCCTGTATAAATCATATCAGAGAATGACATGAGATAAATTTGCTGGAATTATCCAATCACTCATTATACAAAAGACTTATGCTGAGGATTTTCATGGGGTGCTGCAGGCTATCCCCGGTGACTACATGGGTAAGAGCGAGAATAAACCCTGACATGATTGTCAGCAAACTGGTGGGCATTGAGAGACAACCTTTCTCGCTAATATTCAGACAAGTGGGAGTGGCACAACAAAATAATCAAATAAATCATGAGATAAACAAAAACACAAATGGGCAGCAGCAATTCAACACACAAACACATTCCCCCCTGTAAGTGTGAATCAGTAATGCAATCAGTTAGGATTTTTGCAAAATAGATGTCATCAGAATACAGGAAATTACAACACGTGTGTGGGTTGATATTCTTATACTTGTGCTAAGACTGTGGATGGGTTTGGAATCTGTTAATGAAGCTTCTGAATAGTAAATTTGAATTTGTGTATCTGATGTGGAATCACATCTCAATGTATAAATCAGGAAATACACATCCAAGTTGTGCAATACATAACAGAATTCAAAGAAGGTTTGCAATTGCCAGCATCTGACTGCTATTTGAGCTCTCCCACACACACCTCTGCCATGTGTTACTCAACAGAGATATCATAGTCCTTGTTTGATGCATAGAGCTTTTTCAATGTGATCTTCACCAATGCCTCTGCAGTCATATAAGTGTGTCCTATCCTTTAAACCCAAATTTGCAAAATGTATAAAATTATATGTTCCCTTTCTATCAAGTTTACCTGAATCACACGCTATTGTGGTTTGCTATTTGTTTAAGTTTTTTGGGATCAATTTTAAAAACCTAGTAAACTTCATGCAGCTAATGCAATCCACTGCATCGGGATGTACACGCATAAAGTCTCAGAGGCCTATTCTCGATTACATTTTTAGTCAGGGCTCATTAATTATATTAATAATTGCTAAATAACCAACCCGCTCATTGTGTGGTTATGAATGAAAATTAAACTCTAAAAAAAGTATTTTAGATAACTTGTGCTAACGATCCCACACAAACTAATATTTTCTAGATACTTTATAACCCAGAAGCACCAAGTATGCCAGACCTTGTAAAAAACATTGTCCTGTTTTCTGTCTGGCAGTTTTATGTGAATAAGACAGCTGAAAATAGCCGGAGTTCATTACATCTTCTGTTGCCACACCGCTTCTGTTAAACAGGGAAAGACAGGTGTTTATATCATACTAACATTTTTTTAGGGGGCGTCTTGACGAGTCCATTTACATGATCAGCTCTACTAGTTTTCCACACAAACTACAAATGGATAGTACTGTCTAAATACTAGTGAGAAGTGTCAAATGGGCCGATTTTTTAAAGGAAATTTTTGGTCTTGTGTGATAAAAAAAAAAGTTCTGCAATATAGCAGGAAAAACACAAACATCACTCAGTTTGCTGCTGTGTGTACTTGCAAGTTCCAAATAAACTCTGAGGTGAACTGACACTTTTGTGACGAAGCGCTGACGGGCAAATTCAAGAACTGGCATATGGTCAGCTTACTGGTCTGTTTGGACAAACCAAGTGTGAAATATTTGACTAAAAACTTTCAACCCAATGATACAGTACATGGAGAAAAAAAAGAAAATCTGTGAATAAATAATGTATTGACTTGCCAGTTTGTTGCCTAACAATGAATCTCCACAGAAAATTTGCAAGCTGTGCATTATAGACCAGCAGAGACTATTATTACAGTAGCAAAACTATTAATAGCTTTTTTGAACAGGATGTCAAAGATAGTGTATACTCACAACAGAAATCTAAAAATAGTCTGTTCAAAATATTGAGAGATGGAAGGTTTACATTGTTTTGAGCTATATAAAGTAAAAGTGTTATTGTCAGTAGGGGAAGACCAAGTGATAACCCTCAACAAAGGGCAATGTTGATAAGGCAGTGAAAGGAACCACACGCAGACACATTCTCACGTCCCTTTAAGGCTTAGAAATTGTTAACATATATAGATAGCAGTAAAGTCTATGAGCGGTTACATTAAATTAAAATTTTCTTTCATAGTTCATCCTTATGTCTGGTAAAGGTCGGTACACCACGGAAAACACGAAAATAGCACCATCTCATTTTTGTTTCCTAAACTTTTCCCCACTTGCAGTAATTCACTTGAACAGCCACATATATGCAGTTGAGTCAGAATGTTTGCACTTCTTAGTTAACATTGCTTTAAGATCAAAAGACTGTTAAATTTTGAAGTATGGATTAAAAAAAAATAACCAATATTAGTAGTATCCTGGTGAATTAGTATTTTTGTGAACTCTCCTCAATCTTTTCTGTTTTAAAGCATAACATTGATAATGTACTATATGAGTTTTTTAATAGTTAAAAGGGTCTTACCAACATTCACTATAACAACATTGGCAGTATCATGAAGGCAAATGTGTGTGAGACGTTTGAAAGCAAGTGGCTGCACTAAGCCAATGATCGTTTGAGAAGGTGCTACATTCATTATGTGCCTCTCGGCGAGTGAGTGCACTCCACTGCAGTGTTTTTCTATCGGGCGCCAAAAAAAAAAAATAATTACATCATCTCCCTTGGTGACTGTCACATTAAAAGAGCTATATTTGATTCTGTGTTTGAGAGTTCTGAGTACCCTACAGAGACGAAAGCCAAAACTACATTGGAGGTAGAGTGGAGATACTACATATGATAGAAACAATGATGCTTGCACTATAACATGTTTTTATATGATAACTTCAAAACAAGAGAACTAGCGCTGATTTTAGTGCTTTATGAAAAAAAATCACAAAATAATTTTATACAGCAAGGCAAATTTACTATTGCTTCTGCATATCATTAGAGAGAACAGAGTAATAATAATAATACTAATTCTAATGATAATATTAAATTCATTTTCAATTGCTTCAAATCGTGAAACATGATAATTTAGTTAAAAATAAAAATAAGTACAAACTCTGGAGGAGAAAGTAAGAGTTCCAACAAGGCACATGAGTTTCACTTCTTTTGACATGTTTTTAAAATGCTGGATTGGGGATATCGTTTTGGATATAACACAGTAGACCTTTTCAGAAAGTGTAGTATAATCATACACTTTTCAAATACTAGTAACTGGATATCCATTAAGCACCAAAGGAATATGCAAATGCAGTGATCCATCAGCACTTATATTTTCTCACAAGAAAATGTCTCCTGAAATGCATTCAAATAGCAGGACTAATTCAGTAGATTATATTTAGAGCAGCACAATACGTCACATATACGTTTCATTAAATAATGTAAAGAAATAACAAAATTCAAATGGCCACTTAGCTTCCATAATGTGTCTTCGGAATCAGTGTCTCACATGACACTTCTCATGAGCAGACCTAAATTTGGACTCATGTCAACAAAGACTTCATTCAACAGTGACTTAAAGGGTACCAACAAACTTGAAGCTATAAATAGAACCAGAAGAACACGCTCAAAGAACACAAACAAACTCTCATGTACATTTTGGCTGAATCTATTCAAAGTCTAGTGGAGAAACGTCCATGTGACATTCAACGCTCAGTTGAGAAGGAGTTTTTTTTAGAGAATGAATGGATAGAACTCTTCCAACATGAAAAAATGGAGTTGGTTGCCCTACTAACTCAAAACGGAAAGTGTCACCAAGGGTTATCAAAGTTTGAGAAACTCGGGCAGTTTGCTGCAATTGGGTTATTAAGCACTAAGTTGAGCAAGAAACAGGTGTCACTCCAAGTAGAAGCAAGATCATTAGGTGCCCCTTGCCAACCTAGAGAAAGCACTTTAAACATTTTAATAACATTGTTAGAATATACAATGGAAGCAGTAAAATCAAAAGCAACATAAAACAGACAGGAAACTAACTGACATTCAATGGATTCATTCATTCATTTTCTGAACCACTTTATCCTCAATAGGGTCATAGGGAGTGCTGGAGCCTATCTCAGCTGATTTGGTGGTCAGCTGATCGCAGGGCTTCAATCTTTTAATTTATTCATTTTACCATTTAAGGTAATGGAAATAACTACAACCATCATACATCTGATAAGATCTTATCAATAAACTTGTCACAAAAGGTCTAAAATAAGAACAAAACACTATCTTAAGTCATTAATGCCATTGACAATTAATCCTTTTCGACCGGGAAGACAGCAAATTATGTCTGCCAACCCTCTGAGTCAAAATAAATTGGACATCTAGTACAATCAATGGCAATAAATTCCATTGTGTATTATTTTGCCGTGTTGTTTTGGGAGGTGGTTCACAAGGTTAAAAGAAAAAGTCAAATCCGTGAATACTTTATTTGTGAACTCTTTTAAGCCTTTCGGTAAGTTTCCTGCATAAGGAATTTGCAGCATTAAGTTTCATGGGATTTTGGAAAGTTCATTTATTAAATTATTAATTTCCACTGTTTCACTGCAATGTTAATTCTCAAAAAAAGAACAAGAAGTCATAATCCCACCAGAAATGTTAAGAGGCAAATGGATATAAGGAGGTTTAGCGACCACACAGGATAAATCGATGACACTTGTATGAGAGTTTATGAATTAACAAAAAAACATTGGCATCGGATGATTATGATTTGTTTGGGTTGGCGACCAGACAACAACGTGGGAAGTGTGTTTATCGTTGTCATCTCCCTTTTCACTGACATCTTAATGATTTATACGCATACTCATGCATCAGACTAGAAAGTGGGCCATTGCAAAAGACAACAGGAAACAGCACAAGGAGCAAGTGAGTGTCTTTAAGACTAAGGTTGACATCCTCGTGTGTTTATGCGCGAGTCTTGCGCCTTGAGCGCGCGAGTCGTGACAATCTGACGAGTAAACGCGTCCAAAAATCAACGTATACCACGTAGACCAAAACGACAGCATGTACAATGGGTGAAAAAAGGGGGCGAAGCCAAGAAAAGGGGGAACTCACATCCTCGAACAAGGATCCAACGTTGGCTGTCACCAGCAGTATTCCCGTTCCCTGCGCTGTTGTCATCTTCCCAGCCATGATTCTCTCTTGCAGGTGTGTCGAGGACAGGATGGCGAACTTCACAGAAAACAAACAAAACAGCGATCGCAGGCCAATGTCTCAAGAAGCTGCTTTAAAACACGGGGAGTTCGCGTCTGAAGCTGAGGTGGCTCGGCTGGAGCATTTTTTTTCAGGGGAGACCGTACATCTACGAGGAGTTGCTTTGCAGTATACAAGGTCCGCTGGCGATGGGGGCTAGCGTGCAGCTTCAAGCGCTACTTTCACGGCTCCATCGTCAAAGTTTCCGTTTTAATCCACAGCGAGAGCCTGTGTGATCGCTTTCATTTCAGGGATGGGGTTTTCCTACCTTCCAACAGCGTAAAAGTGTCCCTCGTGAAGCAGGACCCCAAGCAGGACCATTGCCTTCAGTGTTCAAACACGATAGGTTGGAGTCCCGCAACGCTGTGACGTCATTGTGCCAATCGGAAACACGGAGCTCTCTTAAAGGGCCAGCGCACTATAAACACAGCTGTTGCCCTGTGCCTCTTTTCTGCTTTATGGAGATCACTGGCATGATGATCATTAGGGAGGGGCAATATATTCATTCATTCCGTTTCCCAACCGCCCATCCCAATAACTATGGGCAAGGCTGGTGATGCCCCGGCCAGCCAATCACAGGGCACAAGGTGACGGACAACCATTCATACTCATACGTAGAGTCAAATTTCAGAGTGATCAACCAGCCCTACTATGCATGTGGGAGGAAACCAGAGTACCTCGATTAAACCCATCATATTCTAAAAGGTGATGGGTAATTAACCTCTCGATGCAAAAAAAATGTAATCACTAAAATTGCTAAATATTTTCATAGTATATGCATTTGCTTTCAAGAAAGAAAGTACATAGGGAAATACATCATAACAATAAATAAAGGGTGCGCTGAAATAAACCACCATTCACGCTCAGACTCAAACCTATGCATGTTTTGGGGATTTGGGAGAAAACTATCACTGTGCAATGCAAAGGTAGCATAATAACTTGTTGATGTTTCCCCCTTTCAATTGGATAATTATTGCTTTTACACAAAGCCAACCATTGAGTCACTGAGATTTTGGAAAATGAAAACCTCGCCATATGAGTCCCGTCACGTCTCACGTGCAAAACTCAACATGTGGCGTCATTTAAAGATAATCAAACATGCCTTCCAAGCTGAAATCATCAGAGCTCCCTTGGTGATTCAAAGGAAGCCTTAGACCAAAAATAGGCCTCTTCAATTTAAGGTAGCAGGAGGTCAGCCGCTTAGGGCAGGGATATGACACACAGGATAAGAGCACAATGAGCTCCTGATGAGGACAGATGAGGCAAACAGAAACATTGAACTTTCTGTATTGATCAAGTCACGCAAAGTCAACACGTGTATTCTGGTCACTGCTCATGCATGCAGTGGAATGTGATGGGCAAACATTAATAGGAACATTTTTTACTTGGATGATGTTTGTGAATTATACATCAGATCAGATCCAGCTGTGCTGTAGGATGGTTCATGAATTTCTTAGTGTGTGTATCAAAGAGATGTAGCCGGGCGATTACTGCCGGATCATATACTCACTCTATTTGACGTTGGAATATGTGTCTGTGCTTACAATGAAAACAATATCAAAGGAATCTTGTGAATGGATTTGTGTGGCTAGCCATAGTGAATTTTATTTCAACAGGATGAAAATAGCTTCCAAAATAATGCAAATAGATAAAAGCCGTTCAATGTGTACACTAGGCCATCGACCTTGAAAAAGATAAAATAAGAAAGCTTATCATAATTTTTCTTTAAACCAGTTGTTTAGTTGCTTCATGATTTCTTAATCAAAAATTAATCAAGGTGTTTCCTAAGGCTTTCATCATAAATGTTTGAATCCCAGCCCATTTTCATGGTCACACTCATGAAAGTCTGCCAACTTTGTGTATACATTTCAGCAGCACACTCTATAATGTTGCTCTATAGAGTTTAGCCAACGACCATGCCGGTAACAACAGAAGTATACTTTCACCATTTCCATTTCTTCTAATTAAACAGCTTGAAGGCAGCCCAAGTCGAAATAGTCCTATAAATAACTAGACAAATATGTGTGGATGTCTGTGCACACAGATAACAGTAGAGACCGTGTGTTTCTTAACGGTCAGTAAATACTACACCATTACTTAGGCAGGATATCCCAGAGGGAAATGTTAGGACGGTGTGTTCATGTTTGATTGTGTGGGAGTTTTTGTGTGTGTGTGTGTCTTGTGTGCTGTTGAAAAAAAACATATCTTTCTCTGTCTCTCTCTCATACATACACGCAGCAGCAAAAACTCCACCCTCTGCACTCTGGGAAATGGAAAAAAATGCGTAGGAATTCCAGACAGCAAGCAACTGTGCACTTTGACCCCAGTGTCACCACTACTTAAAATCACTTGGCTAAAAATAGGAAAACCTGGAAATAATCTGGCATCCGAATGTTTCCAAGCAACCATGGACTCAATAGCAAAATCAGTATGTTGCCATATTCAGGGATCATAGACCTGATGTACCGAAGAAATACTTTCAATGGTGAGAGGAGAACTGAAGTGGGAATTGTCTCATAGCACTCCCATGCTGAAATGTGCTCATAATTGCAAACATAAGTGCAAAACAATTCCGCATTCTGCCGCTTTCAGTGGCAGATTATTTCAGCAGTTTATAGCCTATATAGTTTGTCACAGTTGCCAAAAGAAATGTAATCAAATGTCTACTAATTTTCTCCAAACGCTGAACAAAACCCCAAAAATCTTAGAACATCCATTGCCATCAATGACAGAGTTAAATGGGTGGGCCTACAAAGGGTTAAGTCATTCAGTCTTGTAAAAATGTGTTTACATTTTTTAATCAACTAACATGCCCATGTAAGTACTTTAGCCTGAAAATATTTTAAACCAAGATTCGTATACCAAATGTGACCGAAGTAGTACCAGTTTTGAACTACTTTAGGCCTAAAATATACAGAACGGGGACATGATATTGCACCGTCCCTGCAGAGTCTTCAAGGTCATGAAAGTTCCCAAGCTGTGGGCATCACTCGATTTCATGCGCCCTGCCATTTCTGTTGGGTCAGTTCCCAAAGATAGTCTTTTCTGCTTTGATTGGACCCTCAAATTGCTGGCATATTTCTCCTCCACTCTCGCAGCCAGTAAGTGAATCCCACTGCGATGAGGCCTATTTTGGAGATTCCACTGGGTGCTTTATAATGTTGCCCTGACTCATTTATCCTCCCTTACCAATTAATTTGGAGCATATTGTTCCTTTTGGTACAAAGGTCAGGGTTTTTTTCTCTAAGAGTTTGGCAGTGACCCATTTTAAGCTGAGGGAGATAGCAAGGATTTTCTGGCTTTGACTCATAGTTTATCATTTTACCCTGATCTAATTCTTTAAAAATACCATTCTTTCAGTAAAGCATGATGTTGGCATCATCATTTTTTTAGGCTGTTTGGTTTTTCTGTTTTTTTTCATTTGTAACTGGGGCGTTTGCAGAGGAAAAAACTGGTAGAGGGAAAACTGATTTGAGACATCACACCCCAACGTGAACATTTCCATGAGGCTGGGCTTCATTTTGTCTCAATGTGTCTCATTTAATAGCCTGTTCATTTAAAGCATAATTGGCAAAAGGCAGTAATCAACCCTGTGAGCCAGTATGCAATTTGAGGTTTGTACTACATATAAATTGAGATGATTAGACCCTTTTTTATCTCCATGTCAAACAGAGAGCTCCCAAAGGTGCTGAAAACAGGCCGGAGTGTATCTAGGAAACGTCTAGTGCCAGAATAAAAAATAACATTGACTCTGTGCTTCTGTTCGTACCCGTTTGTAAATGTCTGAACAGAGAAGGGATTTAATTGGCATCAACTGGTGCCAGTCCCAACCTGACCAAAAATGACAACATCATTCCACCAAGGGCTTAGGATATGTTTACTTAAAGAATCATAATGGAATCTTCATTCCCAATGTGTTTATATATATTTCGGCTCACGTCAGTGTGGAAACGGTCTCCAAGTAATGTGCAATTTTTGTTACAAAACAGACATAAAGCATAAAACAATCTTCTTTCAAGTCAAGTAAAACATGTCCCTTGTAATTATACATTCATGGGGTTGACTGAAAATTGGCAAAATACTCAAACACCCAGACTTTCAACTGCAAACCCCACCAGATATTTGAAGTCCTCCATTATACCATGTTTTTCATCGGAATTGGACATCTACTACAAACTTCTGAAAGAATGGATAATGTTTGCCTATCTTCTTGAGTATACTTCACCAGTGATTTGCAGTTAAACTCAAAATTGGAAAGTACACATTCGTGTCTGTGTGTGTGTGAGTGTGTGTGTGTGTGTGTGTGTGTGTGTGTGTGTGTGTGTGTGTGTGTGTGTGTGTGTGTGTGTGTGTGTGTGTGTGTGTGTGTGTGTGTGTGTGTGTGTGTGTGTGTGTTTATTCATGGAATGTCGCTGCTCATCTCAGAACATATATATATAGCCTCTAGCATCCTTGCAGTATTGCTTTGTTCCCACTAGAGAGCAGCAGAGTTGAATTTGTTGCAGTTTGTTGCTGGATGTATGTCAATAAATGTTGTGGAATTGTTTATGAAATTGAGTTGGGTTTTTTTTAAGAAGGGACCAAGGATTGATATAATTAAGACATATTTTAAAATCATTACTCGAATTTCTCCAGTCTAGCTGTACCCCTGAAGGGCTTTTTTTGCACAGGTCCTCCATCAATACCATCTTTATATTAATTAAAGCTTCAAAACGGTATGATAACTGATAACATCAGTTATTCCACTAGGTGACGCTATTGGATTAATTTTTCTCTTGCTAATTGTCATTTGCTCAAATTTACCTAAGCATCACTAGGCTGGTTAGGTAGTAGGCCTATGGGCAATAGATAATAAACAAAAACATTATTGAATACAGGAACGAAATTCACTGTATCCCAGGTGAAATGTTGCAGATTACCAATGAGGAATCTCAGAACTGAGCTGTTCAATAATGCATTCGGCCAAGAAACATGACAAGATTTAAAAACAAAAATATATATTAAAAGCATTGGCATAAAAATCAGCATCTTATATACCAGAAACATGTGATACCATGGGGGTGGGAATGAGAACCCAAAACATATCCTGCTAAAAGTCCAATAAAGGCTTGGACCAGCATTAGTTGTGTATAATGGCAGCAGTATTCTCTGGCCCATTAAGCAGTCCAGATGAGCCAGCATGATAACATATGAGTGACAGCCCTGCAGCAGCTGTGTGCTCCTGCCCATAGTTGGCTGGCATAGGCTTCAGCACACCACACGCCCCTTGCAAGGAGGATAAGCCTTTTGGAAAATGAATGAATATATAGAGCATGCTTTTATCTTCATTTGCTTTCAAATAATACATTTTAAAGTGGCAAATACACTGGCACCACACAAACTGCTTTTTGGGAGTCTGTCATAAAAAAATCGACCAGTAGGAAAATTGAAAGAAGTAATTATGAAATCTAAAAAAAAAGTCCATGAAATAGTGTGCAAGGTCTTTACACAGCTTACTTTGCATTTAAACAGGTGCAGCTTTTGAGTATAAAATGTGTCACACACAAGCCTACTGCGTCATCATTTCCTCTGAATTCCAAATGCACTGGTTTGCCTCAATATTGTAATCTTTGATAAACCATCTTTCACAGAGCTGTGGGCAGCATTCTTACTCGTGGAACATGGAATTGATTAGTTTTGTTTGCATTCATTAATAAACACCGGCTCACATATTTACAGTCCATGTTTATTTTACGATCCGTCATCATTTTGTTTCAAGTTTATGAGAGTCAGCAACGAGATTGTTTTACGATTGTCTAAATGCATCCACCAGAGGCTGTTACAGCTCTGTGGGAGTCTTTCCCGTAAATGGACAATGTCTTTGCCTAATTGCAAACATAGAATACTCCTGCCCTCCACGTATACAGAATCTTTCCATTCATTTCAAACTCTTAAAGAAAGCTGTCACTATTTAATTAAAGACATATTTATCAAAACCCACAAAGAACTTGTCCCAAAGGCTCCCAAAAACCTACAAATAGGTTCAATAATAAAATGCAGATGCCAACAAATGATTGTAAACACACAAACACACCCAAGCACACATTTTATAGAAAATTGAAACATTCCACAATATAATATCAGCATTTTAGTGGATTAAATTTGACACAATGTCACTTTTCTTAAAATATATCCATAGGTATAAAAGGTGCAAAGAAGAAAAAAGACCATTTATTTTCTCCAACTTTCGAGGAAGAAAATATAGGCCGAATCAAAGAATAAGGAATGAAGGCAATATATAGTATTATGAATACTCTGTTGGGGCCTTTCTCTAGGGATATTGCAGTGGCCTCCAGAGGCCTTAACAGTCTCCACTTATTATCATTCTCCTGTGGAGCAACATCTGATGGCGATCTACCATACAAGGCGAAAGAATGTCAAATATGAGGGTGGGCAGGAATTGCAAAAAAGTGAGCTTCTCCTTCTTTTGCTTGACTAAATGGACACATTCACTGTGCATAGCTGTGTGAGTTGAAGGATGAAAACAAAACCCCGCATGCTCCAGCACACAAAGGACACACATAGTGAAATATTGACAAATGAACAGTTCCCAAGCCTCAGGAGGTGGGAGCTGTGCTAGCTCAGCTGCTCCTGACTTAGACCCTGCAAGTAAACCAATTCGTGGAACAACAACCCCTGCCCAAATCTGTTTTCTTTTCTTTCTGTAAAACGAGAAAAAATCATTTGCTTATGATTTGCTTTGAATTCCTTAGCTAATGTTTCAACTGAAAACAACAAAATGCCAATTGGAAAATGCATACACAGTTTAACACTGTTATTGTGAGGCAAATATTGTAGACACACTAACCAAAGGACAAAATTTACAATATAGAGATACCATGTGAAAAACATGTTTTGCTAAAAACGGTACCCTTTCTACAGTCCTAAAATGTATTTAACACGCCGACATCACAGGTGCTGCTGGTATTTACACTGAACAATAACAATCTGGTTGGTTCATTTCCTCTTTTGCCCAATGGAACCAAAATTTACACCACTTCAATGAACTGTTTTTGTTAATTTAACATTATAATGTTCAGGTTACAACATTTTCTGCATTTTATATGAAGAGAATATCTATCCAATGACGTTAAGCCAATATCTTAGATAATACACAAGCACATATTATCTCTACTTTGTGTGAACAATGCATGCCGACACCATTTTCTCCAAATCTCTTGCGGCATGGCTTATCAATAAAATGATGTCTTCAAATCCAGTTTATCTTAACATGATAGCCACAGATGACGCTGAACAAAGATGGAATGTTTTTGTGTTTTCATTCATTTCAAATAGCTAAAGCAAACTGTGTGTTCCAAAACTATAATGACTGTGATTTATTTCAGTTTGCTGAGTCGAATAAGTAAATTGGATCCAGATAGCAATTTCCTGTTGCCACTATATAAAACAGCAATGGCAGATGGTGGTAGAATGTTTTTAGGGTACCAGGGATCACCTTTTGCACCAAACTGGAATCGCATTTTATTACATCAGTGGATGAAATCTTGAATATGATGATTCAGGTTAAGTTGTTAGGCATGTATTGTGTGATAAAATGTACAGTATGTACAAACCTGAATGTGACTCGAATGAGGCAAATTCAATTTTGGCCTCACTGTCAGCCCAGAGTGCACCCACCCCATTATGAGCAGGCATTAATCCACTAGATCCTGTTAACTTCACACACATGCCTCCTCCCAATTTCTTATGAAGTAACTAGATTACAGTCCATTTGGTGGTGAAAGTTTCTGAAGCTTTTATAAATTCCAAGATTGAATCATTGTTGTGCAGCAATGTTAAAAGTGCAGGATTAGTGAGACAAAGGTGGTGGTTATGAAATCATGCTGTGCAGAGCAAAGTTCACAGATGGGATGAGCATTGCGACAAGCCTACATCCACACACAACTATAATCAATTTTGTACGATTCATTTCTAGGAAAAATATTGCAAGAGCTTTGGTAATGTGTAGTCATTCAAAATGGGATTCTAGAAACTAGGTGAGATACAAGCAACAACAAAAAAAAAGAAGTCTCAAAATAACTAAAGAAAACAACAGAAAAAAACAAAGTTAAAACTATTAATGTCAGAAATTCCACAACTAGTGCTGTGCAAATGAAGCTGCTTTTTTAAAATGTAGATACAAATGAATTCCAAAATCCAGTGTAGACACATTCAACTCTACCCCAGCCTCTACACATCCCTACATGATTGAACAAAGATGTATTATTTGTAGGACATAATAATTCTGGGACCAAATGACCGACTTTCGACAATTTTGACAAAATCATAGGCACTCTATATTCACACAATGAGCCAGATGAAATATGTGCCAGAAGTCATCTCCACAATGTAAACAACACCTTCAAACTCATTAACTTTTAATCCGTGGCAACCTGTTACACTACTGATACAGCTCTCTTGAGAAATATAAAATTTTCCCAAACACTTACAAGGGATCTGTAAGGAAAATTCAAAATCCTTGAAGGTTATCTTTTGTTGGATTATGAATTTGGAAAAAAAAAATTTCTAGTATGATGACAATTCAGGAACTATAAAAGAGAAGCAAACAAGAAATAGGAGAAATAGAAACACGCAGACAATCAGAAAACTGAAACAAAAGCACTTGTGTTACATTCCTTGGATTCAACCACTGATTCGGCATACTGCCTGCACATTCCTTGTAAATAAAATGCATTTTCCAAGAAGTTACCCTCTGTGTTACTGTGTTATATGTCTCCACAAGGAAGCCCATCCCCCTTTAGGCCTCGCAGAAGTGAGAGCAGGCAGGCTGGTGAGGTTGGGGGCAGGGTGATTCTCTTTAGGGTCTCCAGAGCCCACTGACAGCTGCTCAAGGAGGCCTGAGGCTGCAGCTTGCTGGGGCCGAGGCACAACCACATCCTGAGGGAGGACTCATGCATGCTCACGGCCACATCCATAGCAAAGCAATTGAAATGAAGGCATCAGCAATGTTGACTCAATCTGTCCACAAAAGGAAATATTTGAGGAGTCACCAAAGGGAGGAGAATCACTAGATAAATACTCTTTAAAGGTTTTCTGCATTGTGAGTAGAGGTCGGTTCTTATAGGAGTCTATTCTCATGATACAGACCACACGCCTTACTAATGGTCCGTCGTCTACTGTAAAAGTCAAATTCTTGAAAAAATGCATCACGTCTCCTCAATTTGTTCCCAAAAGATCACAAGTTCATAGAAAAAAAAGGCAGAGATGAAGAATATTACACAATAGCATGACGCAAAATTGATTGCCTTATTTTAAATACTAATTATACGAATACTTTCATCGTAATACGAGTCTTTGCCAAATTTGGTGTAACTATGTTAAAAGCAGGGTTACAGTTGCAATCAGAATGATAACAAAAAACAAACAAAGCAATTGAATATGCTTATATAAGAATTACTATTCAGCAAGGCTGGTCAATTTTGTGTAGCACACACCATAAGAATGCATGATACATGAGGGAAATTGAATTATTGGCTTCCTGCTTTAGTATTCTGACCTCTAACCCGTATTTACAAAATAGGTCAATAAGACAGTCATTTACAGGATGCTAACAAGTCAATAAACACATGATGTGAGAAGAGGAAGTAGCAAGATATTTTTACTGTTAGATTCAGTATCTATTTTAAAAAGTTAATTTTCCAAATGTGCACACTTTCTATATATATTTTTAAAATTTTAGTAATTTTGGTCTTACATTTTGTATTCTCTGTATTGATAGAAGCTTGTATTTCTTCTTATCTGTTGTAAAACGGCAAAAAAAGGAAATTATGATTCTGACCAGTTCTAGATATGTACTAAGTTATATACTAGGTGTCCTATTACCCTCCTTTTTCATGTTTTGTTTCAGGTATCTCACATGAGGCCATCAGCATTCAGTAGTTGAGCTTTGTAGTTCTTGTATGCACATCATTCCTTTGCCAAAAGTATTTCCACACCTTTAATATGAGCATATGTTACACCAGATCATCTATCGTGTCTAATTTAAGGATGCAGTCATGTCTTGAATATTATCCAAGGTTTGTTTCCTCGCTTTTGCCTCTCAGACTTTTCTTACTGCAATCTTCACATACAGGATGGGCTTTCACTGAAATTAATTATTGCCACAGCTTGCATAGAGGCATATCATTAGCCGTAATTGCGCATGGCATCCCTCTGCCATTTGCCTCGGCTGTTTGTCCCAGATTTATGCTGTGCTCATCTGTGAAGGAGTGAGTGTAATTCTCATGGAGGGAATATAGTACAAAATCGGATCTGTCTTCTCAGTGTGTGCTGGTATAAGACAGGATTACTCCGTTTATGTAGGTATAAGCATACTCGTATGTTTTCAGTAAAAACAGGGTAGGAGCTGCTTTTTAGAAAATGGAAAAACCGGTTTGTTCCTGCTGAATCATGATCCGTGGCTTTTTAAATTCCAAACGGTAAACATTGCGGCTGTAGTACATTAACACAGCACCTGTACGGAAATAGTACTGTGCCAGGAAGTAAAGCCTTAACTTTAGAATGACCCTGAAATGTTCTAGGTAGTTACATTATTTAAACGAATATTAGACTCTACAATAATGTGGTTGGTGTTTTTTTTACTCATTTTGAAAGAACTATAGTAATAAACAAGCATACTCACAGCTCAAATATATTATTAAAGATGAATTCCTGAAATTATCTAAGCATACTTTAAAAAGAGCCACAGCTATAACAGCTATTTCTTTGCAGGATTTTTATCCACAGCTATGAATATAATCTAATCTATCAATCTCAGTGTCAGACAAAGATGGAATGTTTGCCTCAAATTCCAAAGGGAACGAACTGCAGCTGCCATTTTGCTCTTAAACATTGGGCAAATTAAGAGAACATAAATGGAAAGTGATTTGTTGATCGTTGCTCACCATCATTGCTGTTCCAAGTGTGCAATGTCTCAATGCACTTTACACATTTCAACGAGTGGAACTGCAGCTCGTCTTTCTGCTCTACTATGGCCCCCTTTCACCTGCACAGGGTTTTCTAAACCAATCAGCCTACTCAGAAAGCGAGGCATTGCCTGGAGGAGGCTTGGCACAAATGCTGCAACTAAAACATACAGGCAAAATAAAAATGGAGCCCAAATTGAGGTTTTCTTTTCAAAGTAGACAGCCAAATGCACTGTAAGTGCAGTTGCTAGTTTATTCTAATCAAAAGCTACCCTCATGCGACTAACAAGACAAATTTGCTGTGGCGCCAGATGAAAATAGACTTGAATTGAAATATTTTGTGTCATAGCCAGAGAAGGTCTTATAGAGTGATTGAATCTCTAAAGCTAAATACTAAACCCACAATCTGCAACTTTGTTCTGCTTCAAATTGTAAGTGCTTCAAGCTTTTGGGCCCATATAACAAAACTGGTAGCAGTCTTCCTGTTTTCCTACTAATGGGGACATTAGTGGATGTAATAAAACGCTAAAATCACTCAATGCTTGCGAAGGAGACATTGCGCCTGCAGAAAGAAAGAGGAGTGTTGCGAAATATGTGACAAGAGACGGAGTCAGATACGAAATAAGAGCAGACATGCAGGGAGACATTTTTGTACAGCTGAAAGGTTGTTGCAAAATGTGGATATCAAGTGATAGCAGGACAGAGGCATGAGTTACAGCTCACCTTGAATGTACGTCCACTGAGCTACCACTGTGCACATACATACAGATCTCATGAAACCTGAAGACCACAACTATTTGTGGCATAGCTAGGAAAGGCCTGGAGGAAGGCCGATGGAAGATAAGAGAAAAAAGACAGTGCCTCTCACAAAAATGCAGTGCAAATTCTCTGCTGCAAAAAGAATCGATTGGTCTTCATAACAAATCTGTGCCCAACTGTCATTGATGTTTCACATCGACAAAAAAAATAGTACTCCCGTTTAAATATTTTCAAATTCAAAGTGAACCAAGAGTATTGTGCATAACTCAGTGTGGTACGATTATATGAACTTGAAATCAGATATTTTTTTTATCTTAATCTGTTTTGGCTATCACCCCTGCATGGGAAGTTCCTGGTATAATGAGAAATGTTAATTCAGATGTGCTCACAAGAACAAGTTTAATGTTTGGTGGCAACACTTAAATCCTAAAGCCAGTCTGGTAGCATTGTAAGAAACTGCCAGTAACTAGTAAAATCTACCTGTTAAACAATAAATTAAATATATTTTTTGCATTTAAACAAATGTTTTTCCATGAAAAGCAGCTTTATACCAAATGTTATCAAAGCCATGATATAGCCACACCAAGCTACATAAGCACTGATATTGCTTGTATATTTTATTTTATGCACTGTACATGTACAAAAAAAGAAGACAAAGTAGCCAATAACATTGACCAATATGGGCAACAGTTGATAGCCATGTTGCACATACATGGGCCGCGTTTCCCCTCTCAGGCATACATACATTTATATCTTGTGTAAGGCTGCCTGGAAAACTAGCCGGGCTTGATGGCAGTCAAAGCACAGAGCATCACAATGGTGGTTGTCTGCTCCCCTTAAAAAGAAAAAAAAAGAAAAACTTCCCTCGTTGGCAATCAATGAACCGTTTTTCCGCTTTGATCACAGCTAAGCTTTTGGAGCCAAGCGGAAATTAGAAAGACTGTGTGCAGTTTTAGGACTGTGCTTAACAGCAGCCCTCTGCTATACTCTGCCCCCTCCCTTACTCAAACAATGCTAATTTCAACACTACGGACAGATGAATTCACAGTTTTCTTACAGCATGTTATTCTAGCCTTCCCAAATTCAATCATAAAGCTTTTACTGTTACTGCATAGGGAGTGTTGACACATACAGTATTTTACCCATGTCTGTCCAGTGGAAATGTCACGTCTGGATTGTTGTAGTGTGTGTGGTAGATGAGTGAACAATACAGTGTACACAACCATCCAAAAACAGGAAAAACTGTTGATGAGACTATAATAAAGATTTTTCCTCCCCTATCTCCAAGGCCATGGATAGTCAACCACAAATATTTCCTAACGCCCCTGCTGCCTATCAGGGCTGTAACTCACAATAGCGTTTCAAACAGTGAGCTTACAGCAGGCCACCAAGGTACAGATAAAGTGCTTTTTTTCTTAATGCTTTAAATAATTACAAGGGATGGAAATATTTTCAAGGAAAGCAAGGAGGGCTTGACACAAAGTTCAAAGTGAAATGTAAGGGTGACATAAAAAGGATGACCGTCAGTATAAACATGCACTAATCCAAGTAATGTCGGATGGAACACTGGTCACTTGAAAGTAAGAACAGGTTAAACTGTCACAGGCGTGAAGCTGTTCACATTTTGAAGATGTTATGTTGTTGAAAAGGAAAAACAAAAAAAGGGATAAGACTTTCGGAACCCTTCCTTCCGTTAAATTTCCTAGTATTAACGGCGGGTAGGCGGCGCTCAAAAGCGAGTCATGACAGCAGCACACTGGGATGTTTTTTTTTCCAGATAGAAAGATGGATTTTGAAAATATAACATAATAAATACATTCTGGTTCTTGTTATGCCGCTCCTTGTTCGATTGAAATGGGAGGGGGGGGGGGGGGGGGGGGTATTAAGGTATTAGTCTCAGCAGACCATGAGGTTGCATGGCCCTGATTTGCTCCCATGTCCTGAACATCCCTCCATCTTGGCAGCCATTTTACAACAGCCTTGTGAAAAATAACTGAAAGAAGGGGGTGGGGGAAACAGCATATAAATAGTCGCCGAGGCAACCGCACATACTCCCTCCTGGGTCTTGATGACAGGGTCTGAGAATTCACAAAAAACCTCAGAGACCTCCCGTCAGCGCTCAGCCTCCTGCACAAGATGGAAACAAGAACGATCACAAAGTCAAGACAGTGAGCAAATAAGGCAGGTTTAATATTTACAACAATCTTGTCCAAGTCTGCAGACTAGATCTGCCAATTTTAATTGGAATTGTCTTTTTGCAACAAGTTCAGTTCTGTATGTTTATAAAAAAAGGTAATTTCGCAAAAAATATACAAGCATTAGTTTATTCAACCAGTTTGATAAACTCAGTATATTGTCTACTAACCTATGTATCGCTGTGAGAAAGTAGCGACGTAATCTCTGGGCTCATATGTCCAACGGCCTTGGCTGCCTCCAAGATGGCTCTCCGGTACATCCCTTTCTTTTTGCGGTTAAAACGGGACCTGAAGAACTCTCTGAAAGGTGAAAGTTTGGCAACAGAGAGTTGAGATGTGGTAGGGGAACCAAACCAGGCCACCTTTGCCTGGGGCCACTGTGCCTCACAGGTGGCAGTTTCCTCTTTGCGGGTGCCGCTGATGCTGAGGACACGAGCCGGCCACCAAGGGAAGCCATGGATTTTGCCCCACACTATGTCTCCCACAGCCACAGCGTGACCTTCTTCTGTCACACATTTGGTCATGCTGCGAGTGTGTAGCCGCACCGTGATTGGGGGCACCGTCTTGCAATCGTCCCGTGAAGGTACAGAAGACGAAGTTACAGATAGGTCTTCACCAGGCGCCAAATCGCACAGCTCGGGTGACGTGCCATCAGAACTGAAGGATTTGGACTCGTCCAGGCTGTCACTGCTGCAAACCGACAAGCTGGAGGAATCTGCTTTTCGCTTCCGGAAATTGATGAGAAGGGTTAGGTCGTTGTGGCCACGCTCCGCTTCCTCCCCAGAGCTTCCGGACCACAACTCCATAGCGTTCTTGCCTTCCCCTGAGTCCTCGGAGTGGGTGAGGCAGGGTCCAGGTGCCCTTGGACTTCGCCTCCTTGCATTTCCTACAAGTTCCGCCTCATACTCAACCATGCGCTCATCGTGCTCCCCCCTCTTTGGGTGTCTTAGTCGGATATTTGGAGACGGTATATCCTGACACACGGTGGTGAACGGCCTTGTCAGTTTGAGTTTGGGAATAGATACAGTAAGACCAGACCGTCGAGCATCTAAAATGTGTCTTTGCTCCTTCGTAGCATTAGAAGGTATCTTGCCATTCTCTGTCAAGCCATTATGCGTTAGCTGCTTTGGACAGAATGGTTTTATTGAACCGTGGACTCGTGAAGGGATCTTCATTACCTCCCCTTTGCCCTGTGGTGTGCTGTATGAAATCTTTATGACAGGACTGTGGGGGATAACGTCACCTCCAGGGAACTTTTCCCCTTCCGCTTCACTCCTTTTGTCTTTCCTGAGGCGCTTGCTGTCAATGCTGGTGCCATTTTCCCGTCTTTTATTGTCCTTGGCTACAACTCCATCAGTTTTCTTTGAGAGCTTATTAGGTGTGTCTTTGTCATCTCCATCATCGTCACTATGTAGTGTGTTTTCTTTTCTGGAGTTTTTTGCATTGTTTAAACCATCTTTGCTGTCCTCCTCACTATTCACTGTATTTTTACACTTTTCACAAAGTATCTGCCGTGGTCGCAAACGGATAGTACTCATCGTCATGCGACCAGGCTCTCGTGTCCGCCTCTTCTTTCTTTTGATGGGCCTCGGAGGGGGCTGCGGTACCCATTGGCTGTAGCTGTGACGTACCCATAAAGGCTGGGGGAATGGTGCTCCTTCAAAATAAGGAGGGTATGGCGTCTGCCCAGCTGGCACTGGAGTGGGAATAGGGCAAAGTGGAGGTGCAGTAGCTATACTACTGCTTTCGGGGAGAGTGTTTTCATCCTTTGGTCTTTGTGATTCCAGGCTGGGAGAGTTGGAATCCTGCTCCTCAACTTGAACGTCTGGCATTTCACATGTTGTTTTAGATACCACAAAGTCGACTGGTTTTGCTGTGAATTCAGGTAAACAGAACAGCCCGGTCCTGAAATGATGAACAGAAGGAAGGGAAAAAATTAATGTCAATCAATCACCATTGCAGCAGCATATCACAATAAATACATTAATATATATTTAATATACATAGTTCCTTTGTGGGTTTTAACAAGCAATTAAATACATATACAGTTAACTGGTTCTAAATCTTTTTCCCCATTTGTATAATTTTGAGTGGACAAACTGTGGAATGCTTCGATTTTATATGGAAAATTAAGGATTCATAAGAGTTAGGTCACAAACATGTGATATGGTAATACAAATATTCAATAAAAGAAGGTTGTCAATCTTACCTAAAAAAAAAACAAAGCCTTTGTGATGGCCGTTATTTCGGTCGCTTTCATTACAGAACAAAGGATAGTAAACGCCACGGACGCTCTTTATCCCTAAATCTTGTGAATGCAAAAAAAAATTCCATGAATCACTTGGGATTCTGAGCTATACTCTTGATAAGGAGTCAGGGGATTGTTTTTTCTGTTCTAAATTACTTACACACCCCTCTTCTACCTTGGTGTTATATGTGGTAATTCATTAGCGTACGATTAGGGAGCTGATCAGCCCCTGGAGAAAAAACATTCACTGCTGAAGACAAGTCTCTTGATGCTTTCTCCTCCATTCATATGACACTAAGGAATCAGAAAAGTCATTGGCTTTTACAGAGACTTTACAGCACACTCTCCTTGCCTGTGACATAGATCCAGGGGGACTGGTCAAGCATATTACAAAGATATGGTAATTAATACAATGTATGTTCATATAATATATCGTGTAAGTAAAGGTTTAAAGAAAGACAAGGTGAAATTAACAACAATGTATGTTATTAGGACAGAGGTAATAGTTTGTGACCTTACGGTGAAGCCTATTTGACTGAAGGGTCACATTAAAAGCAATCTAAGCAGACACTTGAGTGGAATTCTGTTCTATTAATAGTAAAAAGCCAGAAGCTTTGAAAAAAAGTGCACAACGTTTACAAGAGGGCTTACAAGTGACATACACAGACAGGCAAAGAAGACATTATTACACATTGATAGATGCCTACAATGGAGGCCTTTATGGCCACTATATTTCAGGTGATCTGTCACAGAGAAGCCAAAGTGTTTTTGGAAATCATCTAAAGTCAAACTGTAATCAACCATGATCAAGTTAAATCATAATACTACTCTAGCTGTAGAATGAACATAAATATGGCTAATTACCTGCCCTGCTAAAACCCCTGTTTATGTCAAGAGACAACACTTTAGACGATCACTCCCATTAAATAAAGGCAAGGCATAACACATGTCATATTCACTGGATGCCGTGTAGTCAATTCTTTATTTTCCACAGAATACGTGGGATCTGATCTGTATGATTAGGGCTAACAATAAGCTATGGATGAACCCACTGACATTAGCTATTGTTCATCTTAACCCATTCTCCATCTCAGAATATTGGACACCCACCTTGACAGACATGGCAGCCCTGGGGTGAAATGATGCGATTAACTATGTTATTAAAAGCAATTATGAAAACATGGTTGTTAGCTCTGATGCTAACAAGCTAGCTGCCCTGTCAGCTACAATAACCCACAAGCCTTTCGTATCGCGGCCCGGGCTGCTAACTAGCTAGCGTTACTAGTTAGCATCTAAGTCCAATTAATTTGAGCCACGAATGATCTAGTGAATCAAATAAATGACACTTACTTTTTGTTGCAATCAAGTAATATCCCCGTGTAGCTCCTTTCTCGATAGGTCAGCGTCACCAATAGCGTATCGTTAACTATTTGATCGATAGTGACAGGTAGCCGAGAGCCGGCCAGCAGCTCCTCGGCCGCAGCCTCCATGTTTCCCGTGGTGAGGTGTCCGACTCGGCGGTGCTCGACCCGGGCTAAGGGAGCCACCGTCGTGTCGGCTAAAGCTCCGTCTCCCCTGCGCTATTGAAGCAGGAGGCTACAGCGGGGCATAAAATGACGCCATCACCCCTACCAAGTCAATTACACAAGTACTGCCACCGCTGACATCACACTGCCTGAGCAAGCAGGAGAAGCAACAATCTCTCAAGACAAGGCCTTCCCTTTCGCTGCCTCACTTTGACTTGAAAGTCATGATTGGCAACCCTTTGCCTCGAAAATGTCGGGCTTTTTATGCTATATCTGCTTGCACAATCATTGAAATGAAGATTTGCTGCAGTAAATAAAATACACTGAATACACACTAGTATAGTATCAAGAACAACACTAGTTTTTGTTTTTGCAATACCAACTACAATTTGCTCTGAAATCACCTTTTATTGTTTGTTTTGGAAGGTTCATCTTATAAAGACACACACTGGAGGTAAATTAAATTAGTTTTGTTCTGGATTAAAAATCACATTGTGTTGTGTCAAATTGGTCAGTTACCCTCTGATTTGCAGTACATTTTAAATATTCCCATTTTAGTTCATGCATTTGTTAAATGTACAGCAATCACTTGTAAAGAGATTTGTATTAGTTGGCTACAGAGTTTTGGTTATTAATTATTATTATTTGCATTGGTAATTGATATCTATTATGATCAGTTGGGTAGTATACCGTATATCTAATGATCACAAAATGATTTTCATAATTTCTACCCCTACATGCAATTTCCTAAATAGTTATGGGAAAAAAAGAGTCAAAGCCATTAAATTAATATCTAATAATAGAAACTTCCTTATATTAATTAAATCAGTCAAACCACCACCACATCTTGAAGTATCACTGCTGCAATGCTCAAAAGCTGCAGAATATTTTATTCTGTTTTACCGTGGCTGCCATGCTGCCATTTTAAATCTTTCTCAGCAGATGTAGAAAGGCCTTAAAGGGTAGATTCTATCCCATTATTCATTTTGAGTGTTTCCCAACCAGGATGCCATCTCACACTCATAAGCCACGATACATCATTTGTAGTTCTAGGGTAAATAGTCTAGTTTCACCATACATTTCAGAAAATGCGATTTATTGATTTAAAAGATGAATCTTTGTTATCGATCAATGTCAACAACATATTTTAATGCAAAAGTCCTTCCTTTGTTCAATTTAATATTCAATTAGGCTTTATCCATGTTATATTTGTGCAATTTATATGGTGATATTGTGATATATTTGATAAAATATGTGTTCTTGTACAATAAACTTATGAAAACAGTATTTTGAGTACATATACGGACCATGTTCTCTGGACGTTTGGAATATTTTATTTCTCGTCACTGATTCAACTCTGGGTAAAATATTGTCTTTTATTCAAACTAGAACTGTGTAACAGGTTACATATTTTTTTAAATTCTTAAAAACAGTGGAACAAAGGGCATTGCTGATATGCTTTTGCAGGTTTAAAACAAAGTCCACTAGATGGCTCTGGTTTACCAGTGACACTGAAAAAACTAAGTCGACTGACATTTACTATTCAGTGATTGTGACAAATTTAATGGACCTAGATACAGTGCTTGGCTGCCCTCTTGTGGTATGTAGTTAACAGCAACACAAAACTGCACTTTGCATTTCCTATTTTAACAATAGATCACGAGCCAGTGTTTTTTTTCTCTCTCCCTGCATCAGAACGTGCAAAAATGTTTCAATGGTTCGCTTATGTACAATAATTGTGTTGATACATCTGTGCATGTAAAAGCCTGGGTGTGTCACACACTCATTTCATAAAGATCAAATCAAAGACAATTAAACTCGAAGATTTCCCCTAGGAGATTGGAGGCCTGTCTTTTTGAATAACCTTGACAGTAGTGAGATGAGAAATGGTTATGGTCATCTTACAGCAGCAGGCTCTCCTGTGGAGGGCTGTCTTGGCCTCCTCACAGTGATTAGCCACAGACAGCTCTTGGCGAGAGTGTTTCCGTTTTGCACCCGCAGGTTATCGATCTTTTTTCAACTGGCTAAAAATATTATAGTGCTTTAACTGCGAGGACTCAACTGTGTGGCACATGACATCTCCTAGGGAACAGAGGTGACAATGGAGAAGCAGGCCGGCCAGCTATTTCAGTGGACATCCTCTGTTTCATTGAACAGGGAGCAGATGGCAAGGATCCACATACATAGCGAGCAAATCTTTTCTCAAAGTTAAGGTGCCTTTGGTTCACCTGGATGTCTCCAACTGACTGCTCGCTTAGCCAGCAGGCCCGTCTGTTAATGAAGCCCTAATGCACAATGTCACGTGAAGGGGAAAACCCCCATCACCCAAGTTAACTGCTTGTAAAACTGTATTTAGTCCCTCTAAACAGTATTCCAAATTCCAATACATAAAGACATCATTAAAAGCTGTAAATACATGTGTTTGTTACTATAAAGATGATATATCTTTTTAAAAAATCAAATTATTCAATTTATAGGCCACCCAGAGCTTCAGTCATACATCTAATCTCATCTCATTTAATTTAATTAAAGAGTTTAAAGTGTCCAATAAGCCTGCCATGCATGTCATGTGGGAAGAAACTGTAGTACCCGGAGAAAACCTACGCATGCCTTTCATTCATACATTTAATCTAAAATATTTGATCAAATATAAAACGACCACTTATGACAATGGCATTGTTTGTTTTGTTCAAACTGCCCTGTACATTCAACAATTTAACAGCTGTTTATTTATTTAGTTTATAAATATACGCTGCTTTTGTTTGTGTTAGTTTGAAAGGGCTGCATTTAACAATTTCCGGTTTGGGAACCGCGTTCCCTCCTTCACTAAGAGAGCCTGAGAGGCTGCACGAGTGAAGTCCGTGTGTTTCTTTCTCTGACACTGCCAAAGACAGCCGACCATCATCGACACCGAGAGGCGATCTCATCGTTCCCGTGGAACTTGCTTTAAAAGATTTCACGTCACGGCTGTGACTCTTTTTTTTTGTGGACTGTCGTGAGAAAAAAAGGACTTCCAACTCGCTCTGCCCTAAGATCCGCCTCAATAAATAACTAACACGAGCGCGATATAAAACAAACCAACCACGGACACGTTTTTGCGTGAAATGTGTGGCGTGTGGTTGCAGTTTACCACTTGGACACTTCCACTTTGAGGTATACTTTCTCATCAAGAGGCGAGGAATGCTATCTGAGCATCCATGTTTCACTGGGGAAAGTGGAAGAAGAGAATGGGAGCAAATAGTTCTTCAAAAAGACCCGTTTTTGACGAGAAGGAAGATGGTAAGTGACTGCAAAGTGCATCAACACTCATTTTGCAGCTTTTGTGCGGGTGTCATTCTTTCCAGTCGCATCATTTGTCATCTATTTGCAGTATTTCTCATTAGTTTGGAAGATTATTGACTATTACACAGAGTTCACCAAGTTTATTTTTTACAAAAACTAATAATAGTTTTCTCTGAGAATAACAATGCTCAATATTCTCTTGTGCATATACAGTGGAAACTGGAAAGTACATTATTAGTATCCAGTCACTGTGAAAAATATGCTCCATGCTTGAATGAACCCTTTGAGACAGGAAGTAGTGGAAGAGCAAGAGTTAATTGCATAATTAAGGCAAGATTAGTGTCTTGCATGGAAGTAATGGTAATTCATGATGGCTTGTCAGTGGGATGGAAATAAGCCTCTCTTAAATCTGCTGCTGAATCTTGTTGATAAAGTCTAAGAGGTCCAGTGCTCAAAGGAAATCGGGTCATTTTACCTCTGGGATATGGTCATTTTGGTTCCAGAACGCCATCCCTTCAACCTGAAATAACCCTTTTGAACCTCTTCCCTCTTGATTGTAAGGTAATGTCCAATTTTAATATTTTATACCCCTAACTGTGATTAACTATGTTATACATTTGTAACATTTGTTTAATTTTTGATTTATTCACCTACTTCACTGCTGACAATTTTTTTCCACGATAAAATATCTGACTGACTTATGTCCTGTCTCATGGAGTCTGAAATAAAGAAAACGTAACTGTTTGCTGATCCTCAATGAATAAATAAAAAAAACAAAAAAAACCCAACAACATTATTTTCATCTTCCAAGTCACTTAAGGGGTGCTGAAGTTTATCCCAGCTAACTATAGGCAGTACAGGGTGATGAACTACGCACATCCATACGCAGAGACAATTTGGAGTCTTCAAACAGCCTATCATGCATGTTTTTGGAATGTGGGAGGATACCGCAGTACCTGGAGAAAACCCACACAGGCACAAGGAGAACATGCAAACTCCACACAGGAAGGTCGGACCCTTGGTTTTGCTTTATATGTTTGTCAACTATCAAAGTTGCTAACCAGCAATTTGGCCTGGCAGACTTCTTTGTCTGACGTTCTCTTGGCAATTCATTCTCTTAATTAAGAAGGGATATATCGACTATGAATCCAATTTACTGTTAATGACAATCTGTTCCCCTTGAAAACATTACAAGTGTGGATTTTGCAGTAAAGCAGCATGTTCGCTTTTATTATGTTTTTCTTTTCCAGAGCACTGACACAGAAACGGTTTGACATTGATGTAGTGTAATCGATGCACAAGTAACCACAACAGTAGTCAGATGATGACTTGCATTTCCCCCCACTAGTTGGATTTTTTTGGGGGGTTTGCAGCTAGCTCATGCAAACCATACCCTCCAGTTCTTTGGCTTCTAACTACTGCCTTCCCAGTTTTTCGGTATTCTTACCAAACGTAGCCCACACGATGTACAATAGATTTCCAACAGATATATATGGCACCCAAAGATGACAGCATCTACAACACTGCACCACTCTGAGATTTCTAGTTGCAAGCCTGTATGTGTGTGCCATAGAGCTCTGCTGTGAGTAACAAATAAACAGCACATTAGGGCTTTTGCCACCAAATATTTTTAGAATCATGGACTGTCACTTTTTCATCAATTAATTGCATGATAATGGAATTTACATAAAAAATGCATTGTAAAATCAGTTAACTCTTGGCAAATCTAATTATTGTTACCTTTTTGGTTTATTTTACTTATGTTGTCCTTGCCACAAAAAGTGAACATTTTTCTTGTTTGACTAGTCATCTTTGAAAATATCTTTAATTAGATATCTTTATCTTTTCATTTTTATTTACTATACTTAAATGATGGATATTAGAATTAGTATTTGTGTTGGCTTGCTTCAAGAAAAGGCCTGATTGGCATACACTTGATTCTTAATATTCATGTGTTGTGTGGCGTATTATATTTTAGTTGTGTATTTGCAATGGTCCTTGTTAAAGCCCGAGGCAAATTTCCGCTAATGTGGACAATAAGCTTCCATTCTTATGTGCTCTTCTTGCCTGTGTGTCTGCCTGAATGTCTGAGTGTGCGTGACTGCTCTTCCTGTCAAGGATAAGTATATGAGGCAATGAAAGCAAATTTTGGTGTGGATAAAGATAGCTGCAGAGAGATGGCTGATTACTTGCACTGAATGCTGAGGCACCCACTTGCTTTCATCTCAGTTACAAACTCCCAGTTTCAGTGCTTTTATTCGACTCCACTCCATGGCTGCCTGAAGCTATTGGCCTCATAAAGAGACCACCATAATTGCCCTTAGCGGAGAACAGCAATAATGTGAGTGTACTACGGTTACCGTCTTATGCTGCGCTCACACCAAACTTAATCTATAGGGGGAAAAGTCATCACCAAAAGCAATTTCACACAATTTCACAGTGTTCGGACAGAATCGATGCTGCCAAAAGTCAAAGTCCGCAGTCTAAACAACTTCTTGTTCACATAATGTAGGAACAATGAATAGAATGACTTTAATCTCATTCTCACAACTTTTTTCTTAATTTTACTCTCACCTAATATTACGCCAAAGCGAATTTTGTGTTCATGCATACTTTGTGATTAACACGCGTTTAGCAAAAAAATACCTAAATCTTTCATCCTTGTAGATAATATTTAGACATCACAGAAATGTTCAGAAGCAAGGTAAAAAAAACTCATGCACTGGTGTTTGTTTTTATTTTTATTTGTGTAGAGGGAGGACAAGTTCATAAAATTGGGTTAAGAAAGGGTATTATAGTGCACCTCCGTATAAAATACGATAACAAGGTTAATGTAAGTGCCATGTTTACATGTTGTAAGGCAGTAATAACATTTTCCTCCTACCCTAACTCTATTTTGTTTTCCCTTCTCAGGGCTTCAAATCTGATTATTTCACACACAAGGATATTTTACACAAGCACAAGTAATACTTTTTGATTCAAGTTGCCAGTGAAAGGCTCCACTCTTAAGACCTCTGGCTTGTGTCTGCTGTAACCATTTTTATTTTTCAGATGGGTTTCCCGTTAGGGCGGCCCGGTGGAGCAAGTGGTTAGTGCGTCGTCCTTGCAGCTCTGGGGTCCTGGGTTCAAATCCAGGTCATGTCCATCTGTGTGGAGTTTGCATGTTCTCCCCGGGCCTCTGTGGGTTTCCTCCAGGTGCTCTAGTTTTGGTGATTCAGAAAATTAGATGAGATGGGATGGGTTTTCAATTAATTTCTGACTAATATCAGCTGGAATAAGCTATAGAACAATATATAATAGGTGTTGATGAGATGGTATTAAGGGAAGTCTAAGTGTGGTAGTATTTAAGGGTTCTGGAAGGTGCTCTTTCACCTCTTTGAGAACTTTGAATTGATGGTCATAATACATTTGAGATCAATAACAAGTTACATATATCTGGGTCAGAAAATGTGTGGGGGCAGAAGTAGCCCCTTGATTGCAGTGATACACTCTACTGTTTCACAATTATGGAGCCTTTTGCAGGATTTCCCGCTGTTAGTTCATTGTTTAACTGCTAATTTTTCTTGATTAAAATGTTGTTAAATTCGAGTTGTGGATGAGTCACTGATGGTGTTGTGGAACATTCGCCAGACCCAATTTCCAGTGAGTGATGATCTGAATGGGAGTGTGAAAGTTAACCCTGCGGCTGAATGGCTACCAAACCGTCTTTTGCCCAAAGCCAGCTGTCAAATGCCCAAGAATAGAAAATATGTTGATGGAGTTCTGAATTAATTCATATAATGTACATCTGAAATAGACTGTTAATTATCGCACTGAAAGGCTTCTCCCGAACATCACTTCTCATGGTCAATATTTAAAACAAATATAATATATTATATCAATAACAAATAAAATGAAATAAATATAGAATAATATTATCCATTCATGCAACTATACAAGGAATGAATAAAAATAATAGACCTCAGATAAAAAAAACTACTTTTTAAATAGTCATTTAAATTACACTTGTCCAGCAGTAAATATAAACCATGTAGGCCCTGCATGTATTTATTCATTGTGGTAAATTACAAATGCACATGTAATTTACACCATTAAGATACAAATACCTTCGGGCATTCTCCCCTCATGGGTGACTCAATACACTCTAAATTTGAGTAATGTTGCTTGGATTGACGCATAATGTGGATGTAAACACATTTTTGTCCAATTATCGCTTGAAATTCATAACAGCAACTGTTACACTCCAATGATAAGCTTTGTAGTGCTGATGAATATTTATGAGCACTGTAAAGAGAGCCAAGTGACTACATTACGGTAGTATTAAAGTAAAGCACAGGATTGTGGCTACTAATTGATACAAAAAATTCTAGTGAACAGTATTGTCAAAGGTGCATTTCAGCATTTTGGCGATTGCTTGTTTTTGTAAGAGTAAATGTTTAATGCAAAATGATCTCCTTAATGCAGAAATATCTCAACAACATGATTTATAAGAAGCACTTCAGAAAGGAATATCTTCCTTTCAAAGAAGGCTGCCCCTAAATCTAAAATATTTCAAGCTACACTGTACTTCATTACCATTCAAAGCATGTATAGCTGAGTAGTCCAAGGATTCAGGATGCATTGAAGATCAAAGATCAGTGGAAGGTCACAGTGCTCATTTTTTTTAGTTTTCACATTATCTTTCAAGGAGCAGGAAAATCCCTGAAGCAAATTGAATTTGAAAGTTAAAATGTTACCAATACCGCATGTACATCTACTGTTTAGAATTGAGCTCCAGTGGTTGAGTGACTGTGACAGGATAATAAATATTGCTTCACAGTACAATAAAATGTCACCACAGAGGAACTAGTATGTAAAATGTGTCTTCATTTTAAGAAGGCTATGTGCTTTTGCAGTCTTTCTTGTAGGCTGATAAGACTGGCTAGAGGGCACAATCTCCAAAGGCAGAGCAGCAGCAAGGTATTGATTTCAAAAAGGGTTTTGATCACACCCCAAAGATGTAACTGCAGTATCAAGTTAGTTTGCACTACGGTCATACGACATCTGGTCTACAATTCTATGGTACGTTAATAATTGGAAGCTGACTTTAGTTACTTTCAAGCAGCATACCCTGCAAATTGCCACATCAGTGACATGACACACAAGCTAAGATTTATTGCCTAGTCTGTTACAAGTAGGACCTACTGAAGCAGCTTATTGCCTAAGCCTAGGCAAAATCCCACTTTCAGATCATTAAATGCTCGGCAATGTCAGAGCGACATTGACAGTTCTGTTCAAAACAAAATAGATAGGGTTGTTTTCATGAACCAATTGGCTCTTACCATTTCATTTTGGTTATTTTATACCTTTGTTTGGGAGAGTGAGAGAGTAGGTCAGAGAAACAGAACGATGTTAGAATGACAAGTTCAATTTAAATTTTTGGCTCACAGAGTGAGCTTTTTCAGGTGGCTATGCATATTCCTTGTTTCAAGATTACTTTGTTTTTGTTAGACAGTTCTTGCATTAGACAGTTCCTTCCTTGTTGATATATAATCGAAGTGTATTCCAATGTATTTTGTTTGACTCTCAGAAACAAGTGAATCAGGAGTTGCATGATAGTACTCTTAAATGTACGAATGCATTGCTCCTTCCTAATGACAACGGTATCAAGTTACCCCCATTAGATGATGGTTTGCCTGCTTTACAGTCTTTGGTATCATTGGTACACAGCTTGATGGATTCATTCCAGCTGATGGGGGAACTGTATACCTTTTTCAGGTTATTGATCATGTTAGGATTCTCTTTTAGCAGTACTCTCCTGAGTGTGAAACTGGAAGCCTCGTAATGGACAATGTAACATGGTCAGAAATTTAACTTGCTCATGCAACTTGGTAATTTTTCTCAAAGCAAACTCAAGCCTAGTTTCTTTTTTTTTTTTCAAATTATACACAGATTCTTCCGGTCTGATATTCATTTAAACTTCTTTGAAGAACCTGCCTTTTGTTACCTTGCTTTAGCAAAAAAAAAATTATCAGATAATGTTGAATGAGTCAATGAAAAACATAACCTCAGTCGCAATTTTTGTGTTGCAAAGTGTACACCGCGCAATAGCCACATCCACATTTTTCACTGCGGGAATAATATTCCCTTTAGAAACAGGTTTTCAAGCACTTTCCATCTAAAAAAATATTCTGAAAACATCCCCATGAACTAGAAAGTGTTTTTTAAATTATTTTTTAAAAGGACTTTAATGTCGACTATTAGTTTTAGAATAAAAAGCACGTAGTGTACCACAATATGGGCTTCTTGCCAGTAGCAGCTCCTCCACAGGAGCCAATCTCCCACTGCGGACGCCTGTGGAGTCCTCTCAGCATATCAGCCTGGTGTGTCAGCAGCTTTCTGACCCAATGAGCGAAGGAGTTGTTCTTTCACATTTTCTTCTTCGTTCTTGATCGATGAACTCCTCTTACCCTGCATAATGCAACGTTTCATCATAGTCCTTCTAAAACGTCTACTCAAACCTGCAAAGACCAATGATCTTTCTGTGAATTTCTATTATTTTTAAGGTACATTTCAAGTAATATAGATAATATTTGAACCAATAATAATCTTCAAACGTCGAAAAAGAGAAATGCATTCAACACTTTAGGGCAATCATTGAAAAAAGCTCACATTAGGGTTAAAAAGTATCCTGATTTTGGAGGAAAAAAGCTGAAAATTGAACCAATAAGTAAAACCGCCACCAATATGTAAAATGTCAGTGATGTATGTTCATTGCAATGTAATATAACATGACTAATATGACTTTTCCTTCTTTTTGCAGTGAACTTTGACCACTTTCAGATATTGCGAGCAATCGGGAAGGGCAGCTTTGGAAAGGTAATGAACCCATATCTAAATCTGCATTTAATGACAGAGAGCAGTACAATACTGTCTGGTTGGGCTAAATAAAGTAGAAGATTGAGACGATGTTACTGTGTCAACAGAATCGAGCTCAAGAGATTATGGTAGTTTGTCTTCATTTTGTATCATAAATATGGTGGTTAATATTTGTTAAGCCTTTCATATCTGCATGTTTTTGCGAATTCATTCTGTTTTGCTCCTCTCTTAAAGACCCCCCTCCGAATATGTCCCTTTGTTGTGAAAAGTCATCCCCAGTGCTGAATACATTTCCATGCAAGATTATGTTAATGTGATGTATTGCTTTGTTCCACCAAGATGCTGTCACTTTCCTTGTAATACAGAAAAGAATACGCTACATGAATCCAAGTAGGGTCTTCCAAATTCCTATAAATCATTATACATCTAACATAGTGGTTCTATTGTTTATTTAATAGTGTGTACAAAACACCAGAAGATGGTAAAAAAAAGTCATGGACTAACTTAATAAATAAAAAGAGCACTGTATAGTTTAACCAACACACATAAAGATAAATACAGAATAAGACCAAGTGATTGAATAAAGAAAAAAATAAACCAAAAGTAAACTGTATTGTTATATGTGCACCCTTAAGGAGTTTGGCCAAGCGAGAGAAGTTTCAGTGTGCTTGGCTCAATTTGGCAATTTATAGCATCTGTGTCTTACGGCCGGCTATAGATCGTTGTGAATGTATTTAATATGGCCATATGTTCTTCACTCAAATGTTAGTAAATTGGGTTTAATGTTTATTAGAATATGAAGCAAAATAGAACTAACATTAATGTCACTGTGTTTTACTATGCTGGAATTGAGAGGTGCTCTGTCCTCTCCACAAAATGTGTGTACCGTTTGCTTACACAATGTTTTCTTTGTTCTTCAACACTCTTTTACTTGCAACTCCCTCATCCACTTACTTTATTATCACGGTTCATCTCAACACCCACTTTCCAGCCTACGCAGGCTATAAAGATTCCAGAATTTTTGTTTAATTTGATGGTTTCTAAGGAGATATGCAATTAGTCTTGAGGCTACACTTTACGACCATGCTGTCGATTCCCCCCTAATATACCTGGATCATCAATAACAGAAGTATCAAACTGGACTTTTCTGTAGTGTATTCAACAGAAAAAAAGGACAGCTTCTCAAAAAGTTGCAACTAATCATCATTAATATAACATTTCAAGATTCAGATGATGAGTTTGTAGTTTAAAAGCTCATCTTTATTATCTGCCCCCTTGCCCGGATCATTTTTTTTTCTCCAAGCTAGTACACTGCTGCAATTGTAACCACAGGAGTGGTTGGTATATTGCAGCTAATTTGTAACACACCTGCCATAGGGCTTGATAGCCATGCAGTGCCACCGAAAAGATAATTGCCTGCCGCCACCATCTTCCCCCTTTCCGCACGTGTACTAGCCCCCTCAGTAGTTGGTTTCTAGGAGGTGTTGGAGACAGCTTTCTCCACCAAAGTGTTCATTAAGACCTTCACATGGCGAGTAAAACCTGAGAGACATGACAGTCCACTCACACTCACATGAGTTTTATGAAAGCTTTTCAATATCAACCGTCAGATGGAACAAAAAATAACACAGGGAGGCTTTTGATGGACAAAGACAAGGAAAGTCAGAAATACTACAAGAGCTCAGCTAGTGGATCCTTTTCTCACTCACTCACCAATAATAGCAAGTGCTCATTAGATTGAAGTGTCAAACAGTCATACAGGTATAGACCGGAGATGAGATCTGGATGAGCACAAGACAGTGATATAGGCTTTATGTCAGAAGACACCTTTTTTTTTTTTTTTTGCAAAGGGCAGATATTGAATAAGCCGTTTGTTTCTCCTTTTTGCTTTTAAGGGTACCTGGCAGGACTTTTAACTGTTGTTATGCCTTTCTGATTAAAAACGAAGACAGTTTTACAATACAAATTCAGGCACATGTTCAGAAATATGAAAGCAATAATAATAGGAGTGGTGATTTTTGTGGTAGAACTTTGGGAAATTAATGAATGACTCAGGAATTTAATTCTTGACATGGCTGACGTTACGTGATACAATGAATCAGTCAGCGTTGAAATGAGAAAATTCTTTCCTCTGCTCAGTGAATGATATATTAGCCAGACTCTAAAGGTCCATTTGCCTTTTCTCCTTTAGAGTCCTTACAAAGTCATGATTATTCTGATAGTGCCTATGTTGATGAGTGGTTGGTTGAATTGGTGAAGGTTTAAACTAACACAATCACATTTCAACAGGCCAGCCTCTCCCTACCCAATTATTTTTAGTTACTCATCACTAACATTGTAATTTAAACCAATTGTCCTAATATTGATCTACTATGGATGCTAATATTCCAGTTTAGTTGAATAGGACGGAGATGCCTGCACGTCTTCTTTGGGAATATATTTGACCTGTAAAACAGAAAATCCCAAACTTTTGATATCCTATTTCCTCTCCCTTTAAGGTCTATTTTCTCATTTTAAATGCTTTGCTGTCCACGGAGCTTATACCGCTCTACCAAACAAATCATACTTTATAGCAGAAATTCCTAACCACTGTGTTGTGGCACTATAGTTTCCCATGAAGGATTATAAAACCTGAAGATAAACTCAAAGAGGTGCTCCAATTTCTAAGTCTTTGTTAAAACTGTGGTACATCAGAACGTTAACGCTTGAACTGTGACAGAACTAGTTAAAATACACATATGTCAATATTTATGTCTGATCTACTTCACCAAGATTTGCTGCGATCTTTCAACTGTTCTATAGTTCAGGTTTAGGTGAAAATGACTCCATTTATATGCAAATATCTTTGAAGACATTCAAGAAAATCTGGACTGTAAAATAATGTTTTTCTTTGCCAGACTAAGCCAGTTTAATGCATTCGGTTGCTTATGTTTTCATGAATATATGAATGAATCCTTTTGAATTGAGGTATTCCAGGTAATCCAGAGATACTTTTACCTGCCTGACTGTAATACCCTGACCATAAATCTATTTTAAAAGGCTAGTGTAGAAACATCATCATATGAAGAATATAATAATCCATACATAAAGATGTTGATCAGCATGTCATGTTGAATTAAGACTGCACAATTTTGACCCAAAGAAGATATTTTTTTAATTTCTGTTTTTCCTGCCATAATTTAGAGCAATTTCGTTTCTATTGATAATCATCATGTCTCTATTATTTATTCCACTGATTATTACTGTAAGTGCGTGTCAAATGTTTTGAAGCCAAATATTATTCCAAGCACAAGTAACGATTTCACAATAAATTGCTTAATTGCTGTTCAGCATCCTGGAGAGGACATCTATGATTCAAGGTGTTTTTCTTCCAAATATTTCACATTACAGTTAAATTACAAGTTATCAGTGCTCTACTGAGCCTAGTTTATTTTCTACTAAAGCTTTTATATACAGTCTTGTTAATGTATAGTTTTTTATACCATATGTTATTTTCAAAAATTGCCAAGTAATAGCGCTATTGAGGTTGTCAGACTACAGGTTGTTTACTTTTGACTGAAGCGTTTCAAATGGGAATTTTTCTTTACTGCCCTGCAGCCTCTACTGCAGCATTGGTTTTGAAAGACTGATAGTGGTGTCTCTGAAGATACTCTTAGACCCGTTTTCTTGAGCATAAACATTTATCTTAGGGACCTCATTAGCCGTATGTAGGCAATTCATTCCAACTCTGCATCCGATACTGTATATGTTGTCATTTTCTTTCAAATGGATTACTTACCAGTTCATTTTCTCTCTCTCCCTCTCTCTCTTCCCAACACCCCTTCCCTATTCCCCCAACACATCGTTCTGTCACTATACTCCAGGTATGCATCGTGCAAAAAAGGGACACCGAGAAGATGTACGCCATGAAGTACATGAACAAACAACAATGTATAGAAAGAGATGAGGTCCGAAACGTCTTTAGAGAGCTTGAGATTCTACAGGAAATCGAACATGTGTTTTTAGTAAATCTCTGGTGATTATCTTGTGTTTTTCACTTTCAATGTGTGATGTAAAGCTTTGTCTGTTGTCTGCATGTTTGTCCAGCCAAAGGACTTTTCATGGGACACATTTTAAGTCTGAAGTCTGAAATAGCTATATTCTTCTCGGAGATAACGCACCTGATATTGCAAACACTGCATCGGGGGGAAGAAAAGCTTTACAAGTGCTTTACAGAGATCACGAGTAATACCTTTTGAAAATTCACACAAGACTTTCAGGAAGAACGCATACACATCTGATAATTAGTGAGCTTTTAAATGACCTCAGTTCTCCCTAGAGTTGGATAAGCCTGTGAGTGGCGGCTGCTTTCATTATTCAAAGCTCATCTCCGAGAGGGACACATTTCTAAATGTAATTGGGGACCTGGCACGCCATTCATGGCATATTGCACAAAGCACTTTACTCTTTTGTAATTGGTAGCATGATATTGCATGCATCCATCTTTTCCAGACACCTATAGCGAGAATACTTTGTCTCTCACACATCATGCATGATGACCCAATAATGTGCCTTTTGTAACTAAATGTCTGACGAAAAAGCATGTACAGTTGTCTCATGATGAGAGGTTAAAGACCTCTTCAGAGCCCTTCTATATTGCAATAGATCAAATTGAGTACTTTTATAAAAGGGGAAATGATCAAGCCTTTACCAAAACTACGTTCTAGTTTTCCATGAGCCATGATC
Source organism: Stigmatopora nigra (assembly GCF_051989575.1). Taxonomy (NCBI): domain Eukaryota; kingdom Metazoa; phylum Chordata; class Actinopteri; order Syngnathiformes; family Syngnathidae; genus Stigmatopora; species Stigmatopora nigra. The sequence goes on along the minus strand of NC_135519.1, from coordinate 7,819,513 downwards.
ATCTGCTTAGTCCCTCAGCAGATACAGAATTAGTCTAAGCACCTTCTAGTGGTCCACTTACATAACCACTTGGGGGTTGGAGGTTGTATAAATCTGGATCGATATGTCGATTTATTTTGCATTAGCAAATCAACATCCCATATGCCAAGTTGTTAAAAGCATTCTTTATGAGATGATGTTGAGTCTTGTTTAATCTGCATACAATTTTAATCAACTTAATTTAGTTGCTGCTTGACAGCTTCTTTACCATACCGGTACTGTTCAATAGACAGTTCTAATGCAGCCAATGCATCGTCATATGGATGTCTATTTTTTTAATAACGGCTAAAAATTTAATAAATTCAACGTGTGAATGTAAGCACACTATGCATCTAATAGATTTCGTCTCCATAGGCTTACCCTTTAGTATTGTCATTTCTGTTGCTTAGCAATTGGGCAAGCCAGTAATTGTTAATGGATGTGCAAGAGAGAGCCAATGGGGAATTAGGAATCTCTATACTTAAAGGGAAACATGCAAAAAACACCAGTTCTGATATCATTTTAGAACCACATACACAGCTGCAGGCATTGTGAAGTTAGGAATACCCTGAACAGCTGTCACAGGAAATAATGATTTCTACAGTAGTGGAGAAAAGTATGACTGGAAGGTTTTTGAAACCATTTTGGGAAAGTATTTTTCATGTCAGATATACAATATCAAAACTAGATACTTTCCCCATCTTTAACAAACACACATGCAGTTAATGGTGCTATTTGTTTAAAATGTTTTGAACTGCAGTACTTCAAATTCATTTAGCGGTTGCCTTGGAAATTCAAATCAGTTAAATAAAGGCTTCTCAAAGAAGAGTTGATGTTGAGTGTACAGCACAATGGGACTGTTACAGCTAGTTTCTTATTGCATATCTATGTGTAGGAGTTGAGGTCACATTAAAAGAATTACCTTCGAGAAGTCAAGATTAAATGTATTGTACGTGTCAATTGCACAAATAACCACAAATCCCTCAAACACGAACAATGTGAAAAAAGTGAGGGTAGCTTTTTCCCTTCATTTCTAATTCTTTTATCAGAATCCAATTGACCGAAAGGAGTGGAGAGGATTGATGTGGTGTGTCCTGCACAGACTCCATTAGGAATATTGATTTCAGGCTGAATCAAGGCCTGATTGTCGAACAAAGTAACCCTTTACTCATCCAGTTGGGATTCATTGCAGGTTGACATTTCACTATTTTGATGTCTTTTTCCCAAAAGTCACCTGTCTCATATACTATTATAAACACCTGTGTTAAGTCAGTGATATTCTGTTGCTGGTTTTAGACTTCTGTCTATAAATCACAGCATTACATTATATCTAACTGGAGAGAGTCCATGTGAAACATAGTGATGGAAGCTGCAGTAGGTGGTACCTTTTCAAGCCCTGAGAGCAGGAATAGTGAAAGAAGAAATTTCTTGTGATGGAATGATGCAGCCATTTTGAACTTGCCCATAGTCAACTTTATATAGGTCACCGGAACTTTGCAGATGGCACAACGCCAATGGGATCGCATATTTGTGTTTTTCATTTGCTCAAAACTGTTCTCTTATTCTCTCTCTTGTTCTTCCCAACCTCCCTGTGCTCATTTGTCACAGTGGCCCGATTACTTCAGCCATTTCGTTGTTCTCTTTGTAGCCAGATAACCCGCTTTTCATTGCTATGTCTATATTAGCAGTTCTATCCTAACCTTTTACCAAGTTCTTCTCAAATTTGGATACCTCAGGTTTTTGCTGAGCAGTCAATTCTACACAAAGACTTTAATGGTGATAGAAAATGATAACAGGATTCCCCTATAAAAGTTTGCAAAGTCTATAAAGTAGAGAAATCCCCAAGTGGTCCACTGTTTTTAGAAACAAGTATAAATGTTAAGTTGAAACAAGTGCAATTTATAGTCCGGAATATACGGTATGTATTGGATATGCAAGCAGGGCGTTGAATGTGAGGCAAAGTGCCACAGCAGGGTAGGCTGTCTTCTCAAGTGCCTCCTGTGAGTCATATAGTGACCATGAGGTGATAAAAAGGTGACAGTGAAGAATGCTGTTTCCTGGGGCCAGCCATCTGCTTGGAGCCTCTTGTAGGGTGAAGATATATACATTTTTTAGCCTTGCTAGCCTCCATTTATCATACAAAGACTGGCCAACCATTGGTATGCATGAGAAAATGTAATTTTGAATTATTTAATAGCAACATAAAAGCAGCAGTACCCATTATCTGTCCTCTCACATGAAAGTCAAGGAGAAGTCAAACGCTCTCAGAAGATGCAACAAACAGACCTTCAAAAACTGTTTCTCTTTCCTTTTTAGTCAAGACGTGTTTTTGTCCTTGGATTAATTTTCACTTTCTGAAAAAAATCCCCACACATTTTCTTTTTTATTGATGCAGGGCTTTGCAAACGAAGACACTATACTAGTCATTATGTAAATAGACGGAGTACAAAAGAAGACTTCATAAGAAAAATTCAAACGGTAAATAAGAAATATAACAACATCAGGTCCTTGCAAATTTTTGACTCTATAGTGAAAACATTTATATTTATAATAGATTTATATTGGAATTTTTTTGTACGCAGTTTGTTCATCCATGTGCTTAATGGATTGGCCTATTTACAGAGCACAATTCATGTTTTCAAACCCCCTCCTCACTGAGAGCCAGTGTTATAATTTGATGTGAATGGTTAAGTAAGCCCGATTACCAAAGCTGTCAAACGTGGTGCAAAAGCGGCTTTCAATTAGGGCACATCAAGCAAAGATGGGGTCCATGTTAGCTTTCACTCAACAAGCGCCTCAGCTCTGTTGCACGCCCTCAAATAAATATATCCAAGCATATTGTAGTGTTAAATCATCCCCTTCCAATGGAATCTAAGATACCTGCATCTACAGATAGGCTAATTTGTCAATGCACATATTAAAATAAATTCTTCACTGGTATTTAAACATGTTTATTGTCCTTTGCACTTGTGATGCATGCTTCGGTGTAATGTCATTGCATGGTGTGCATCTTTGCTTTTTTTGTAGGCTGCTAGTGTATAAACTCATTTGTAACTTGGAACTGTAACATCCTCCCTTCCCAGGTATTCATTCCAGGATGAGGAAGACATGTTTATGGTGGTGGATCTCCTGCTTGGAGGAGACCTTCGTTACCACCTGCAGCAGAGTGTCTCATTCAGCGAGGACGCTGTTAAACTTTACCTTTGTGAAATGACACTGGCACTTGACTACCTGCAAAGCCAACACATCATTCATAGGTATGGGGTTAATCTATTTTATATTCTTTACTCATTTTTTAAACACATTTTTATGGACATTGTTTATTTTGATCATGTCTGTAATAAGCAGTTTTACCATACCGAGGTAGTCATCTCAAAATTTTTAACATTGTGGATGCACTAGCTTTTTACCAAAACTGCACAGATGGCAGTCAGGAACAATGTTTTGACACGAGCCGTTCGGCATGTCAGTAGAATGAAAAGAGCGATAACACTCAAATTAACTGCTGGCAAATTGAGGTAGGCAGGCATGGAGTTCAACTAATCCTTGCTTAAAGCAACTGACAGAGGTGTTGAACGCTGTGTGCTATCTCAGTAACCCAAGCCTGGGATTTTTCTATGGGAACTGTCAAGCGATAACTATACGCTATCTCCTCCTAGAATGTTGTCTGGCTGAGGCAGTTTAAAGTTGTTGGAGGGAAACCATGGATTAAGAGTAAAATGTACTCTCCCACAAACAACTTGATTCATATCAAAATATAAAATCATTTTTTCCAGCATGGATGTCTATCTTAAGATGTGCAGGTATTTAGTTTTATTATAAGACCATATCATCAATTGTAGGTGTTAATGTGACATTTGTTTCAATGCAACTTTCCAATGCGCTTATCCAATTTCAATGTTCAGTGCAATGGATGATTTCATGTGTTTTCATTTCTATGAATATAAGTTCACTGAAAGGTCTCATATGGAAGACTCAGTTAAGCGCTTGTCATCTTCAGCCATGGTGCATTTTCAATCTGCAGCCTTTGTTCAAATGTGCTGAGCATACTATAAATTGTTAGCCAGTGAAAGCACTAGGTCCCTGCAGACATGGATTTAGAACCGAGAGAGACAGAAAAAGAGTTTGAACCCTGTTCAAAACACTCATTTGGGCTGGAATGGAGGGGAAGAGAGGTGGGGGGTGTACCTACAAACTATTCTCTTGTGTCTCTGCTAGAAATGTGTTTATTATGCCCAACCCTTTTTTATTTGAATTGAAATTCCACATCAGTATATGAGTTTTATTGGTTTATTTCTTCCTTTTTGCTTCATGGCAGGTGACACTCAAGAGCGTACTGTGCTAATCAAGAAAATACCCAACTGCTATTACTTTACATTGTTTACAATTTACTCTGATAGCCTTAATCCAAAACCTTGGCCACCCTTAGCTTCTCAATTTTGTTGCACCCTGCAAGTTTTTGAGAGGAGAATACCACACAATTATTTTGTTGCACTAGCTGAAGGAAGAAGGTCTCTGGTCTCCTAGCAACAGTCAGCTGCTGCCACTATGCCCGAGGAGGCAAAATTAGTTCTTTTAGCAAGGAAGAAAAGGGGGTGAGTCCCTCTTGTGTAGCTTCTATCAGAATTTTTGTGCACCAACAACCTAAACCAGAGTATTTCTGGTTCAACAAAAGAAGAAATGTATTGCCTTATTGCTTGATATGGAACTCCTAAAATGTAAAGGGATTTTTTTTGGTTAAATCCATAAATAATAGTGTGTGAATATGCCTCTGCACCTTGCATAATGCCAACCCTCCTTCCTTTGACAAAGTTGGCATTTGGTTCGGATAACACTGGAAACATTGGTCCATAAATGCTTTGTGTATGTGGTATAATTCATTTGGCATTCAAGACAATGCTTACCACATGGCAGGCTCGGCTGTGATGGGAACTGCTAAAATATGATGCTTGAATATGTGTCAGTGTTGTGGATGACTAGTAGTCTGTGCTAACAAACCTGCATGAGCAGGGTTATTATAGTGGGTCTTCTGATCTGTTCTGTAAGTGTTTGACTTTAAAAAGGAGAATGAGTCTCCCTGATATCCTCAGCTGGTCATATTCACACACACACACACACTTTAATCTGTTGCAACAACATGGAATTCATGCTTGCATATAAAGGCCTTGAAACATTCACAGATTTTCACGTAATATAATTCATATGCTGTAATATAATCTCAGTGTTTACTGGACCAATACCAGTAATGGAAACAATTCTGTATGCAAGCATACTGTATGCAAGCATACTGTATGCATTTCTGTCATAGCATTGGTTTTATGCTTTGAATAAAGCTATTTTCTTGTTCTACTTTCATTTTTCTCCTTTAGAGATGTCAAACCAGACAACATTCTTTTGGATGAGCAAGGTAAGAATGGATTTTTTTTTTTAAGCATTTTGGTTGTTTTCGCTCCAGTTATTTGCTGCAGGGCATTAATCCTTTTTCGTTACATTTTGTTGGAGTACATGAAAGGAATGATAATCTTTAAATAAATAAGTGTTTCTTATTGAATTATGTATAGAAAAGATGCATTGCTCTCAATTTTTTGTTTGTTTTTACAAATAGATGGAATACAATAGATTTTATGAATATCTTTGTGTAAAATCCCCCAGGATGACAAGAAATAATAATGTCCTGTTTTTTCTGTATTTGGTTAATTTGGACAGGCCATGCACATTTAACAGACTTCAACATTGCGACTATAATAAAGGATGGAGAGCGAGCAACAGCCTTAGCTGGAACCAAGCCGTACATGGGTAATGTTGCTTGATGTATTATATCAGTTGAAACACTGCACTCTGAATGTTTAACTGTAAAATGGCAAACTTGACATGCTTGCCTTTCAACATCAGGATACAATTAGAAGGTGGTTCCTTTTCCTTTCTGGCAAGATTGTGTAATGCCTCTCTGCCCTCTCAATAATTTATCATGCAAATATTCATTACACAGATTTGGCTTCCGGAATTGCTAGCATGGTGTTTGGCAGAGTACAGACGAGTGCATATACAACTGAAAATTCTCCGCTAATGTGACAAAGAGACTGTATTAAGCCTCTGCGTGTCGAAGTCAAATGCCTGTTTGTTTAGAAACACTTATAGTCCATGTGCTTGGTGTGTATTTGTGACCAGAACTGTCTGTGTTCCCTTCCAGCTCCCGAGATCTTTCACTCTTTTATGAATGGCGGGATGGGCTATGCCTTTGAGGTTGACTGGTGGTCATTAGGGGTGACCATCTTCGAAGTTCTGCGGGGATGGGTAAGGCTTAGGGAGAGTCGGACTGTATAAGTACTGGATTGTACTGTAAGATTTGCTTTAGTTGGTAGTCAATGTTGTTCTTTCCTCCTTCTAGAGACCCTATGACATTCATGCCAATAACTCGCTAGAGTCCCTCATCCAGCTTTTCAGCACAGTCAGTGTGCAGTACAGCCCGGCCTGGCCTAAAGACCTTGTGTCCCTCTTGAGAAAGGTGAGTGGGAGATGTCAGTCAATCTTTGTGAAGGACTCTTGTATGTTGCAGGTTCACATGCAATTATAATTTTATCATGGATTTTCTTTTAGTTTTTCTTAAGTAACAAGTTAACCTTTTTTTTAAACAATGTTCAGATGCTTTCACATAGATTTAATAAGCTTTTTTTATGTTTTTTTGTGTGTGCAAGCACATTGGTTTGGGGCTTGGATAATGAACCATCATAAACAAGCAGAATGTAAGACATTAAGCTTTGTAAAATCGAAACATAATGAAATCAATGTCAAGTGAAGGGAAGGCTGAAAGGAGGAGACGAGGAAAACAGGCATATAAAAGGGTTATATATCAGAGGTTGTGTTGTGGTCGGGTAGAAGGTCGATGTGAAATGGGTAGGCTCCAGCTTCGGGGAGGATGAGTACAAACCCTCAGGACAAGAGAGAAGAGACACAATAGGTGAGGAATATCTGAGATTAAGTCAGGAAAAAGTACTCAAAGGCATAGTACTTTTTATCCCAAAACAATTATTTATGGTCATATTAAGTTTATTGTTCAATAATAATACTTTATTTAGCTTAACAGTGTGAAAATGCGCTTCATTTTGTTGAACGTTGTGGACAGAGTGTTGATCTTTTCCACCCTCTCGCTAATCGATTACTCTATCAGGATGCCAACGGGGCAAAATGATCTGGCCCTGGAAACTGAACAAGATTGTTTTAGACAGCACAAGTGTTGCTATGACAACCAAAGCTACACACCATTGTCCAAAATTTTCCCATCAAGTGAATCATGGTGAGCAATATCCGCTAATAGTTCCACTATGTTCCACTGTTTGTGATCCAATTTCAGATCCTGTGAAGCAAATGACTCATTGGATTAATACTACCCCCTGTTGGTTCATTCTTTAAAAGATCCCTGAGAGTATTTCAGACAATTTTGAAATAAAAATCAGATCCCAAATAACCTACAAGCATCTTTGTGGTTAACTTATTTGACATGAAAAAAATATTTGTCATACTTAAGGAAAAATTGCCCCTATTTCCAGAATTACATTGTTACATGTAAGCTTGAAATGTATATACACAGTATGAAAAACTATATATTTTTTACTCATAATTATTTTCACTTTGAGTAAAGCAACGACAATCATTAGTCTTTATTTGGCGACTGCTTTATCAAAAATGCCTTTATTGTAACCGTGTCTGTTTCTGCATCCACCAGTTACTTACGGTGAATCCTGAGCATCGTTTCTCCGGCTTGTCTGACATGCAGACCTCACCCTACCTCGCTGGCATCAACTGGGACATCATTTACGAAAAGAAGATGAATGCTGGATTCGTTCCGAATGTTAGTTTCGAGCAACTCGATGCCAATACACACACAATGCATTTTACAGCCCCTAAGGATCAGTTGTCACCACCAATTATTCAAGGATATACAATCATGTCTTTTTTTTTCAACCTCCTATTAGTATTTCACTGTATTGGGTTTGCATTGTAGATCACTGCGGTTTTTCATGCTATTATTATTTGCTTTGTAATTGTCTCCTTTGGTTTCCTGCCCTGATTATGCAGAAGGGTCGGCTCCACTGTGACCCCACCTTTGAGTTGGAGGAGATGATCTTGGAATCACGTCCCCTGCATAAGAAAAAGAAAAGACTGGCAAAGAGCCGATCTCGAGACAACAGCAAAGATTCACAGTCAGTGAGTAAAATTCATGACTAATTTCAACTTGTCGATTCAAGTACTTCAAACAGTATTTCATTCTGCACAGGGAAGCAAATTCCTCTTATCCTTCTACTGATATCTGCCGGTTTTAATTTTTTAAAAATGCAACTCATTTATGTATTCATTCATTTTTTGTTCCGCTTAACCTCACATGGGTGGGGCAAGGGGTGCTTCAGCCTCCCCACTATGTTATATTCCGTTTAGATTCCCAAGTTTATATCTAATCCTGCATAGTTGTGTGATGTCTTCTCTTTGGGTTATGCTTAACAAAAACACACAAGGTGGAAATGTATTGAGTACTATACATTAAAAACTAAAGAAAAGAAAACAACTGTTTCCATTCAAAGTAATTTCAGTGTTAGTGGCTCCTTTTTCTATAAAATCTACAGTCTAAGATTAAACTAGTAATTCAACCTATACTTTTCTCCCATATCTTGCATTTTTCAGTATTTATGAGGTCTCACATAGCTTCCTCTAGAATACCAGTCTTATGCAACTTTTTTCACAATGATGCTGTGCAAGCGTAGCCCTCATTTAATTTTCATTATGTCTTTTGGGTTATTAAATTATTTGAGTGATGCACCATTTTAGACTTGAGATTTTTGTTCAGCATTTGTAAAATGGCGTGACATTCTCTGAAAAGAAAACAAAACTCATCTCAGTGGTTGGTTTTTTTGGATACCAACTGATTCAAATTGTCATTTGTATGAGGGTAATGAGTCTGGTCATTTTACTGCGTGAGATGAAAATGGATTCACACGGATTCGTTTGATTTTTTTTTTTCCTCTCACCAGGAGAATGATTATCTACAGGAGTGCCTTGAAGCAGTACAGCAAGAGTTCATGATCTTCAACCGTGAGAAGTAAGGAAAATCTGCACCAACTAAGGATTGCTTTGCACTACTTGGTGTACATGACACACGGCTGATTCACTGCTGCCAAGTGGCATAATTTAAATGTGGGTCATGGACAGTGATGTCAGTAACAGGTTACTTTGTTGCGTGCTATTCATTTTTGATGCTCTTGGCAGCAGTGAGCAATCCGATTTTTTTTTTGGTTACTTGAAAGGGTCAAAAGGATTCACATATCGGTTTAGTATGTTGTGATTCCATCATTTATGGGTTCGTATCCTCCCTCATCGCTTGAGGCCATCTTTAAGGTATTGCCTCATTTATCATGGACCCAGCTCTGACATTGTAGCAATACTTAAACAGAAATGAGGTATTTTATCCTAATTTGGTGAATATTGATGAGTGCTATTTATAATGTGGTGCATAATATCACAGCAGAAGTGCTATCATTAAACTTTCAAAGATGTCTGATATTCTACATAACCTATTACGTTCTTGACCTTAAAATAAAAAATATATGAATCATATTTCATTCAAGGTGTATTTTTTTCCCCCCTCAGGCTGAAAAAGCGTCAAGAAGGTCATAGTGAGGCCGGAGGTGAGGTCAGAGACGGAGAAGTGGAAACGGGCATCACCGAGGACGTTGTGGCCGAGCCCGAACCGGAACCAGAACCTGAGCCCGAGCCCAAGTTCGCTTCCAAATTGGGCATGTGTGGTTCTGTGTGCTCGTCCCCTGGCAGCTGCTAGTGTCACATCTGGGTTAAAAATGGTCTCCCAGTGCCCTGCCGATAGATATATATTCTTCTCTCCACTCTCATTTGCAGTAGCCAGGAAGGGAGGAAGCACACAACAGGGGGACTGACACACTGGAGGACCCAATTAGTTTTTCTCTGTAGCAGCCTTTCCTGGTAAGGCAAAAAATGAAGCATAATTCACCACCTCCGTTCTCCGCCCTTCACAATGCTCCAACTTCTATGCAACGTTATACTTCCTTCACAGCATGACAAACAGTGAGTGTCACACACTAGGAGATGAAGTAGAATGCTCGGCCATGATGATGACATCCTGAGCAATGGTTTGTTTGTGATATTTTCGTAGCTTTGGTGGTTTTAGTAGAAATGCCTTGCTCCCCTTCTTCAGAATGAGCCTGGGATGACTGAATTATTCAACATGCACAGGCAGTTTTACAGTTTTAGCCTGTCTCTACTTTATTCCTCCCCTCAGCATCTCTTATGCCACCAATGCCCTAATTCAGAGCATTTGTTTTTCTGCATAGTACTTTTAATTACACACCTTCAAAAAGGTCACTCACAATGACCAAATTGAGAAAAACAAATATTCTTTTAGTTCCCAAATATTTGCATTATTTTTATTTAAAACTAACAATTGATAAGACACCTGACTATCATTTACATGCTCATTAATTAATGGAATCAAATGTCCAAATTTGGTGCATCCATGTAATTAGTCATTGTCTTCAATGTCAATATGAAGTAAGTTTTTCTTGGCAAAGTTCTTTGGTGGTATCCTTTGGAGGATTAAAGTGACTCGCTAGCTGTATTTCCAATTCTTTTTGAAATCTACTACAATTAAGTGAGGACTGTTTTCATTTCAAGCATGTTGGAACATGTAGCAATGATCCCCCTTAAATTCAGTCCGTAAATGAAGAATATGTATATAGTGCACATTGTAGGTTAATAACTTGACCACAGTTTTATGTGGCATTGAGAAAGTCGATATATTTCAACTCAACTAAAAGAAGCATGTGAAGTCAATCCTTCACGTTGCTTCATTCTGCTATCTGCTCCAAGTGTGCAGGCACATCTTGTAGGCAAAATAGGCCAAAGCTTTTTCTACCATTTGCATAACCATTTCTGAATGTGTGAATGTACGTCTTTCTTCTTTCTCTATATGTCCGATATCCAATCTTTAACAATATGTAGAAACACTCACAAATCAGCTATGGAAAGAATTTAATAACATGAAGAAAAGCTGAAATAATTAAAATAGTAATTAAAAGTAGCCATGTTAAGAAATGACCTTAAAACTTGTTCTGACAGTTTAACCCAAATTGGATTTATACTGTGACATAAGAGTTTAAAATGATCTTGGCAGCATATTGTGACAACAATGTAGTTGTCTTTACTATTTTCAGCACACGTAATAATAAAAAAAGCTGTTATATTCTGATAATTAACAAAGCTAAACATCTGATTGTTCAGAGTTTTGTATGAGAAACAATTTATTAAAACTTGTGAAACTAAATATATTCTTATCAATTTACACTATTGTGGGAATAGAGTAAACACTGGTATTGCGCCAATATGATTTATTCATCTAATTTCTGACCATTACTCCTGCATTGGCTCTGATCTTAACATATAACGTTTATGTTTTTTACAATGTCAACAATTATTGCTCAAATATCACCGTATTAGCTGATTTTTCTTTGGATTGTTTTCTATTTTTGTCTCCAAAGTGATTCTTGTACAAGGATTTACTGTGCAATGTAGTTTATTATGCACTAGGCCACTTTGTGCTTCCGACACACCTACATGCATGCAATGTCCAATCAACATTAAATATTTAAATTGTTTAGAGCCAGCCACATTGAGAATCCAGCTGTTTGCAGGGGCAAGAAAACAAATAAAAGCAAGATAGCATAAATTTTCTTGCCAACCTAATCAAATCCAAGATTATTAAATATTTATATGCACACGCAAATTCATATTTACAGTATATGTTAGGCAAAACGTAGCTTCATCTAAATATTTCATATGGAGTATATTTGAAATTGAAAAAAAATCCCTTTTTATATAAAAGATTTTACTTTTTAAACTTTTTAAAATTCTATTGTTTTGAATAGGCCTTTGCCAAATAAGCCTGATTTTGCCTAAGCCTGGTGCTTGAGCTTTATGGCTAATTTCTGGCATGTAGAAGAAGATAAAATTATACCTCACTCCTTCTACTATTGTTGACAGTAGCTGACTAAGTGCATCTGACCATTTGATTCTGAACATTTAATTGTAGAGAGTCGCATGAACCCGCAGTTATATAGACGGCATAGTATTGTTATACAGAATGAATTATACCTTCTAAGAGCCGATGGGATGTCTTGATACACCTCCATTTTATGTAAAAGTGAAAATGTGGGTCCCCCTACATTTGATGGCCTGTGATTATGGTCCAGTATTAGACCTTTAATTTTAGTGAGCATCATATTTGTGGTTAAAGACACTTTGTTTTTTATATAAACTGATTCATCAAAATAGCTGTTATTTTAGCATTCATTTACGACATGTTGCAGGGTGGGTCTTTCACATAATGAAAACATTACATAGTTGTGGAAGATCTTTAAAACACACCATCTCAATCATTTGTGTGTTATGTTGTATTTTTTATTTTTTGGGGGGGGAGGGTAAATCCTGAGAACTGATTTTGAGGATTAAATGTATCTTTGAATGCTTTTTTTGAGGTGGATAGCAGTGATTTCCCTGACAGACATTGCTTGCTTACACTCCTGATATGTTCCTTTTAAATTGTTAAGATTTTGGATGCTCTTAGGTGTTTTCAAAGCGATCTGTGCTTGTACGTGACCAGAAAAGCATGTATCCTAAACGGCCGTGGTCCAGTCGATGCCAACAAGGTATGCAAAATTGTATGTGTTGTAATGCTGTTGATTGCAGTTTGAAAGTTGGTGCAGTTATCATTTGGTACTGATGATGCAATTTTTGTTGCTCTTTTCCCCCCATATTGTCCTACAGTGCATTTGGTGCTATAGGATTTTTATGATGGGTTTGGTGCGAGGCCTTGTACTTAAACTGCTTGTGTGTTCAAAACATCCTGCTTTAACTGCTTTCATATGGAAATAAAAGTCTTTCTTGAAAGGTGTAATTTTGGTGTTTCTGTCCTCTGGAGCGAGACTGATGAAGAGATCAAAACAGGTGAATCAAAAGTATCGTATATTCTAAGGCTTAGAATATATGATACTTAGATGCTTAAAATCTAAGCAGTTCCATGTTATTTTTGTGTCATCTTAATTTTAATCTACTCTTCTAATGTTTCAGATTTTGGCATCCAGTGCCAATTTGTGTTAGGTACTTTTTAATAAGTTCCTTTAAATGAAATATACACCAGTGGTCACTGCAATGGAGGAGTTCTAAAAACACTTGAGAAAATAATCTTGATTTAGGTTATCATAGTTTGTACATGAAATATTTTCGTAAACAAAGTTATATGTCTACTTGGGTTATCTCTTAACATGACTGCTTTTTTTCATGTCTAAAATTCTTTAATGTCTAATATGTGACTTTATGTTTTTGGGATCCTCCAAGATGTCAACTGTTGTTCCTGCATTATCCAATTGGACGTTCCACTTTGTGTCTTCAATGTCCTCCAGAAGAGCCTTCACCTCAGCCTCCAATTTTCCAACTGCGTCCTCCACTTTCTGCAAAATATAGAAGGTATGTTTTTGTGCCTTGGAGACTAAATAATACATTAATAAGATGTTTAATGAATAATGCAATCATCATTCATACATTATACAATTCTTGATTCATATAAATAATACAGTTCCCATAGTAGTTAGTTAAGAAAGGTCAAATAAAGTAAAATAAAATCGCAAAGAGAAACCGAATGCTGTAGTGAGCCTCACAATTTGGGAAGGTAAAAACAAATCACCTTTTCCACAACATCCAAGCGCCTATGAAGACTTGTATGCTCTTGACATGGACTTGAAGGCACGGATCGAGGTAACCGCTTGGAATCCACTGCTGTGAATGAAATAGAATTTAAACCGTTTTGTTTCAAATTTATTAATTAATATTAATTATTTCCCTATTGTGTTTTGTTTAGTTCAACATCTTTTTTCCAATGCAATTGATATTATTGAACCAATTTGGACGCCATGTTTGCCACATCCTAGCACATAAACATTGTTGGAGTACTGACAATAATGCTTGAATCTTTGAAGCCACTAACTCCTCATATGAGCCTCCATCTGGCTGTCAGGTATAGGATATACTCGCTTCTTGTTTAGACCGCTTAATGAAGCTTCTTGTTTAGACAGCTCAATGAAGCATTAACTGTGTGCTTGCTCCCTGGTGGTTGGCTGGCATAGAAAAAGCTGCCTCATTAGATGTGCAGCAGAATTGGCTTTTTTTTTTGAAAGATCATTAACAATCGGGTTGGTTTTATTGTGGCTTGTGAAATTGTGATCTGATTAAGAGCCAAAAAAAATGCTTCTCTCTGGATATACAATTGTGGGCTTGCTGTATTCCTACATTAGAGTGTTTGTGGTATAAGCACGCAGAAAAGCAGTTTGTAGTAGAAAAAAATGTGACTATAAGCAGGATGCCTGTGTTCAAGATGAACTACGCATACACTGTTTATTTCACAAGGACACATAAAGTTGTTGCAAAATAGCTGACAAGATGTTCCATGACATCATTCAGCTGTCTCTAAGAATGCATGCATTTTTATTTGTGTTGGCTGATGTTTTTGTAGAGCTGGATGAAGAGTTGTGTTTATTATTATTATCAAAAAAATGAACATTGTGATTCCGCCAAAGGTCATGAGTGACTGAGATTCATTGTGAATGTGTTTGTATGTTCCGCCCTCCAGGCACAAGGGAAGTGAGGCAACTTCCATTTGACAAGATGAGGCAAAGCAGCAGTTTGAGTTTGTCCAGCGTATATACTGTAAATAAATGGTAAGCTACTAAAGGGCTCCTATCCCTAAACATATCTATTTAACAAAAGCTCATAACCTTGATTTTGACAATTTAACTGGACAACTTACTATTCTGGTGTAGGCTTAGAGTGAATAACTGAACACGATAGAGGAAAGGAAGAATTGTTTTTTCAACATAAATTTAAGGAAACTACAGCTGCAGTGAATTACAACCATGTGTGCTGTAATACATGCAGACTTTTTTAAAAGTGCACTCAGTGTTATTTTGTACAATTTGAAACAAAGTTACAATTCTGTAAGAATCGTACACCTCCCACCAATGCGTAAATATTCACAAAATAACTCCCACCTCCTGTCAACATTGCCACCTCCCCTATGCAAGATACTTTTCTTACCTGCCACAGTGCAGCCAATCAAGAAGATGAGTCCAACTGTGGTTGATGGGCGGATCATAGTTTGTTTTTTTTTAAAGGAAGAAATTAGTAAACAAATCTTTTTCAGAGAAATTCTTCCTTCACTTTTGCCAGAATCTTTCCTCCAATGTGGTTGCACCGAGTTTCCGAATGAAAACATGGAATGCCGAGCAGAAAGCTCAGTATCTGGGAAGGGGTGGAATGTTTGTACTGGGGAGGGGAATGACATATTGGTCGGGCTTACTAAACATGAATCGACTTTTAAAGAGATAGCTTCAACACAGCTTTATTTCACTCAGACTTCCTTGTCCCTTTATCAGTCATGGATTGTGGGTTTGGTGCATTTGTGATTATAAATCTTACACCAAGTTTGTATCAGTACACTCTCTGTTCCATTTTTAGTGCGACTTGATAAAATCAAGAGAATAAAAGCTAAAGGAAGGTGCCTTTTATTCCAGAGAAATTCTCTTTCCTGCGGGAAGTCTGTCCAATCAAATCAATTCCACTGCAACGAAAGCTCTCTGTGGTGATATTGATTGCTTCCTTTTATTCACTCGGAATTTTGTTTTTTTTTCTTTCTAACCCTCACATCCACACACACACACTTGCCAGTGCACACAACCTGGTCGTAGTAAGCATGGTGATCTTCTTTAAGCCAGACTGCCTTCAGCCGCATGTACTGCACACTTGTCTGGCCTCTTAAGCAGATCTACAGGTTAAGCAGTGGAAAAAACAAAAGTGGGGGAAAAGTGAAACCGAAACAGGCTGTGGTATTAATATGTTTCAGTTCACGTGACATATGAACAATATAGTTGCTGAATCTCCCTAGGCGTATAGCTTTCCACATGAGTTCAAAGCAAGAGGATGGATGACTGCATCTAGTAGTTGTGTTCATGTTTCAAAGTGACATACTGCTAAAGGCAAAGACCACCTTCTCAATCTATTTCAGTGCACTTTTCTACTTTGTCCTGTATGTCAACATGCAAAAAAATATTACACCCACTTGATAGGACAGTCTTAAAGTTCAAGGTTCAGACTTGCGTTTGGAGGCAAGATTGAGAAAAGGATTACCCCAGAGTGCAGGTCATACTAAAGGTTGATTCAAGTTGATTTAGGGTTTAAAAAAAGGGTAATGTCTACTTTGTGTACACAGAGGTCACTGATTACCGTATTTGTCCTTGCATTTGTGCTGTTATAACACTCTTGGCATCAAAGTCATCTGGAGATGTCCCTGAGAACAGGAAAGTACCCAAAATCCCAGTTTAAAAAAATTCAGGCATGGAGTACTAAAGTTAACTTCTCCTTTTAGGGTCTCCTTCACATATTCTTTAATTCATGATCCACCCCTATTCTCACTTTACCCCTATGTGGTTGAGTCTTTGGATGACTGCTTCTTAGATAAACCCTACTGTAAGTCTGCAACGATCCCTTTAGACCGTCTGATTTGTTCTACGTCACAGAAAGTGGACGTAATCCTGGTCTGGACCAGGAATAGAATGCTGGGAGTGGCCAAGCCATCGGAGAGACGCTCCAGAGTCACCGTGCATGTGTCCCTAGATAATCCCTTCTTAAACAGCTTCTGAGCTGGGTAAGAGTTTGGGGACTCGCTCTGCAGACATTTGACCGTGGGAGCTGCACTAGATAGTAATTCCACACCTCAATACCTGAAGACCATATACAAATAGGGAACTGTTTGGATTTTAGAAGGAATCTGCTCTAACCAGGATGAACTTTGCTGCCCAGTTATTCTACTCAAGCTACTTGAATGAGCGACTGGAGCGATTGTTTTCACCAAAGCCTGCAATTAAAGCAACTGAAGAAAATGACCCCTTTTGGCACAGGTGGGAAACATGTAGTCACCCCAACCCATCAGAACTCCCTTCTACCCAAATCAAACCAGTAGTGATGCGTTCTCTTTGTGACAACAAAACCCAACCACTAACGCAGAAAAAAGATGCTACTTCCAGTGTAAAAACAGTTCCTAACCCGGTCCTTCCTCACGTTTCGGCTCAAGCTGTAACAAATATCCTTCACCCCAAAAGAGATTTGTTTTCACAACCTTCCCTTCTTGAACACAGCGGAAAAAAATATGCTTTTTGGCAGACGTGGGATACATCATGTGAGCCAGAGTCTACAAAGGTCTCTACAGTCCTTCCCAAAGTAGAAATTAAACCTGCTCTTTCTGAAAAATCTCAGCTGCTATTCAAAAAGTCTTCTAGTGTGAGACCAATTTCAGGCTCTCTTGTTTCTTCTCCACTTGTTGGGCCGTCACAAATAAATCAAGGTAATTCCAAAATACAATCAAGAAAACAATTGGTTTGTCTTTCAAATCAAGATTTGACTGACTCCCTTTCCAAACTTCCCTGCAACAAGTCTCTTCCTTCAGAAGTTCCCAAAGCTTGTCCAGATTCCTCTGAGCCCCCAACAGCAGCAACCTCTTGCATCTGGCTAGCTTCTAAAACCCCAATCCCACATATAGATAAAGTACTCCCTTCCCTTCATATCGTGGTAGACTTTCTTCTCCATTTGGCAATTTATGTTGTTCTTCTAATTTTTGACAGGTAATGCCACCCTTTTTGTCTAGAATAGTAATAATAATAATAATGATATAAGGGCTTGTGTTTAACCTGAAAACTAATGATGTTTAGTATTTTCATGCCGAGGTTAACATATACTAAATTGATTCATTGACAAAGTTATGATTGACATATACGCTTAGGGTAATTGAACAATATTTGTTTGGTATTAAACTGCATTGTTCCAGTTTGTGTCTGTTTAGGACGTCACTTCTGTTTCTATTGGGAAAAAATATGAACTTTCCACACATTTACCACTCCTCATCACTAGCATAGAAACAATCAGCAAGGCATTGCATTAGAGTCAGATTTACACAATTAGGAATCTGATAGAATGGTGTTTTTGCTGTGTAGTTAAAAACATGCAGGTCTTCTGATTGACCTTAAATGGAAGCATTTCACCCCTAAAATATGCGACAAGTGCATTTTACATTTTCTTTACTCGTACATGTGGATCTAGCAACTCTGCTATTTTTAAGTTATTCTGTTTTTAATTTATACGATAAAATAATTTGCTGACAAGTCTTATTGTTGGTGACACAACACAAATGTGTGTACTCTTGTGTGCTTTTCTAGTGAGCCATAGTACTGTCTTATTCGCTTTAGGCTTTTTGTAATTTTCTGTTTTGCACAATTTATTGCGTGCTGTTTTATGATACAGTTCAGGCAATGCGTGTCACTGACTACGTACATTTGGGTTTTTTTTTGAGAGAATGCAGACACTAATGTCAGAAGACCCTTTTACTAAAACTGAACTGGACTCTTGGGTTTTTCCGATCACTATGTTTTTGAGTGAATAATGGACAGCGGGTCTCTGATAAGTGGGGCAGAGTGCAATAATGAGGCCTTGTGACAAGAGTGCAAAGGTCAAAGAATTGTGATTTAAATAGCAGCAGCTTTGAAAGAAAGACAGCCTGCTTGTTTACAACACTAACTCTACCCTGACGTTACTTATTAGAAAAAAATAGCAAAGCTATAATGAGAATATTGAATCATTTTTAATACACTATCTGACAGCCACCCTTTTCACTGAAGTATAGTTTTAATTACCAATGCACAGGCTCTATTCCATACATTATAACTAGAGATTCAAAACTTGCTGTTAACCAAATGTGATCTTCTTTCACGTCTAGGTGACAAGGCTAATCTCCAAAGGCTATAAGCCTATTATTATGTTTATACTGTGTGAAAGGTCCTCTAACTGGCAATGGCAAAAGCGGCTATGAAAGTTTAATGTTTCCAACAATCCTTTTAAATCTTTTTTACGGTTTCGATATTTTTTCGCTTTCAAATCGTGTTTTATGGTTTCAATTTTTTTTCCACTTTCAAGGAGTTTCTACATTAATCAGATGATATGATGATGATGATATATATAATACAATTGGGCTGTTTAAAAGACCATACCATTTTATTTGAACCCAATTTAGTGAGCAGCAGTACATCAAACTGCCCCGCTCCTGGTCCATAATTGCCACTTTAATCATTTTGTGAGACTTGAAAAGAAAAAGTGGACATGTAATGAATCATGAATTGACTTGTATATACAATATTTCACAGTGAATAGAAACCGTTGCCACAAAAGGTGAATCAATTCATCATTCACAGAAAATAGTTTTGTTGTTCATATCATTTTTAGGAATTAGTTCATATTGATTTTAATCAGGCAGGTACAGAAGAGTTTTACTTTTAAACTGTAAAATTCTAAAACTGATAATTTAGACATTAACTTTCATCCATTTAATCATTAATGTTGCTGAAACATTACCAGGCAGTTCTCCTTTTTTAAAACATTCGACCTCTGTTATTTTCAATGGTGGCTAATGAGTTAATTTGTGCAGTTCATTTTTTGTAATTGTTTCCTGAGTACGTATTATAGAACTCGTCACATCACAGCGAGGTTATGAATTACTGAGTATAATCTTTTATGATCCACGCCACATGTTGCTTTGTGGAACAAAATAATAATTGCAGATGTAATACATGTGTATAGATCTCTGAAAATCTGAGGAATTCTACTTTCTAGAGAGGAGCTGGATCTGGGTCCAGCAAATCCATGTGACTCTTACAAAGGAGTGGCGGTCAGTAACGGTGCCGTGGGCCGCAGACCAACCCTCATTGAACCAGAAAGACTCAAAGACTTTGGTGAAGAGGAACTCTTCAACGGGGATGTCAAAGTCCGTGAACCAAGGGTGGTGGTCGAAGCACCTGTAATCGTACTTAAGGAACCGCCAAAAACCAGACGAGTCAGCGAGTTCCGGATCGTCCCCAGACCGACTCTTCTATACCTTCGCTTCGAGGACATTAGCGCTGCCGCCTTCACCATCCAATCGGGGATACAGAAAACGCCCTGCACGGTAATCAAACACAACAACAATACATGGCCCTTATTTCATGTTGCATAACAAAGCTGCATTTTATATTTGAAGAGGGATCAATAAATGAGTGACGAAAGCCTTCTTGTGTTTCTCAGTACTCCCGGCTGTCCAAACAGTATAGCATGGAAATTTATCTGAAGAAGGAGCACCTACACTATACAGGCTCAGTGAAGGAGAGAGGAGCATTGTACCTGCTATCTTCCCTCTCACAGGTAAAACATAAGATAATCACATTCTTTCTATGAGATCATGTGACTTGAGAAATCTGCACCGGCAGTGTGATGTATGACACACTAAAAATAGCCATTATTACACATTGACGACTCCATACACATATTTTCAGGAGCAACAAAGGAAGGGTGTGATTGTTGCCACTGACTGTAACTTCTCCCTGGCTGTGGCCCACCATGCAGTGGAGTTGAAGATCCCTGTGTTTGTCATCATGCCATCATGTTGTTCGTCGCCTCGTCTAAGGATCTACAGAGACTACGGTGCCATGGTCATCTCGTATGGCAGCGCCAGTCATGACTCTAAGAACCATGCACGCCATCTGGCCAATGACAATGGTTACCTCTATTTAGAAGAGTGAGTCATTTATTCTCATTTAATTTTTCTGTACATGTGTAAGTATTCAGGTTGTACTTTGCATATATTGATGTTGCAATGGTCATTGCATATTCAAGGGTGTTATGTTGTATCTGAATACATATTTTCCCAATGTTTTTCCTCAAAGGATTCCAAACTAGACCTTGAAATCACAGGTTCTGTAACTCAATATTGTGCAACTCAATAACTTTACCTTACCTTAGGCAAACCTAGTTTTTTTTTAGAGTGATTCTTGCACTTCAGTGATGTGGTTCACTTCAGTTCAAATCTTTCTTATTTATTTTACACAACAGCTTAACTTTGTTGTTGGTTTATAGTCTACATTATATTTACACAGCACCATTTATAGTTTTTTTTGTAACCCTTAAAGGATATCTGACAATTTTTTCATGTTAAATCATTTTGTCAATAAATTAAAATGATTAATATTTGCTACAAAACTTAGCTTGCAGCAGCCAGCCTTTCACTATCAGGATGAATTGGACATCTAGTGCCATGAATAGAAGCCAATGTGTAAAATGAGTGTACAAAGGTCTATGAAGGGTTTTTTTTACATTACATTATATCTAATTGTATGTACTATTTTTTTAGGGATGAAAGTCCAACCTACCTCGCAGGACTGGGCACAGTGGGTATGGAGATCTATGAACAGGTGCCCAAGCTGGATGCTGTGTTAGTGCCTGCAGCTGGACAGTATGGTCTACTTGCAGCCACTGCGGCAGCCATTAAGCATCTCAACTCACATATTCTTGTCATAGTAAGTTAATGTGCAAGAAAATAGAATGTACAAAATTCTCTCTTCATTTACAGTGAGTGCGCCTCAAAATTAGGTCACATCTCCCTTAAAGCCGTTCCTTTTTATTCTGAAGAAAAGTTGTTGCTCGCTTCCCACCTTTCTTTGGTGTTGATCCAAGGATGTGTCCCATTGCACTTGCCTTCTTTTTAACAAGATAAATGTATTTGATGTTACCCGCTGTTTTTCTTAGTTGAATTATCTGCCTACTGCTGAAAGTCTGACAGCGTTAAGTCTGTTTACACCCACTAGAGTAAAAAGATGAGCCTCTTACTTTTTATCTCAAATACATAATGCAGTCTTCTGGCTTCAGCAAGTGCTTTACATTTTCAACACATGGGGGCTGGTGGAGGTGAATTTACTCACATGCATTTACTAATTTACTGTGATCAAAGAATTAAATGCACGGATAAATCTTGCAGCAGCTCATTTTAATATAGCGGCTCAGTGACTGTGAGGGGGTTGTGCATATGAGGGCGGCCTGAGAGAAGATTTTATAGTTATAATATTTATTTCATGTGATACAAAAAGAGATCCAGTGCACATCAGAATTCTGTATATGGTCTCTCTTCTACAGGGAATAGAACCTCAAGGTTTCCCTTTGCTGCTGCAATCTCTAAAGACAGATGGCCCCATCAAAGACATTCACAGCAATCCAAATACCAAACTATATGGAGGTAAACATATTGAACATGAAATACATTTAAATCAAGCATTGAATGTGTTGTTCAAGTCTATTAGAATGTTAAATGAACGTTCATTACTATTTGGGTTTAACTCTTTTTGTTTTACGCTGCTAGTTTCTCTTCTGTTTGTTGTTAGATCTTATGGAGAGTTCACTGGGTAACAACACTTTCCAGTTGGCAAAGAAACTTGTCGATAAAGTCATCTCTGTCAGGTAATCCACTAAATCTTAAAATGGAAATTATTCGGGGGGTTTTATCATTGTATTGTTCACACTAGTCGTTTTGACACATGCATAAAAATAGACAGTAAGATTCCAAAGTATTTGGATGAAGATTGCATATTTTTGTGATTTGGCTAATGCACTGTTTAAGTAACTATTTCTATTTCATGTTAAAACTGAAAAGTGCAACAGAATGTATTCTAAACTCAAGCCTGTTGTGCTAGCCATATTTAATGATAATAAATCCAATGCAAACTGCGAAGCCGATGGTCCATGGGATGTCATTTTCCACATCTATTTAAATGTGATTTGAATCTGGCTCATTTGAAGCCATTTTTATTAAAGAGATTTGTCTTTCGCTCGCAGTGAGGAAGATTCTTTAGTGGCAATGTTGAGGTTTCAAGAGTTTGAGCGCTCCACTGTGGACACAGAGGGAGCCATGGGTTTGGCTGCCATTTTAGCTGGACAACTGCCAGAACTGAGAGGCAAAAGGTGTGTTTACATGTTTTAATACAGTCTAATTTCATCATATGCAACCGCCAGACTGCTTCTGCCAGCTGCTCCCCTCGTAGTTAGAGGAAGCGTAGTGCTCATTTGCATGCAAACTCAATCATATTTGAGCAATATTGTGCAGGATGCATCACTTCCACCTCTTCAATTCTGTCACTCTGCATGATGAATTGTAAACAACAAACTTTTGTGACTCACAGTCCACACTAATTGGATTGCGCCACGCTGCTCTTGTTTCCAAAGTTTGCTATGATTATTTGACTACTTGATTTTCTATGAGATATTTTGTGGGAAAAGCTACTTGACTAGGATATGTATATAGATGCATGGGAAATGAGAATAGAAGGATGTCTTTTTTTGGGCCGTATGCCATAACATAATTGTTGCGTGGGCAGGGTGGCAGTGGTGGTGAGCAGCGCAAATATGGATTTGGATCTGGTGAGGCAGTGTGTGGATCGTGCCCTGGTGTTGGAAGATCGCGTCAGCAAGTTTTCAGTGCAGCTGGGAGAATGGCCAGGAGACATGGCCAAGCTACTGGACCTCCTGTCCAGGGAGGACGTCAGGTGATGGAATTTATTGATGTCTATAAGGCTGTATTATTTTTTTTACAAATTGTATTTCCTGCCCTGCTTATCATCAAGTGTTCAATTTCTCACTTCCCTCCTCAGGTTGCTGGACGTCAGCCATCGGAGGCACAGTGACAAATCCGACCTTTTCAAGGCAAAGGTGAGCAGTCAATTAGTCTTCTTAGTGAGCAGTGAATTAGTCTTCCTAATGACAGTTGACATCGGCCAGCTCCCATTACAGAGTATGTATTGTGGTAGTAATATAATAAGGGGAATTGATTTTTAAAATGTTTGAGGGCAATAAATGTCCGATCCATTTAAATTTAAATTATTGCTTGTAGCAACTCCCATTTCAATTGGACAATTATTGCCATTAATAGGCAGCCAATTAATAAAACTATGTGATGGTCACAAGAGTTTTATAAATGAAAAGATAATGTATACAGAGAAAATTATACACGGATGTTTCAACAGTATAAACCAAAATGCATTCAATAAATGAATACATAAAAAAACACGCAAAAGCCTTCTTTGCCTAGATAAATCTGTCAGAAGCATTGTTCTAAATGTATTCATTTCTCCCCAACAGTCCAACCTCTTCATCCTGTTCTCTCTGTTGACAGGTAGAATGTGTGGTGGAAACCAGAGATAAGACGCAAAGCGCTCAGCTGCGGAAGACACTGAGCGAACGCTACCCGTCCCTCTGCTGGCTCGAGCGGTGATCAGTCACCATAAAGATCAATATGATGATGAAATGACATCTATAATGTCTGAGAACGGCAATCACATTCAGACACAGGATGTTCATCATCACTGACTGTATGTTTAAAAAGCGACACGATTTAAGCACAAATACTCTATATCAGGGGTGACCAAATCAGGTCCTATAGAGCCCCTATCAAATCTTTTCTCCCTCCTTTAACACACCTGACTCAAATGATCAACTCAACAGGAAGCTGTGCAAAAACGTCATACCGATATTTGATTCAGGTGTGTTGGTGAAGTGTGACATGGAAAAAAAACTGGATAGGGGGTCTCGAGGACCGGACTTGGCCACCCCTGCTCTATAATTATATTGTTTCATCACTTATTCATACGAAGTACAATGGATGAGGTAGTGAGGTTGTATATACGTAGCTCATGTAGTTTCCACTCTATCCAGGATTGCATTTAGCATTGCATAAACAAAATCCAGCAAGTGAGCATGTACTTGTCAAAATGAGCATTAGTTGCACATAGAATCAACTGGAATTGCTAACAAGAGCTTTTTTTTTTAACCAAAACATTCTGCATCTACATATTAAAGTACAGGTGGAATTTTTGATGCAGTTCTTGCATTTCATTCAATTGTGCATGTGCAACCAACAATGTCTGTTGAGTGTATGTATATACAGAATATCATGTATTTCATGTATAAATACTAAGATGCCTATTTTTGAAATTCCTATTGTACATATGTTTCAGTATTATTTATACAATTGTATTTGGTGGCATAGTATTGCTCCTAGCTGAAACATTATTAAAATAGAGTATAACCAAACATATGGTGTTAACTCAAATTGACATACATTGGCACTGATGATAGTACGAGTAAAATATCCTTATAGCATTCACACTCACAAATCGTACAGGCACCCAATGGGAATCGATCCTACAAAGTCAGGCAGCCAGAAAAACAATTGAATTGTTATTTTTTTATTTCATATCTTAGCAGTAAAAACAGCAAGTGCAATATATTTGATGTAAGATCACAGCAACTAGAAGATTATCATTATCTCCGGAATGTAAACAATCATGAATGTCTGAAAACATTCCACAACATTGTCCTGCATTTTCTGCTATTTAGTAAGCACTCCAAACTATTTTATGCATTAATAACCATTCTCCCCAATACAACATGAGTGACCACAGCAGCACAGGATTCAAGTTAACAAGATCCTTGTCTTCACTAGTTTAAAGAAACAATTGTATGGGAGGAAAAGGCACTAGTGTCATCATCATATGTTCCTAGGTCAGACATAGTGTTCTTAGAGTGGAATCAATGTTGTTTGGGTCTATCTGGGTTGTATTTAATGAGCAGTCCCAGAGAAGCGAATCCAAAAATAAAGGTCTGAAAGAACCACAGGCAGCTGGTGGGCATGGTGATGCCTTTGTTTCTGAAAGAGATGCCACACATGCAGCATTAAATTACATTTCCATTCGATACCACAGTACCCTCTAGTGGACTATTATATTTTTCTTACCTGCAAACTTTCAAGGACACCAAGGCCTCTCCAACATGGATTGCCACTGTTGCCCACCACCTGAATACCACATCAGATCAAGAAGGGAAAAAAATGATCAAAGCATGTGAACGAGGGTGTTTATATGGGGGAAAAAATGATCAAAACATGTGAACGAGGGTGTTTATATAAGAAAATAATCCATATTTTTGTTAGTTTGCCCAATTTCTTAAGACGGGATCAGATCGGTGACATCTTTTATATTTATACTTTCCATTGACAGATAGGATGTGAGAATTGAAGGAGCACCTAAATCATCAGTCCTGTTAGTCACATGATCAGCTAACATGACACTAGTACCCCCCACCTAGAAAAGCCATTGCAATCAGGTGACAGCATACGCTGGCATCAAATAGGGTGATAATGATCTCTGAAGCAGCCTTGATTAAACTGAAAAAGTATGCTAAATTATCTTCAAACAGACAGACCTTATGTTCATCACATGGACTATATGGTGTTATCATATACTGTTTAACTGCATTTTTTTTTAAATACGGCTGCTGCACTTATTTTATTTTATAGATGACAATTTCTCAGAATAGCACTTACCCCTTATACAAGGTGCTGGCATGGTTGTCTACAAGATACTTGCAGAAAGCACCAAAAGGACCCATGAGATGACATGGTATTACTTCGGGCACAAACACAATGCACTGCAACAGGAAAAAGTAGATTCTTATGACAGCTTCATCAAACATAAAAACTCAGTGAATACGGATCTAGGTCATTACTATAACTTTTAAACTGTCAAATATGTGGACAAATAGCCCTTTTAAAAGAACATAAATTGCTTTTGGGATTACCGGAAACCACACAGAACATCAGATAATCTTCTCTTCAGTGATGTGATGGTAATTCAACACTAGTCATGTTTGTTCATTATGGGATGCTGTGGTTGGGTTTTGTGCATGACTGCATTTAGTGAATGGAGAACAAGACTAATGCCTATTTGAGAAAAGTTCTTGAAATTGGAATTTAATGCACCTCTTGAGGGAAATTATCACATGATCAGAAAGCTAACCATCATCCTAGTGATGATAGTGACAAGACTAAAAAGCTGTTAGAGCAAGAGAATACTTTGGTAATTTTAAAAACAATCCTAGAGAACTGTCAAAATACCTGTATTGCATGCAATTAAACATTCTTTAGCTGAAAAGATCATGTTTTATTTAGCTGGCATACCGTATATTATGTCTTGCGTGTGTAAATGTGTCACCTGCCTCATGTCATGTGTGGACAATAGTGATGCTGCGTTTACAATATAAAAGGTTCATTGTAAATATGGGCCCCTTCATGAAGCCACTGTCATTGTGTATATCTTGGGGAAATTGCGTTAAAAAAACTGGTAAACTAACAAAACACACTTTTTTCTATTGCGAAAAAGAGTTTGATTTTAGAGGACTTTGAGTTGCGAATATATTTTTTTCAAACATGGACTGGGTCCCCATTGAGATTGTTTCCCGAATTCCTAAACGCAACACCGTGCAAAGTGGCAACGAGGTAACAATGTTCATTGATGCCCATTGAAAGACAGCACAGTATTGTAAATAAAGACTACGAATCACATTTTCAACAAATGCAGACAATAGGCACGCTTAATATTTGAAATATGTCAAGTTTTGAAAGAAGTGTCTTAACGGATGGTTAACATTTTATAAGTAATTGAGACGTGTTCACTTGCACGTTGGACTTTGTGCAAAACTCCAAGTCTGTTTTCCATCTAAATCAGATAAGATAAAAAATCGAACGACAAACAATGACAATAGTCCCGGAAGCTCCTCTTACGCTAAAATAACACTGCAACAAAATAATAAGGAATTTGAGGGCGTGCTACAAGGCTTTTTACTCACTACTATGAATCTCAATTTTAGTGGGTTCTGTAAACGCAACACACGAGTAAAACAGTAAACACGCTATCATACTAATTTCAAACTTGACCATACGTTTACTTACAGTGAAATAGATCAACCCAAACAAAACGGAGACGATCCAAAAGAGGCTGGTTCTTTTAAAATAGTCACTTCCATCACTTTTAGCCATTGCTTCTATTGCGATCGCTGCAGCTGTTGACGACTGGTCCTGCTGTCAAATGGTTCCGTAAAACACTGCTCGTACTGCAGCGCACTGCCTGGTGACCAAATATACTACTTTATAGGAAGAAATGTATATTTTATTGGATTTGCTTAGAAGTACGATACAATATACTACTGGATCTTATTTGGGAATTGTTTCCACCCCCAGCTAAATCCGTAACATTTTATCGAGCAGGAAGTTGTATAAAATTAATTCATCGTTTTAGCGCCCTCTTGTGGTCATATATTTTTATGGTTAAAAAAAAATACCTAAGTGTTTTTCTGCACGGATAGGCAGTATTCCTGCCAAAGTAACATTAGTTTAAACAGTTGTAGAAAGAGCAACAGTGTCTTTGAGAGAGGGAACCTGTTCAGACTGAATGTCTAATATAACATTTAAGTTTCAATAATTAAAAACGTTCTGCACCAGCCTGCATATTTACAAAAATATTGTGTACAACAGGGGTGAACAATCACATTCGTGCCAATAATTGTAAACAAATAGAGATCCAGTAATATCATGTTGAAATCAACTTTTGCACGCCTTTTGGTTCAATATTCCGTATCCCGGATGTCACAACATACCTCACCTTTGTGTTTGTTTCATTATGTTTGGCCTACTTACTATGTGTCCTGCACATGTATTGATGTGAGTGTGTGCTCATAGATAGGGAATGTCATTATAGGTGTAAAGATAATCTTCTCTAAAGTGTTGCATTTTAATAATGCGTACAATGGACAGTCTTACTGCAAATCTGCTTTTTGTATTTTATTTTTTTATGAAGTAGTCTTTCATGTTTTAGTGAACACATTTTTATTCCAAACAAACATAAAAAGAGTGAATAAAAAATGCTAAATGTTATGTCTACTCTCTAAACATTGTCCAGAAATTAGGGGAGGTTCTAACTTATCAAAATGTTGCGATAGGATTTGCATGAATTGTATGGCAAGTTGGTGGGACTTTGAGGAGTCGTCTTCACTTGGCGTCATTGATTACGGGGGTTGCCCAGCTACAGATTAAAGATTGCCTCAGTTTGTTTAGCTACTATGGTTCACCTTCACACTGCACTATTATTTAACACAGGCAAATACAACTTTGGCCTTTCCAAATGTGTGGCTTTTCAGTGTATTTGAATGGATTTCCTCCAGTTCACTGGCTCCTGAATCAACACCTAGTGCATGAAAATAACAGTAATCCCATTTAGGTTGCTCAGTACATTGGAGACTGAGGGGTTAAAGGTCAGAGCATTTGCACACAACCTGGAAAAGGCCTCAGCATTTTGAAGTGGTTGACATGCTTTTCAATGAATTCAATGCGGCTCTTGTTGGTGTAATGAGGCTGCACAGAGGATCAGCTAAGCATCCAGTTAATCATTGAATCATTAGTCACCTTTGTCTTTCCTCCTGTGATAGCAGTAAGCAGCTTTGCATATGAAAAGGAGACACTGATAGGTTTCACATCACAAGGCAAATTTTGCCGCGTTTTTCTTTTACACTATTGTTGTTGATTAATGTTTGCAAATCCTCAAACGTTTGTTCGCGCTGGAGATTTGTCATGTGACTATCAGGAGTCATGTTGTCATCGGGAACATGTTTTTTTCAATAAGATATACAGTTTAAAGTATTTATATTAAATGGATCAGATTTTATAAGCAGATGTGCCATTTTTCCAACATGCTTTGTGACATTGTCACAAAGCCAAAGTTTTCTTTTGTACATATTTATTTAAAAATAATATTTTAAATATCACTAAATTAATTTTGAAACTTGTGTTGACATTTAAGTACTTTTGTTTCCTAACATGAGCAGAACATTTTTCAGAAAATAAATATAAACCCCCCAAAAATCATACTGTATAGCTAAATGACACAATCTTGTCAAATCTAACTCTTAAAATGAATAGGAGGGTGACTGTTTTGCAGTACTATTCTTGGGACAGCCTCTTCTGATTTGCAAAAAGCCTCAATAACAGCCACACACACATAGCCAACAGCCATGTTGAGTACTTTGTTAAGTGGTATCGATGAGGCAATTCCTCAGTTTTTCTCTTGATGTCATACGAGTTGTCGACCTTGATAATCCTTTGAAAAAGATGGGGTGTTTACAGGGGAGTGTGTGCATGCACGCTGATGCTTCTTCTGCTGACCAGCGCCCCTGAAAGAATAAACCCCTCCCCAACACTGTGTTGCTACTTTGCAAGGCCTCAGCTGATCAATATATAAGGTATCCTAAAAAAAGCTGTGGACACACTGAGAGTCACAGAGTCACACAACCATCCTGACTGAACTCTGTCACGTGGGGGAATCTGGGCATTTGTCTATTTAAAAGTCCTGCCATGTGGAAAGATTCAACTAATGGTAAGTAGAAATTACATTACCCACTGTTTGATCATTTTTGTTTATGTGTGCGGATAAATATTAGTTTCATTTAATTTTATTTTATTCATTTTGTGGGCTCCAAACTTACAAAACACTTTCAGGGACACTTAAAACTTTACACTTTCCAGAGAAAATGTAAGCAATTATTTTCTTTTTTTATATATGTATATATATATATATTTTTTTGTGCTTCTTGCCCTTACAAGGGTCGCGGGAGGTGCTGGAGCCTATTCTAGCTAACTATGGGCAGTAGGTTGGGGACACACCAAATTTGTGGCTGGCAAATCGCATGGCACAAGAAGGCAAACAATCAATCACTTATGCCCAGGGGCAATTTAGATTGTTCAAACTGCCAACTATGCATGTTTTTGGGATATGGGAGGAAACCACAGAACCTGAAGAAAACCCATTCAAGCTAAGAGAGAACATGCAAACTCCACACAGAGAAGACCCACCTGGAATCGAACTCTCAACCCCTGCTAAATGTTAATTCAGGCTAAATTTAAGCAAAGAATACAAAAGGAAATACGATTTGGTTGCAGACATGCGAAATAAAACTCTAAAGCACATTCTTTTTTTTCTTACTGGTGTTCAAATCAGATGCCATTAACAGGTCTAGATGACCAATTCTTTTAACCTGGGAGGATTGGCTGTCATTGCTTAACTTTTAGTGCCATTGACGTTAGATGTCTAATCCAATCTGACTTGGAGAGGCAAATAAATTGCATTGTTAGACAAAACAAAAAAATGTGTGCATGAAATGGTTAACAGCAAATGTCAGACTCATGGAAAACACATTTTTTTGGAGCTTGTCTGATGTGCAACCTATCATTTTCTATTCTCAGATGACCCCAGAGCTACTGCCTGCAGCGGGGGCTCCTCTCGCAGTGCCAGCCGCAGGAAGAGGACCAGCTTTTCCAAAGAGCATGTTGAGCTCTTGCGGGTCACCTTTGAGACCGACCCGTACCCTGGCATCAGCCTCAGAGAGAGTCTATCTCAGACCACGGGCCTTCCAGAATCCCGCATCCAGGTATAATGCAATAATTCTGTCTTTAAAATTTGACAAATTACCCATTTAGTCTTCCAAGAAAAATTATGGGAAGTTGTTCCAAACCCCATTAGATGTTGTGATTTAAATTCCTATCTTCAGAAGGTCTGTTTTCAAAGAGCTGATACTGTTCTCACTCTATCACTTTGTTTCTTTCAAGAAAAGATGACACAAGCACTTTTTATCAGCTTTTTGTTTGAGAATCGCGAAGGCACAGCAACCAGGCCAAGTGATGCTCCCTTAATCTTAAACCAGAAAATGATTAACAGAGCAAATGTATTTGTTTGTGTTGCTCTTTCAAATATCCCCTCTTCTTTTTCCAGGTGTGGTTTCAAAACAGGCGAGCTCGTACGCTAAAATGTAAAGGCGCCAAGAAAGCACTATGGCAAGCTGATAGTCCAATCTCAAACGCTTCAGGTTCACATCCCACTGCCCCCAGGGGCGCTCACAGTGGTCCACTCTCCATGGGGCGACAATGTCCCCCACCATCCTACCCTACCCGCGTGAAGGAAGAAAGAGAGGAATCCTGCTTCTGCAGACCGTGCCCTCCATTGTACCCCACCGTCGAGGAGCATCAGCATTACAGCTCTATGTATGGCCTCTATCAGAGCACGCCATTGGGCCACAGCTCCAGCCATAGGACAAGGGGCTATTGGGGCCATCCGAGCTTCCAAACAGACCCAATGACCCCGCTGGGCTATGGGCCACACAACTACATGGCCTGCTCTGGTTCTCACTCCTCCAGCCCCGATACCCCCGATTCGGGATACTGGGACGTCAACATTGAAAGCAGCCCGCCGCCGGAGAGTCATTACTCGCAGAGGGATGATTCATGGAACGTTCAAGAAGGTTGCAGGGCCTCCGGATTTCCATCTTTGGTCCAAGTACCTTTGCCTGAGTTGTCTCTACAGGAGATTCTCAGGGAGTTGGATGAGACTTGGCTGGAGGGTGAAGGACTGGACAGCCATGCCACTCATGAGAAAATGGCTCAGTGCTGATGACTTGGTAACATTCTCTTTTTAAAGAATCAAAAATCATGTGTAATATTTAATTGTGTCTTATTTGAAATGTGTCTGTGGAAGGAAAAAACAAAGGGATCAACAACATTCCATCATGCTGACTGCATATGAATGCTGTGCGTGTGTATATTTATTGATTCAGTCTCTATTTATTATCTGTATTTATACTTTTCTGCACTTTTATAGAAATAAATAATTGATAAGTAGGATTAGTACTTTTTTGTTGATGGATTATAAATGTTGGGAGAAGAAACGATTCTGCGTAAGTAGTGTATTACCACTAGATGGTGCTTGTCAGTAGAAAACAAATAAAATCACTGTTGGTCTTTCACCACCACCCAAATGTGGAAACAACTTTTCAGTCACCTTGACATCTGTTTTATATCATCGAAGCTTCTATAGCAGAAGATTTATGATAGCATGTTATAGTACAAGTAAAATAAATGTAAAAGTATCCTGATTGTCTCATCTAAAACATATAGTAGAAATGGTTTTACTTATCAACCAAACAACAGATGAAACTTGACCTGAAAACTCGAAAACATTTATTGAGTACCTCCCATAATTATCAAGAAAATATAGTAATCTGAAATCATAAAAAAGACTGTTAACTCTTTCAATTCCACTAAAAATTTTGTGCGTCTTTATAATGTGAAATAAGTGAGTTTATCACTGAAGTGGGTGACACCTATTCAGCTTCAGATTTGATTTGAATTCTATTTCACACCAAATTACAACATACATTTTAGTAAACAATATATCTCACGGTCACAAGATTTTTCATCAAACATTTGCAGGTAGATGCTTCACAGAAGAGAAATAGAGGTCAGAGACACATGAGTGATGGAACTCAGCTGTTTGCCATTCTGGGCAATGAAGGTTAGGATCACTAAAAATAAAGCCTGCAATTTCCCAAAACCCTCCCAGGGAGTTGACAGTGGAAGCACACTGTAATTTAGAAGCTCATCTGAGCTTTTGTGATTGCACTGCTCCACTCTCGCTTATCTACTGCCTTGCGTCTAGACTGTGATTAATGTTGCTTATGGTCGGGGAGGAAGTTGGTGTCAACATGCATGTGCCCATATGTGTTATTTTTAGGTTACAGCATATACTGTACGACAATACCTGAAACTAGATAGGGGGAGGGGTAATGAGGAAGACATTTGTTTGCCCTTCCTAAAAATAGAACACTAAACCCCTTGCAGTGCAGACAGCTCACATAGAGTTGTGACACACCTCAATGTCAAAGAGCTATATTTTGTAGTCATTGAAGATGAAAGAGTCAAACATTATTTCATTGTAATTAGGAAAATAGATGAGGAACATTCTTAGAATTAGCTAATGACAAAAAACACAGAAAAAACATTTTAACTAGAATATAATTAATGATCCTTATAAAACTGCATGTATAGGACGTTTTTCATGATAGCAATATGAATTGGACATTGCCATCAATGGGAGTGAAAGCAGTGCTGCTTAAAATTCAATCCTTGGAATAATATTTGATCTCTTCACCAGTGTGTGAGATCTGTTACACACAAAAAGGTAGGTTTTTGTTGCAGAATGCTCTATTTTGCAGTATTCTCTTCATGATAAACACAGTGGATCATTTTTTTTCTTGTTACAACAAATATTGCTAGTTAAACACTACATTCCCAACTAATAATTTAAATTGAGAGGGAATAATACAATGTAGTTTTGCAGAAATGGATGGAAGTAGTCCCTCAACCTCACACATCTCAGAATATTGACTGTCCATCCATCCAAGCACAGCACAGAGAGGAGTGTCTCCAATGAAACACTTGGAGACTGAGTCTGAGGCATGAGGTAATTGTTCAGTTTGGGTCACATGACCTGCTGCGGTAGCTGTCAAACGTAATGATAGCAGGAGAATCCTCGGCCGCGCCCCCTGCAACAGTCTAGGGACTGTCAACCACAGTGTCCTCCTGCACGTGCACACGGTGCAGACAAGAGATGGAGGAAAGTACAAAATCATCACATCGCTAACACATAAACAATAGGCGGGTTAAACACTTTAAATTTCGCCTAGGTATATTTGTGAGCGTGGATGATTGGGATTGCCTGGCACCCAATTCAGGATTTCCCCTGCCTGTTTCCCCATAGTTTCCTGGGAGAGGCTCCAGCAACCCTTGTGAGGATAAGCGGTACGGAAAATGAATGAATCAAATGAATGCTTGTCAGAATACTTATTTAATTTGAATGACATCAGAGAATTTCTACCATTTACCTTTAGGATACGTTTTTTTCCGTTGGATTTACATACTTGAGTCTACTACACTACCGTATTCAGTGTTGGCATGATATAGAGGTAATGTAATTGGAGCTAAATATGTTTTTTAAAGCATATCACCCATTATACGTAGTGTAAATTCCAGACAGTGCCTTGGTTCCAAACTCCGCCTCTCCAGCAAGCACCGCCGCACACACCTTTTTTTCTTGCCCCAGCTGCTCTACAGGGCGTCCGGCAGCGTGAGCCACACCGGGCAGCGCGCACTGCTGGCCGGCTGCAATTGCCAGCACCCACGGCAGACCAAACGGGGATATGTTGGAATAGAAAAACCTCCATTGACCAACACACGAAGATCGGGAGTGAAAAGTGCTTGGTTCACGGCTACCATTCGTGTTGGCAGCGGTTGCAACGGAGTTCGGGAAGGGGGATGATGCAGTTGTGCAGCCGCTCGGTGCGTCTCGAAGTCAAGCGCGTAGGCTGGTGATGCCCGCCTCTGTGCGGGCACCCCCGGCACAAAGAAGAACACAAGACCAGGAAGAGGAAGCGATGAGGGCGGCACTCCAGGGCAGCCGATGAGGAGGATGATGATGAGGAGTTTAAGATTGAAATCATGGCAAACGGAACTGGTACTATCATGTTAAAATGTGTCGTTGTGGGAGACGGTGCAGTGGGGAAAACGTGTCTTTTAATGAGCTATGCCAACGACGCTTTTCCAGAGGAATATGTTCCAACAGTTTTTGATCATTATGCAGGTAGGCAGATCATTTTTATTGTATTTAAAAATCTCCTGGTGCCATGTTGCCATGTGTTTTAGTGTCGCTACAAAATACTTCTAGAGCCTAGAATATACTGCAGGAGCTAAACTGCATTGGCCTGCATCTGTTGCTATAATCAAAACCACTTGTTTGCCTTCATTGCAGACAGAGGTTAGGGACCTACAGCCCCTCCTTCTTTCACTTCACTCCCCCCTCAGACCTCTTCAACCGCATGCCTTCCTCTTTTTAACTGTTCTCTGTTATTTCCTCACAGTGAGTGTCAATGTCGGAGGGAAGCAGTACTTGATGGGACTGTACGACACTGCCGGACAGGTAAGATTTTTTTGGTCCATGGTGCCAAATATGTGAAGGATGAAGACAGCCACCCACGACAAAACATTCACTCCCACACTGTGTGCCTATCTTTGGTAACAGCCCACTCACAGGCTTCATAAGATGCAACAGGTGATAGTTTGCACAGACTTTTACTGCCATAGTTCAGTGTAGCAAAGACATTGCTGGCAGTGAGGGCGTTGAATAGTTCTATTATGGCAAGAACAGGCTTCCTGTGTCCAGTAATGATGTCACAGATTTGTTAGGCCATTGCTCCGATTTTTCCTCAATGTGCCTTTCAGGGCGTAATGGTTAAAACTCCGATCCAGCAGCCCACACATTCATACACACGCACAATATTTTCTCTCAGCACAAGAGACTGTGCGTGTACTCATAGTGCGAGTAAGAATGTGAACTCACAAAATGAGTAAATGTTGCGAAATGCTAAACTACAGACATTTGGACTTCCACATTTCTCCAGTCTGTTTAGCCTACAAAGTTCTGCTAGTATCATGCCTGTTTTGATGCAAAGTGAATTTTGCAGTCAATGTATATTTTCTGAAACATAATCAATAGCATTTTCCTTACTCCATGAAAAAAAATTTTTTGCCCTCATGAACTCTTTCAGTGTATTTGACGATGAGAAATCCAATCCTATGGCTCTTAGAAACCAAAACACAAATCTGAATAAGTTCATCACTAGTAAGTATGTTTTTTTTAGCTGCCAAATCTGCCACTTCAAATGGATTTGATGTCTTATTTTGTCAATGGCAGCCAATGACTGACCAAGAAAAATGTAAAAATATCCTCCATTAATCTCAAGAGTTGTACAAAAATCTAATTCAAATTTCTGGTCACCGATGGTTGTGCACAAATAATTTTTTTTAAGACGATTAAAAAAAAGTTATACAAACATCTATTGAATTGTATATTAACAATTGAAGCCATTGATGATTAAATAATTGAAATATTCTAAAATGACTTTAGTATTTCTCCAATAAATTTCTAGGTTATTAACTGAGTTCTCTAAAAAGATTAACAATTACTTTTTCAAGATATTTGAATCGGCTTTATCACAGCCCTAAAATACTCAAATAAAAAATAAATTTTAAATGCCAGAAGTTGACATTCTCTGCCTCAAGCACTACTGTCTCAGTGGCAAGCTAAAATTGTGCATGTGACATGCTGTCTAAGACTGCTCACTGCTCGGGCTGGATTTAACAGTGTGAATGAGTCACAATCTGAAACTAAATCTGAAAGCAGGTGAAAAGATCAACGAGGCACAGGAAGGTCAAGAGCCTATTCAGATATGTGCTTCTGTGCCTACTCAGTACTTCTGAAAGTACACATGACACCCACATCACCTGCGACCATGTTATTTTTCTTTCTGAAGGTGCTGTAAAAGCATGACTTTCTGATTGTCTATTCTCAAGTGCTGTTTTGCGAGCGTGTGTTTTTAGCTCTCCGAAATAGAGAAGTTCTCCTCCAGATGTCAGCCAGGGAGAGTAGAATTACCAGTTGAAAATCTGTCCCCCACTAGCCCCTGACTCTACTGACCTCTTTTAGAGAGCAGGACGCCTGCTGGTAATGTTTATAGCTTCAGTGTGTGTGATCAAAGAAGGGTGGCACAAATAGAGGCAGACTGGCTAAGAAGAGAGAAAGAGACTGATGGGCTAGAAGACAAAGAGAGTATGTAAATCTGGAAAGGCTGAAATTCAGCTGGCAATGCTACCTTGTAAAGAAACATTGCACAACTGCCACATTTTTTATATTATATGTACCAGTGTGAGGGGTGTCAAAAGCAGCTGGAAAAGGCTTCATTTTTAAAGTTATACTATTAAATGTTAGGAAAAGGATGGACCTTGTCACACTGTAGTGGATCGGAGTATCACTGAGTTCTATCTGCCTTCTAATGTCGGAAAAAAGTGCAATTGTCCCAACCGCTTTCAATTTAATTATTCCATAGGGATAGACTGCAAAGTCTTTATTGCTGACTGTGACAAAGAAGAAGAGACCAAAGTGTTTATTTATTCATTTGCTCGCCCACTATGAACACTCCAAAAGGAGCTGGAGGAAACAGGATGTGGATATTAAAAAATTACATACCTGTAGGAAAACTTGAAGGATGGTATCAACTAGCTGGAAAGTATTTTGGTTTAATTTATAAAAGCTAGTATTTTTTGTAGTATGAATAACTCGGCAAAACTGTCAAAGCTCATAAAAGGTTTTAACTCAAATTTTAAGATCAGTGTTAATTGTATGCTGAAAATAATTCCCATTTGGGAACCTATCCACTTTATACAGCCCCCGGGCAAGTGACAGTGGGAGCAGATGAGGATACGGCAATGACTCACAGAAATTGTGTTCATGTGTGAAGAAGTCAGACAACAGAACTCAGACAGTGACCTAATGAATATCGTAAGCTCTGCAGAGATAGGCATCTACTGGGATGACTTTGACCATACTAGTATAGCCAGTTGCTTTTGATTTCTTTCCCTGTCTACTGATCTTAGTATTGGGTGTCAGGAGCTTGTGATGCGGTGCTGTGGAAAAGTCATGAGTTGTTGAACTGACCTCATAGAACTGTGACATCCATGTGATAGAAACATTTCAAACTGATGAAGTGCCCTCTTAGCAGTGGGAGAGTGAACATAACTGGGCCAAGCCCTGAGCAGAGCTTGAGTATTAGAGCTGAGCTCGCTTGTAAACTGCCTCACTTGTGGTTAGACGACGTATTGTGTTTAGTGTCAGAGGTAAAGTGAGAGGCAATGATGGGTCTCAGCCAAGCTTTGGGCCTATTTACAAGAGAATGGCTGAATGGCTTCCACCATTTTTCTACATTGCTTTTTAGTAAAGCAGATTATATTTTGTGATTGTCACATTAAAGTGGCTATGCAGCAATTGTCAATCTAAATAGGGACACAGTAGAGTACAATATTTCCTGATGTTGAATGTTTTCCCAGGAGGACTATGACCGACTCAGGCCATTGTCTTACCCGATGACCGATGTTTTCCTGATCTGCTTCTCCGTGGTCAACCCTGCCAGTTTCCAGAATGTCCGAGAAGAATGGGTACCTGAGTTGCAGGAATATGCACCTAACGTCCCATATTTGCTCATTGGCACCCAAGTGAGTCCTCACCGGGATATATACTGAATAAATGTGATTTTAGAATAGTTTGTATGTGTTAAATAACTTGTTTTGGTTGCTCAGATTGATCTACGTGACGATCCAAAGACCATTGCCAAACTGAATGATATGAAGGAAAAGCCAATAGTGACCGAGCAAGGCCTGAAACTGGCAAAGGAGGTCTGTGTTTCGAATAAAACTTAACTAGACGTCTTATTTAAGGACAACTTATGAGTTTTTCCTTTCTCTGTCACCAGCTATTTTTTACATATACCTAATAGTTTTAATCCCTGAATGCTAATTTTTCCTTTCCTCTTCCTCAGATTGGTGCATGTTGCTATGTAGAGTGTTCAGCACTAACCCAGAAAGGACTGAAGACTGTGTTTGATGAGGCTATCATTGCTATTTTGACTCCCAAGAGAAAGAAGGGAGCACTAAAGAGAAGACTGGGACCCCGTTGCATTAACTGCTGCCTGATCACATGATGAGTACCCGTACATGATCTTTTCCAGCAAACAGCAGTATATCATAAATGTCCTGGAATTCCAAATATGACTGCAGACAGTGTAAGCAGCACAAAGGAATGCCGACAAAACTTTGAATCGGCAAGGCCACTATTTTCTTCTGCTGTCCAACAAAGAGCACAAAGACAAAGAGGTGCTTCTTCTAATTCAGGTGTTTTACAGTCAAAAAATACAGAATTTTAAGGTAAAGAATGTTGATTCGTGATTAGATATGAATACAATATTATTTCAGGCACCATATGCATTTATGCTTATGTGTAGACATGAAGTCTAAATCTTTTTTTACATACATATTTTTTGCCACCCCATAAACGTCCAATCATTCATCATTGAACACCTGAGTAAACTAGATATGTAGGGGATAACCAAATCAGCAAATGAAATGTCAGAACAAAATATTTTGGATCTAGAGCTATTTTTTCACAATTTTTGTCATGAAATGATTTGTTGGTTGATCTTTTTTAAAAGGTATTTTAACCCTCAAATAAACAAACATACGTACTGTTATTAAACAAAGGTGGTTAATGTTAACTTACACTTTATATTAAAGGCTCAAGAGATGAAGCACATTCCTCTGCTTTTTAGGCACTGCCCATCTTCCAGCACAGAGAAAAAAAACAATGAGGATGCACAAACTTGCTGGCACAAGCTTGAGCAGTTTATCATCATATAAACTTGCAATCCTGTAATGTTAAAGGCTAGAATTTCATTATTATGAAATTTGGAAATGCTATATCTTCTAGATTGTAGCTTTCAACAGATAATTCAGGGTTATGTGTTAATCTTGTATTTTAAAATTAAGGAGATGAATATTGATCACCAACGTCCAATTTTGGAAAATACTAAATTTGTAAATAGCAGAAACCAAAGTGCTATGGATATCCTTGTTCAGTATAATTGTGATTGGCAAAACAATGTTAACTCACCTGCAGCAATTGAAGGGCGTTAAATCCATTTTAACTGGGTAGGTGGCAGCAAATTAGTTCATTTGCTGCCATCCTTCACATGGCAAATGTATTGGACATGTAATTGTTGCAAATGTATTTAAATTCACAGTACGTATATGGATGAAAAGAGCCTCATGACTTTCAAATATATAACTCTTCTGTTATGATTTGGTGTGTTCCAGATTAGTTTAGTTAGTTGAGCAATGAAACATTCTTAATCGTTTCTCTCAAAGATATACATAGTGTGTGATTGAAGTGAATATGCAGTACTATTTGTTTTATTTTTTATGTATCCTCCATATTTCATGCAAAGGTGTTCTACTGCATTTGGACAGTTGACTGCTTACTAGTAACCAAATTTTTTTAGGTACTGTATGACTATTCCCTTGCTAGTTTAATTAATACATACAAGGGCATGTAATAATTTTGGACCCTCCTTCGATGACATTTAAAAGAAAGTTATACGTATAAAAGTACTTAATTATGAGGTTTTTCCTTAAATGAATCCAATATAGGATATTTATAAACTTGCATTATTCGCTTACATAACATTCATACTGTTATATCATATCATAACACAAATTTAGATACTGTATCATGTCAGGTTTACAAGCCCTTTGGGCACTGCACTAGTGTCTTATAATGTACTTTTCCTGCAAGCCAAATGTCCCTAAAAAAATACCTTAATAAGTGTTATTCATTTGTTTGTTGGCTTTTCGTACATTTTTACAAGTGCCAATTGTTGCTAAAGAAGTGTATTTGTTCTGTTAAGAATGTGATACAATGACCGAGTGATGCTTTAATGTCAATGGTGCTCCCATTCTCGACCCAAGCCTGCACGACTGTATTGTCGCTTTGATTCAGAGGGACATCCTCGCCACCTCGGTTCAAAGAACTGCAACCACTAATGGAATGATCCTTCTTTTAATTCAATAAAAGTCTTTACTGTGTTAGAAGCTCATCTTTGTAACTTTACTTCACACTACAAAAGTAATGAATTTACTTTTATTATAAGTATTATTTATTCATTTACTATTTATTTTTATGAAAACTATCACATTTGAGTACTTGTTGTTTTAAACTTGAACTTCTTTATTTCTTCAATGCCTCCTCCTTAATGAAATGGTATAATTGAACTGGGATATTGCCCATAATTTTAAAACACATAATCTAGATCTAGGTATTAGGTTGAAAATAAGAGGCTAATGTAGGATGTATGCATATATTACCAGAGTAGTATTCTCAAAAATGTCCCACAGTCCCATAATACATTAGTGGGTAGTATAGAGTTATATAATATATATAATGCATTTCTCATGGTTGTAGTTTTAATGTTGTCAAATATTTTTCTCAATAAGAGACAAGTTAATTTTTGGTGGAAGTTCCTGATTAGAAAGCGAAGGCCCTATGACATCATAACATAGCTTTAATCCAGAGTCACCTTTCTCATATTCAAAACCCTTCCTCTGATTTTGATCAACATGCACATGACTGAATGTGGTTCTGACATGTTGCAAATATTTTAACACGAGACCTGAGGCATTTCATTTGGACCCAATTTTTAAATGACTTGGGTACCATACATGCAGAAAACGGGGTGTGCTCCCTTGCCGGCCGGCTCCTATACATGGGTCGACATACTGTGAAACATACCCCCAAACAAACAAAATGATGACCAATTCTTGATTTGGCTCATGACAGTAAACAGTTCACACAAGCAAGAACATACAGCCCAGGTCCATTAAGTACTGTTCTGTACTTGTACACAACAGTTACAGATAATGGATCCTATGTCTGATCCATTTGGACTGAAGAGTTTAGTGGACTGTATTTTCAGAGCAATATATTTTTCAGAACCGACTGACATGAGTGATTTTATACACCGATATATATCAGATCTTATGGACTACATTGGATTTCATGAAGAAGTGAGTCTCAAGCGTCTTTTTGTGGTCTTCCAGGAACAATGGGGTAAGGTATACTATATTACTCTTCATTTTGCAGTTGAATGGTGTAAATTAATGCATCAGATTCAGATAATTGGTTCAGGCTACCAAATAATGTTTAAGTGATTTTTGAACAACTGCAATAGTGAAAATATTTCTATGTACAATAATGGTTTGTTACACACTCACATACAAAGTCGTACAAACTTAATTAATTTCCTCAAACAGCTGTCTGAACGGTTATTAGAAAGTGAGACTGGTAAAGTCCTGCATTTCACTCATCTTGCATAGGTTTGATTCCCATACGACTATGTATTCACTAGCAGCTATTGGCCACGTATCAAAGGGCCACTACTTGAGGAATTAAGCGCATCAGTGCTAGCATTAATTGAGGATATAAAATGCTGTGCAAATTTGTATTCTCAATGTGTAAACTCATGTCTGTGATTTTCTTAATGGCCCTCAACAGAGAAGAAGTTTCTAGATATTAAAGTCACAAAATCACGCATGGATTCTGTCCCGTCCTTACAA
Source organism: Stigmatopora nigra (assembly GCF_051989575.1). Taxonomy (NCBI): domain Eukaryota; kingdom Metazoa; phylum Chordata; class Actinopteri; order Syngnathiformes; family Syngnathidae; genus Stigmatopora; species Stigmatopora nigra. Next base: position 7,776,765 of record NC_135519.1, on the reverse strand, counting down.
AATCTATCTGAGGCTGAGATTGAAGACCTCTTGCATAAACTATACAAAGATTTAGCAATAGCCAATGTATTACCAAAAGAGGTAGTCCATAGAACTAAAAGAAGCCGGAAACACAGTAAGAAGTCAAATGATGAAGTAAAATGTGAGTTGAGTTCATCACCAGAGGCATTGGATGAAGTCAATACAGAGCCAGATGTAGTGTCAGCAGGATGGACATCATGTGAAGAAGACAATTTACGACAATGTGATGAAGCAATTCCAATTCTAAAACCATGCGAGTTGGCACCAATTTTAGTGACATCTTCCAATATGGAAGATACTACTTTGACAAATGTTAACGTTAGTCCGGAACCCCCGTCAGACGTGCTTGTTCTACAGTCTAATTTCCAAACACAAGAGCTTGAACTCGCACTTAGCCCATCAAGAGAAGAACCGGTTCTTACGCCTAGTCCAACAAGGCAAGAATCATTTCTTACACCTAGTCCAACAAGCCAAGAATTGTTTCCTATACCTAGTCCAACGAAGCAAGAATCGTTTCCTACACCTAGTCCAACGAGGCAAGAATTCTTTCCTACCCCAAGTCCAACTAGGCAAGAATCATTTCTTACACCTAGCCCAACGAGACAAGAATCATTTCTTACACCTAGCCCAACGAGGCAAGAATCATTTCTTACACCTAGTCCAACAAGGCAAGAGTCGTTTCTTACACCTAGTCCAACGAGGGAAGAATCGTTTCTCACACCCAGTCCGAGGCAAGATTCGTTTCTTACACCTAGTCCGAGGCAAGAATCATTTCTTTCACCAAGTCCACAAAGAGAAGAACCTGATTTTACCCCAAGTCCACCCAGACAAGAACCTGTTTTCACTCCCAGTCCACCAAGGATGGATTCTTATTTTACATCAAGTCCCCAACAAAACGAATCTCTCTTTTCACCTAGTCCACCAAGGGAAAGATTTTCTTCTCCACCTAGTCCAACGAGGAAGATCAAGTTTGTTAATAAGAGTGAACTAATGGTACATATGAAAGGATCAGATGAAATCATTAGCAAGTCTACAGGGCAAAACTTGGCACAGACGCGAAATGATGGTACTGATAAGACTAGGTCTGTTAACAGGGCGACACACCTAGGGGCTGATAAAACCAAGACAGTATCATTTGTAGGCAAAAAATCGTCAGATACCAGGCCTAAACGTGCAGATTCCAAGAACACTCGGCCCTCTTACTTTATAGCTCAAAGACAAGGACCTTCAAAATCTGAACCAGTGATCAGACCACCACAGGAGGCGAAAAAAACCAGACTGGGCTCCAGCCAATCCTCTGGTTCAAAGAAATTTGAGAGATCACAATCACTAAACAGACTGACCATTTTAGAGACCACCAATGTGCTCGCTCACGTAACAATGAGTCCAAAAAGGGCAAAATCAGGAGTCGCGTCATCGTTACCCGAAGTGAAAAGAACAAGGTTAAGTCTTCGACACTTATACGGAGCAGAAAGGCCTAAAAGTGGTGGAGCGGACACAAGACCAAAACCAAAACAGCCCTGGAAAAATCCTCTCAGTGATCCTCCAGGAAGGGAAGGACCTCCACGGGTTCTTTGGATGGATAGGGAAAGAGTAAAGCCAGTGCAAAACAGGACACATTGGAAAATTCCTAGAAGCATCTTGTTTTGATACTAACCACAAATGATTCACACACTACACACTATTATTTCTGTTCGACCTTTGTTGTATACACTTTTCTGCAAAGATTTTGTTCAGCGGTTTTTGTCTTTTTGCATGCTTTTGAGTTGGCATGGTGTCTTTACTTGACTTCCTGGCAAGTACCCATCTCAGCCCATGGACTAGCCCATGATGAACATCTCTACCTAGCCATGTGAGATAACCTTGGGGCACCGATGGCAGCAGGATATGGTGTCTCGAGAGCCCTTTTGTGTGAGTTACAGCTGATAGCATGTGTATTTCCTTGTGCCTTGCAGAAACTCCAGTGCTAAGGTAGAAATTGCGGAAGAGTCGAAGATGTGGGTGAGACTTCTGGTGACACAAGACCTGCGATGAGTGCAACAAAAGAGTTTGGAAGACTTCATCCCACCTTGCCTCTTTGATAAAGATTAAAAAAAGACAAAAAAATACTGTTTCAACACACCTTTGGCTCACTAGAACCATTATATTAGTTGGACCCAAATTACTTTGAAACTTGTAACTCAAGCATTATTGTTGGGAATGCAATGTGAAAAGAATTTTCCTGCCAAGAGTATTGACTGTAAATAAACTGCTCTTGTGCTTTTTGTGCAGATCTCATTATATATCAGCTTTTCAGCATATGGTATAACCTTGTGTGAAATATAGAAAACCAGTGTTTCTGTAGGCCCATTAATTGTGCACCCTAACGTTTGTATCTTTGTATTTTTGTTATGCCACCACAAGAGGGCAAAATAGGGCTTACATAGTTTATATACAGTGGATCCATTCAAAGGGATAATTAGCCACAAAACGGGCAATTGAATTGCTCATCATTCGGATTCCTTCATAAAACAAAAACCAATTGAGAAATTACTTTTATTTCTCACAAGCAGAAACAAGGCCTTCAACTGGTTAGTGTATATGTTTTAACAATTGCCAAACAAAAAGACTTGTCTGTGTCTTGTTTTAATTGAATTTTGCTTGTGTTGCTTTTATTTGTGTGGGTTATGGAATTTTAAAATGAAAGTCTTAAAATTATTTCAAGACGTTTGATTAATATTACTCACAAGTCAAACTCACCTAGATTTATGTCATGTTCATTGCCATACCCACGTTGATTCATTGATTTTGGTGATTTTTAGTATTTAGTCTTTACAAAAAAAGTTACTTGTCCAGTATAGAGTTAAGACAACCCGTTATTCCACTTTATTCACATTCTATATTTCAACAAGTTAAGTCAGTGCAACCTCAACATTTCAGTATTCTCATGAGTCAGTGCAACCTCAACATTTCAGTATTCTCCTGTTGGACACATTAATTGCATTTTCCCCTTAATATTTTGTATGCATCAATCATCTGTGGTATGTAAATAATATACATGATGTCATTTCTGGGATACCTGAAAGAGCATCATTGCAATGATCCACGCTTCCATGCACTAGCTGGAAGTGTCCTCCTTTTGGTCCAGAGCTCCCTTGTTCATTGGTGGCACGGGACGCCCATCACTAGGAGACATCTCCGGGGTTTTCCCTATCCGCGTCCCTAGTCGGAAGTGGAAATGCGTCCCCTGTTCTCCATTGGACCACCACGCCGTCAGTGAACGAGCGCTCCCCGGCTCACGGAGCTCCGAGAACACTGTCATATTGGGCTGCCGCTGCGCCGAAGAACGTGGAAGCAGTAGAAGAGCCGGTGGCTCGAGTTTGATTTCGACCACCAAATGATCGCGACTGGGGCCGCCGAATGTTTCCAGATCTGGGGATGACACCCTTAAAGATCATCGGTCCTTTTGAGCCTTCGCCCGACAACGCCGTGCCGGCCGAGCCGAAAGGAGACATGCCTGCTCTCGTTCAATAGCCATTTTTTTGCAGACAAAGAGGGCTGTTGAGTAGAGCTTTCAAAAAAGGCACACGGGTAAGACACGATCCGACAAATGAATACGGAGTTTATAAATCATAGCCACTGGATGGATCTGTTTTGTTACAATTACGCGTGTCCGATTGCGTCGTTAGTGGGCAATTTGGGCTGGATCTTTTTCTAACGCTAACCAGACTAGCTTGCTGCGTGGCTAGTTTTGATGCTAGTACGCCAATGTCCTGGGATTTGCTTAACGCTTCGCGTTTTTTGGGTTAGTCCCCCTGATTTCAATTATTTTTCCTTATATCCAAACTTAACCATCGTCTGGTCGGTCCCTTCGTGTGTGTTTGGCAAACCGATTTCAATAATGAAGGTTTTATCTACATTTTCTAACCGCTAATGATCACCATCGGCGAATGTTAGCATGGAAACTACCTTGGTTGGGATTAGGGAAAGGGGAACACGTCCTCCAGAAATTAAAAGATCCCAAAATCGTAATTAGATGATGATACGAACTTTACGCGCATTTTGCTCATTTGATGCCGATAGTTTGCTATTTTTATTCTAGAGACTAATGAACCAAGCCGCTAGTACACTGCTACCCATTTTTAAAACACTCACGCGAAAGGTATTATAAAGTACAGTCTGGCTTGCGATGACTAAATCCATTTTTGACTCATGTTCTCAAATTGTGACGCAGTTATTTAGCATGTTTAATTGTCTCCCAGATGCTGGATTTCTTTCAACTCCTATCCTGCCACTAAACTTCCAATTCATTTGACCTGGGAAGATTGACTGTGCAAATTTATATTTCAGTGCCGTTGACTGCACCAGACGTCCATTTCATTTGAATTTGGAGGCGATCAATTGCGTCCAAATGAAGTGGACGTCTAGCTCTGCCAATGGCAGCCAATAAATTAAATCCTTCCCTTATTAGGGTTAAGCACAATAATCGCTGCCAGACTCTCTCCCACTTAAAATGGATTGGATGTCTAGTACTGTCATTGGCGACCAATGGGTTAATTTATCTTTCAGAGAGGAGACAAATGACACTAGAAGAGATAGCAAGAGAACATTTTTAAGGATTACATATCTTCTACATTCTTTACTGAGAAATCCATTTTAAGATATATTGTTCAGAGGTGACCTCCAATATCCCTTTAATTAATTTAATGGGATTCAAGTGATCAAGAACAACCTCCAAATGTCTCAGCAGATCTCTACTCTGCTCCTGTCTTCTTTACGCTTGCTTTGCCAAGAACCATCTCGGAGATCAGTTTGATCCCATGAGAATGGGTGTGCTGACCTGGCAAAAAGCCAAATCCCCTACTTCTGTTCCACAAGATTGCTGGATTTATAGGTCTTGCATGACAAGCAAAATGTGAATTTGCATTAAATGGACACGTGGTGTCAACTTGTCTTGTTGACAAAAAGTGACAGCACTGAATTAAAAAAAATATTTAAATGATTGACATGAAACGTTAATTAGATGTATTTTCCAAACCACATCCTGAGTTGTAGCGTGTACCAGCTTGGGCAAAAAAAAAAAACTTTATATATGTGATATACAGTAGGTTTAGGGTGGCTCCAAGCTTTTCACAACTTTCTAATTTGGTCTAAGTAACACATAATTTGGGTGTGCCTTTTATGACATTGTAATTTGTGAAAGTGAGTTTCGCCTTTGTATTTCTTTTAACATAACTATAAAAATAGACAAAACACACTTCATACAATTCCTTAGGACAGCTTCAATAATTTTTTCCATCTAAATACCCTGTGCATAAAGCATACTGCAAATCTGGGCCAAATCCCCAACCGACCCCCGCTCTTTTTTTCCTCCGTAAATCTAAACCTACAATGAGGCTTATCAGTACTAATTTGGGTTAGCCAGAGTTTTGGCATGGAGTTTTCATAAACATTTTTCAGAATTGATGCACCAAAAATTTGGCCACTGAACTTTTAGGCCAGTGTGTTTTTCTAGTTTCGTTCTAAAAATTGTTTATTTCACTGATTTGAACACAGATGAAACAGACTGTTGTTACAACTCAAAGTAAAAGCCAAATCAATGCAATCACCTACTTACATGCCCTAGAATCCAAACCTATGCCAAGTTACGGCGTGTCACAGACGTTTTATTGGCCGGCACTCAGAGGGTGGACTGTTCCCTGCAGGGCATCAGCATTATCTAGATAGCAATCTGATATTAGTAGCGCGGATGCGCCCGTTTCCAAGGAGCAGTCGCCATGCCAGAGTGCAGAGCTTGGCATGAATTCAGATTTAAGAAAAAGTTGTGGCTCATCCTCGAGTGCGCACTGCTCTTTAAGTATAATGTTCTTGTGCTTAAAAATCTAGGCTCAACTTGAACTTCAGCTAGCTTTATAACGTCAATAAGCATATGTATCCTAAGATGACACTATGGTCTTTGGATGACGTCTCTCATTTCTTCCCACTCTCAACATGGCAAAAATGTTCCAATCAGTGTCAATTACAAGGGAAATTTTGAACTGTAACAGGCTAAAAAGATAATGTTATTAGCCTCAGCCCTCTTTGCCACACCTTTGTGCAAGTTGATTTTATCAAATTAACACAGATTTGGTTGGTCACCCTTAATAATTTAAATTATCACATACTTTTGGAGGAGGCTATTTTCCTCCAAGTATATGTCCGTGCTGCTGTTTCAAGAAATGTTTCCTCAGGTCTAGACTGGCTCTGTGATACAGTAAATACCAGCAGATCAGTTGTGAGCATATCCCGGGTCATTTATAGCTGCGGCCTTGTGTCAATGCATGTCTGCCTGGCAACTCTTAACTCTCCCGTTCCAACATCTTAAATCTACAGACCACAGTTTATCAAGTTTTTAATATTATTTTGTTTTTCTTCTTTCTGCAGGTCCCCGGGGCCCTTGTTGAAAAGAAGTTCAGCAATATGTGGAGTAACCTAAAAAGCAAATGCCAAACTTTCTTTCACAGCAACAGTTCAGGAGGACCCACCGATGGCCAGAATGAGGCAGATGCCGTCCTCTGCGTGGTAGATCTCAGCCACGCAGGTAGTTCAGGTGCGGCTCAGGCTGCAGAGGTCTCCACATCATCAAGCAGCCCGCTTCCAGTGCCAATGATGACCATGGGGCGCCGCCATCACAACTGTGTCTCGGACACGCCTCAGATAGTAGAGATCTCTATCGACAAGGACACAGAGGATGTGGGTGGGGGATCGGGGAGTGTACCCTTGGCTCGCAGAGATTCGTACTCCCGCCATGCTCCATGGGGGGGCAAGAAAAAACACTCGTGTTCCACAAAAACTCAAAGTTCTTTAGAAGTAGATCGGCGGTCCGGACGCTTGCGAGGGAGCGGAAACCGCAGAGACAGACGCCATGGCGTCTGCTCAATCCAGGAGATGAGTGATTCTTTGTCCGGAGGAGGACGGGGCGTGAACGGTCGGTCGTTGCGGCAGCGACTAAGCGATACCGTAGGCCTTTGCTTGCCGCTAGCTGCTAATAGACGCTCTTCCAAAAACCCGGTCATTTCCAAACGAAAGATCCACCTGACAGAGCTAATGCTGGAGACCTGCCCCTTTCCGCCAGGCTCCGAGCTCGCCCACAAGTGGCATTTGATCAAGCAGCACACCGCGCCCGTCAGCCCACATTCCTCCACTGCCCTTTTGGATGCCTTTGACCCAGCACACCCCTCACCTGAGGACGAAGAGGAACGTCTGCGGGAACGCCGCAGACTTAGCATCGAGGAAGGTGTGGACCCACCTCCCAATGCACAGATCCACACTCTGGAGGCCGCCGTGCCGGGCTCATCCGTCTACAAACTGGGACCAAAGATGGCGCCTGGCACGGGGGACGCCCCCGCAGATGGCCGAGCCTCAGTAACGGCCACTTGTTCGGGAGCCTCGGCCTCGGGGGCTTGCGCTCAGGTGTTAGGGGCCACCGCTTTGGCCCAGGACACTGACTCTGAGGAGGATTCCACAACCCTCTGTCTCCAGGCCAGAAGACCGAAACAAAGGCACGCCTCTGGCGAAGGTCACACGAGCAGACAGCAGCCCGGGCCCTGGAAGGTTCACACCCAAATAGACTACATCCATTGCCTCGTGCCCGATTTATTGCAGATCACATCTTTGCCGTGCTACTGGGGAGTAATGGACCGGTACGAGGCCGAGTCACTTTTGGACGGACGCCCCGAGGGCACCTTCCTGCTTCGTGATTCGGCCCAGGAGGACTACCTTTTCTCTGTCAGCTTCCGCCGTTACAACCGTTCGCTGCACGCCCGCATCGAGCAGTGGAACCACAACTTCAGTTTCGACGCACACGATCCTTGCGTTTTTCACTCTTCCACCGTCACGGGACTGCTGGAGCACTACAAGGACCCGAGCGCCTGTATGTTTTTCGAACCCCTGCTCACGGCGCCCCTCCATCGGACATTTCCCTTCAGCCTGCAGCACCTGGCACGAGCGGCCATCTGCCGTTGGACCACTTACGATGGGATCGGATCTCTGCCGCTGCCACCTGCCTTGCAGGACTTCCTCAAGGAGTATCACTATAAACAGAAAGTTCGAGTTCGCTGGCTGGAAAGGGAGCCGGTGCTAAAAGTCAAATAGTGGTCTTTGTCCGTTGCCTGTAAAATCATGGAGGAAGATTACACAGCTTGAGAAATGCCCCATTAGTGGCTATACTGACAGACTCATTAACCTCTTTCCAGTGGAGGTTGGAATTGAAATATAACAACCTATATGAGATTCATTCTAATCTTTATTTTAGGTATTACTTACATAAAAGCATATGACTATATTCTGCTGGCTAGCACAGATGATGGAGTTCAGTATATATAAATACAGTAGAAGCGGTCTATATTTTGGATGGGGGCAGGTAGGAGGAACACAAATAGTGCAACTACAACATTTATACGTCCTGCTTTGTCCTTAGCGTCTGCCTGATCCCAAAACATCAACCTGCCTGTAGACCTGCATGCATGCCTCCCTTGTCAAGTGTCCACCCCTCAAAAGTTCAAACAGCTATACTCAAGCCACATTCTGTAGCTACATTGTACAGGTTACATTTTATTTTGCACTCAGTTGATTTTCTTGTGGAAACACCCAGTGGAACGACTTTCCAAGAAATAGTTTTTAAAGGTCCCCTTCTGTCAAAATTCTTTGTTTGGTCTTCTCCACTGTTTCACCTGTAGCATTGTTTAAAATTAGTTTGACCTGGTTAAGGAATATATATTTGGCTTCAATGTATTTGTTTGAAACTCCAGTAGAACAATTCTGTCGGAGCAAATACCACATACCAATGAGTGCAATGGACGTCTAAAAGAAAACATCTACTTAATTGGATGTTGATCCATGTGAATGGCAATAGTTAACTGCCACCTGAAAATGACTTTTTCAACATGAGACATTTTCACCGCAAAAATCTCGCAGACTTAAATAAAATTACATTATAGATTAGAAAAGAAAATACGTTTTGAATTTTGATACATGGGAGGGGACCTTTAAAGTGTGATTGGGAAGGCATCTGGGTGTGCTTTTCGTTGCATTCTGTGCTTGTCTCATGGATAAAAGCTACATCAGCCACATTCTTAGCCACCTCTTTGCACATGAGCATTTGCTAAACAAGAGACAGGGGAAAGCATCAGGGAAATTCAATGATTTTTAAAGGATTATAAATTAAAGGCACATGTTTTTCCATAAACAGTGATGGTGAATAATAAACCAGCCTATTGTTTCCTACTTTGTAAGCTAAACTTGTCAACTTTATTCTTGCTTTATGGCTTCGTGCTCACGCTATACTGCAGTCACAGAGAGCTTTTGATCCTGGATGATATTGAAACCCCAAGTCAAATTTTGCCTTTTATTAAAAGGCTTTTGTCACCTTCGCAACAAACATTTGTCTCATAGTAAATAGGACTCTGCCTGATTTTTTTCCCCTTTTGTTTTACCAGCAGCTCAGAATGTGTATTTTTTTTTTTTTAAGTAAAGGGACGAGGGTGCATTTTATAAGACAATCAAATGTCTAAGATTCAGGCTGTGATTTGTCATGTGGCTTTGTGGGTCAATCACAAATCTGAGGATTATGTTGGAAATTAGGCATCCGTTAGCAAATGTAATACAGTGGATATTTTGCATATTCACAATTTTTGAATCCTGCACCGCCACTTACTGTTAATAGTGGGTATCCACTGTATTTACAACATTTCAAATGCTGGAGTTTACCCTTTCTAATTTACTTCAAATGTAGCCTGGTTATTTGTTATCACATAGTGAACATAACCTTGTGATTTCTTTTGTGGCAATGACGCTTCAAAATCGCGACTGGTGCCATTGAATTCTCTGCAGTATCACATGACTAAAGTTCAATTTTGTTGCAAATCAACCTGTAGGCAACATTGCAAACCTTGACATGTAGTGGTTTTCATCACATAATGTTGCTGATGATGCATTTGAGTACAGAGCCCCCAATACTTAAACATTAGTGTAACCGATGTGCCTTTGGTATTGAATCATCTAAATTAGAGCAAATCATGCCCACTGATGCCATCAAATCACACAAGTAATAAAAAAGGTGCATAAAATCCAAGCTCTCTTACTCTCGGTGCACATAAGACTTTACTGGTGCTAAGTCTGATAAGCTATTGCCAATTATTAGATGAAGGTTGGACTTTCCAAGTTTATAATTTCATCTGCTACAACTGTACATTGTCCTTTTTTTTTTTACCTAGCCTCTTTTTCAGACTCCAAGTCAATCCTGAGTTTAAATCGCATTTTTGGGTGGGCATTTTTTTTCAAGGGGGATTCAGAAACCAAGAGCAAACAAACCTTAGATTAACAATAATAAAATGTAAAACAAAAGGCTAAAACTATTTTAAAAAAGTGTGATTTATAGTCTGGAAATTTGGTTTAAAAATCCATATTCTGTGGTGAAGGTAAAATAACTTGAATCCGACACCATTTCTCTTAAAGCTTGTATCTCAAACATATGTGGTCTTTAGTGTCAGTTAAAAGAAAACCAGAGCAAGCATTGCATATATTTCAGAAAGGGTGACAATGTGTCTAGGGTAGCGTGGAACCCTGAGCTGTCACATCAACATTTAAATAGACAAATATGACATTTTCTGGGATAATGAGATGTTCCCTTTCTGTTTAAATGTACACTAAAAAATTTTCATTTTCTACTGCAACTCAAACATTTTTGTTAACTAACTCACCTATATATATTAATCTCACCACACACTGATGTAATCAGTAATGTATAAAAACACCTTAATTTTTTCATTTCTTTCGACCTTGCACAACATTAAAATAACGCATACTATTTTCACTAGGCAGCAACAGTCTCAGGCATATTTAGAAATTGAGGGTCATTCTTTGAGCCATTACAGACTATCTTAATGACACTCATTTATTGTAAAGTTAAAGTCCCCATTTCACTACAGCTTACCCGTCCGAGGCCAACATAAAGTTAAAGATGGCTACTGTTCCCTGAGTGCCCTTGCCTGTCTTGACTACAAGTTTATTTTATTTTTTTGAAATTCTTAAATTAATAGCACTTTAATCATGTGGTTGTGTTGTACAGTGCAACTGGTGAGTATTTGGGCAGTCAGTGGAGCTTTTTTTTATTGTCCGTTTTAACAAATTTTAATAGCCATAGATGAGTGCAAATTTGTTTTCTCAATGTCAGAGTGTGATAGGAGCACTAAATAGGAATGGGCATTAGACAGAGATGTCCTTAATTTATTATAGAGTAAATGATATTAAAATGAAAAAAAAGGGTTATTAAAGGGGTAGAAATTTCTGGATGTATAATCTAAATTTCTTGTTTTTGTGCTGCTACAAACTAGATAAACTAAATCAACAGTCAAGAAAAATGGTAAAGATTAAATTAAATTAAAAAAATAGATTATATTTTCATGATATTTGGCATATAATATATTAAACTTGAAAGGAATGAATAAGTAGAATGTTGATATTTCAATTAACAGACCTGGATGGCAAATGCCTATTTAATGATGATAAATTGCCTATTTAAATAAAAATCTTTGACTGATTTCCACCTTGTTTACATTGCGTGGAGTTCAACTCCATCGACTACCTTTGAAGCCAATGACTGGTTTGGAACCAGTCTTCTGAACAAAGCTAGATGGAAAGTTGTCTCATTGTCATAATAGCCACCGACTGCACTCTACCAATGTGTGTGTTCATATGAAGCTTTGCTTGAAAGTCCAGAGTTCATTTATCTAGCTATGTGAAGCAAAAAGTGTGTTAAAATGGGAGTTTCTCCATGCTGCCAACACAGCGTGAGAGTGGGAAATCCCAGAGGAAATTATGCAGAGATGACTGTGAGGAGCAATGACTCCAGTGAACAACACCTCTGTCTGTCCCTTTTCCGTTCTGTTCAAAATTAAGCCGGTCCACTTCAAAGAGGGTGTCAAGACTGATCCCAATATCTTTCCCTATGGGAAGTATTTAATATTAATGCTAGAATCTTACCATATAACTAAAGTGACAATAAAGCAATCGTCAATAATGAACCATAGCGAAGTCAGGAAGCATGAGACTTTGGTGCATGGACACACACACACACACACATACGCACACTGGCAAAACATGGACCACATTTAGCCAGCACCATGTTTGATTTCTAAACAGCATGCGACTTGCATTTTATATTTTTTACAAAAGGAAATGATTTCATTTTGTTATGAAGCTGCACTATGTGGAGCCGTCTATTATGGCGGGTTACCACCAGGTCAGGATAAGAGTGAGGCAAGTTGTTTTCAAGAAAGGAATATTTAAAAAGGAGTTTCCACAAATTTCTATATTTTAGAAAGGGGATTTAAATGCTGTATGCCAACAGGTATATGGATGAGTCTGAATTTGTCATTTTTACAACTCCCCAATATGCAACAGAGTCTAACGTAACAAAGGTTGCAATCCTGTCACTTTAATGCTGTTTGTGCACATGAGTTTGTGTGGGGGTGTGGGTGCTGAGGCAACAATATTTGACAGCAAATGACAACTAATCATTTTCATTGACGAACATTGCCGTTATGTTTGCCTCAATCCCACAGCCACACCTGTTGTCTGTTTTCTGTGCGGTAGGGTCGGGTGTGCGTAAATGGCATCGCCATGCTCTTTTTTCACAGTTTTTTTCTGTGTTTATGTCACCAGTCAAGAGAGGAGAGATAAAAAACATTTTCCAGTGTAACCTATTCATTTGGAAGAGTCGTATGATGCTTTATACGTGTAGCTGTCACTCTTGGTGCTTGGCTTTCTGCTTCATTGTCTTAATATTCCAATAAAATTGTTAAGTGTAAACCTGTGAAAGTTGATTTTTTTTTTTAATCCCTAGTACTTTCTATTCTGTGAGTCAGTAAGTCTAATGAACACTTTATTAGATATCAGGTGATATTTTTTGCATTTACCAGAAGAATTATTTTTATCTTCCCAGACTGAACAACTGTAACCAAACCACCTACGACTGTGATGCTTTGCAGTTTTGCACTTTGAGTTCCAGTCATAATATAGCACAAGGCAAGGTTTTGAGCAAACAAATCCCAGTGTAAGTAATATTGTTTAATAAAGTGAAAAGACACACAATTTAATTTGTTCTGATATGTAATACTGAAGAAAAAAACATAAACTATGGGCCTTATTTTCCAGAAGTACACAAAATAGCCATTCTCAGACATTTTTAAATGCCAGTAGTACTACTTAACCATTTCAATTCATCTATCACAAAGTGAACTTAAACATTTTGTGAACTTCATTTTTTTTGTATTAAATCTACATGACTTTGAATGTATTGGCTGCATTTTTAGAAGGGTGAATAAGTAAATGAACGTTTATTCACCCTCCCAGTCAAAATGGACACAGGATCATTATTTACATGGTTCTTCAATGCCAAACCCCCAGTTAAAACAGATTGGACGCCTGTCCAGTTACTCCAACATTAATGTTCCTTATCCAATGGAGCAGACCGGTTTAAAACCCAGCAGCGTCCAACCCCGAAGAAAAAAATGTTTCTGCATGCCTCCAGTCCAACCATCCAAAGACTCCATTACTCTGCCATGAAGCAGCTGTACAGCCACACTACCAAGCAGCCAAGAACGCCATGCTTGAAATTATAAATAGCATGTGGGTTATCAGTTTCAAGTTAGCTACCCAAGGATTATGAATAATTGATGCACACCCAGGATGGTGTGGGGAACTCTTGGGTAAGGTCAAAAGAAAACAAGGCAGAGAAAGTTCAACATGAAGCCAAGAAATGGTAATAAAATTGAGTTTTTCTACAGCAATATTTCATCTCTGGATTTGTTTGTCTCCTAATGCACCCTCCTCCCTAACAGTAAATAGCGCTTTATCTCTGCTTGGCACATTGGCCTGCAACAAGCAATCATTTTTGGCAGCAGCATCAAACGGCATGTCAAGAGTGGAACCATGACACTGCAATTTAGATAACATGTCTCTTTTTTAGTTGGGGTTTATTTTTATTACAAAGGAAGATAGTTTGTTACCTAAGAATTTTTTCAATAGTATTTTTAAAGTTTTTTTTATATGAATTCATTGTATTTTATAGTTTGTAATAGTGAACAAAGTCTATTTTGATGTACATTTATTAAAAATGTACTAAGTAATACACCATTTAAACAATGTTTTCTGTGATATTTAAATATCTTGGGTGTTAAACTCTACATGTAAATGTCAATAAGCCTTGAGCAAATGTATCCTTTGATTTGTTGATGCAACACTTACACACTCTTTTTCATTCTTTTTCCAGCTTTGTGCACGCACACAGCTGTAAAGCCACATCTGAGCCTACTTCCACACCACTTGACTCGTTACGTCTTATCAGCACCAAACAGCCTTCATTTGAAAAGAAAACAAATGGGAAGAGCAAGCAGTGAGATGATGCCGTTGCTCATCCCAGCATTGGAGAGCCTCCAAGTATGTGTCGCGCACTCATGTGTTTCACCTCTGATTGACCTTGTTATAAATGTGCAGGGGCCTGCTCGCCAAGTGCATATCGCTTACTTTTTATGACGGAATTTGCCTTACGGCGAGTATCTATGATTGAACTCGGTCCATTCCTCGATGGTTTACATTATCCATTCTAATTCAAATAAATGTAGAAATAAGCTTGTTATCATGTATAGCCATCCATCATTAATGGAAATTTAAGCACTGTGTACTGTGCCATAAATACTGTGAAGAAGAATATACATGAATTAACCCATTGAGAGGGGCGAATGAACAACTGAAACACTAACATTTGGATCCAGGTTTCCTGGATTAAATGAACTAGATGTCTATCGCCATCAACGTCATGTATTGAGTTAAATACTATGACAAACTAAAAGAACTGTAGTGTTACACTTAAGGAGTGTATATTTCTGTTTTTATTCATTTTATATTAATAGAGTTTGATTTTAGTAACATTATATTCATTTTTTATATTAATTTTAAGAATAATAGCTCTCACACATCCCAAAAACTTGCATGGTAAACTGCTTCTTAGACACTCAAATTGATTTTAGGCATTATTGTGAGCGTGTATGGGTATTCGTCTCATTGTGCCCTGCAATAAATGGTCACCTTTCATTGAGCAAATTTCTGACTTGACAAATATTGGGAACGAATAGGATCGTCTACCCTCGCAACTCATTTTGAAAATATCCGAGTCAAATTTAAGAGCGGGCCGCCCTGTCCGACCACTTTCCATCACACTCTCACACACCCCTGTGTCATTCTCCTTCAGCGCAGTGTATCATTGGCACTTGGCTGGCCTTTGCATAAACTCTCAGTCTGCCCAGCAGCCTCAGCCTTCCCATTTCTCAGCGAGCCCCTGGAAAGTTCTCCTCAGTCAGAGCGCTGGCACTGAGAATCAAATTCATGCATGTGTTTATGGAGCTCTGACAAATTCCTTCCTACTCACTCCATCTCTAGAGTTGCAGACTTGACATGCGAGCATTATATTTAATCCCTCATTCTCAGTGCATGTTGAGGCTGTGTGGTGGAGATCCAATGGGTGCCTCTGTGGTCCCCGGTGCGCCACTGTGGATGTACGTAACTAGGCGGTGCTAGTCCGATTTATGCAATGAAGCTTTTAAATTGTGGAATGATACTTTCTCATGACATGAATTTGATTGGTCACTGTTTTTTTTTTACCAATGGGATATGCAGCTGTCGTTATATTGCTTTTGATGAGCTTTCCAAATAGGCAAAGTTATTTGAAGTTGAGTTACTAATGGTGTAGTAATCACACTATTTTTGGTCTTTCAAATTTGAGAAACATAAACATCATAGAATCTGAGAAAAGGCCTTAAAACATTTATGCCTTTGAAACATCTGTTTGACGTTAATTTTCGTCATTTATAGAAAATTGATGCCAACACCCTACCGCCTGGGATATTCAATTTAACAACTGTTATCTGAACATTTACTTACAAAAGCACACTGAAAATGACTTAGGATTAAAATATTTAAATATAACTTTCTTAGGTGAGTGTTTATCCATTTAGAAAAGCTTTTTTTTTCATGGATCATATACAAATTTCCCTCCAGTAGGAGTTATATCTCAGTCTCTGTCATTATTTGAATCCTGATGAAGTCAAGGAATAGCCTAAGGAATAGCCGGTCTTTATTTGTTCAAACACCACAAAGGCTATGCAAAAAGAATTACCAGTGTAGCTTTGGGTGACTCAGCTATTCTAAGAACCTTTCCGTTCCCCGGGAGTCCAAAACTAAAGCATGTTGCGTTTTAATAACACTTACTTGAAAAGGGCCTTAACTAGAAATGGGACCGGAAAATCTGTGTTCTTTTACTCTTCCAGTCCTGGTGAATACTGGCAGCGGCACAACTAAAGGGGTCCAAGAGAAACTGTGGTTTTGTTTCTCAGCAGTGTGATTCAGCCAAAGATCACCACAAAGAAACCCAGAGCTATTTCATTCATCCCCAGGCTCCCCTTTGTAAAAGCCGAGGGGGTTTAAGCATCTCTGATGTCACGTTGGCCCGCCGTCGTTTCCTGATGATTTATGTTGCTTGTCATCATCACTGTGCACAAAGTATTTTTAATTTACTCATTTTTGCAATTGCAATTATTTCTACAAGCATGCAACAAGGCTGCAACAACAATGCAAGAATGAGGAACAAATGTTATAAACACGCAAACTCCATCCACAGCCAAGAAATAGTATATGGAAAAGATATTTGGTCATATGCTTGTTACAACAAAAGCAACTGAAGTTGGAAAAATATATGCCAAAACTTCCCACTGGTCCAGGTTTTGATTTACCACAATCCTACCACTATTTATGTCTGTCAATTGTCTGCCACGTGTGCTCCCACCTGCATTTGCTGCCATGATTGTCCACCATGCTGCTTGAATGCATTCAGACATACTGCTCCCTTGAAAATGTATATTTGTAGAAAGAGACATTTGGTCTGTTCGTCCAAACGTTACTTGCTCTAAAATGGAACCGGAGCCAAATCTCTTGGTGGTCGTCTCTCACCGAGGACATGTTGAGAACGTGCTGGACTTGAGAGTGATACGGGAAGAACAGAGTGTTTGAGTCTTGACTTGTGGTCAGCACAACTGAGGGCTCTACAACAGGAAATGACACGACTCTGCACAGTGGCTAAAAATAATGGCCGTTGTTAAGAGAGAATACTGGCAGGGTGGGAGGCAGTGGGGATCAGTAAACATTATTGCAATTAGTCCACAGCTCAAAAATAACAAATAATAATGTTATTGTTTTTTTTTAATAAAAGTTTATTTGCTTTTCCTATTCAAAACATAAGCATTCACAGCCTTTCGTCTCAGTTTAAATCAACTAGATGTCTGTCCCCATCATTGGTAAGCAATTTGTTATATACAACTATGCAATACAAATTTTATTTGGGGGTGTGACCAGTTTTAATTTGAGGTTATATTCATTTTAATTTCATTAATTTACTCTTATGAATATTTAATGATTTCATACATGTATTTATAATGATTAATATTTGTAAATGGATATATTTGCTCCTATTTAATTATTCTATAAAATGTATTTATTACTTTCCCTTTTTACATGAGCAAAACTTACTCTGTAAAGGTGCTATGTAATGATGACCCCATCAAAAATTTTAAATTGACTTGCACTAATGAAAATTTACATGTAGAAAACAGATTAGGCACTCAAAGCTGGCTGTTAACTATTGAATTACTTTCCAATGTTCCACTGTCTCTCAAAGGGTTAATAGAAAAGGCTGCTTGAAGGAAGAAAGACGGAAAAGGAGAGGCAAGGAGTGAAAACTATTGCCTATAGAGTGAAATGTGGGGTGAAGGTGATGGGGTAAGATTCCTGAAACTATGGCGCACTCGCAGTACTTGGGCGTTTCCACATTGACATTACATTGGTGAACAAAAGACGAAAGAAGGGGGTTCTGTGGGCTGGAGCTTGGGAACACAAACTCACACCAATGCCACTCTAGTTCACCTCCCCCTTTTCAAACACACACACACACATGCACACACACACAGAGCCTGGCACTCAGCTGCACAGAGCTAAGAATGGCGCACTACTTCAGCTCTGCTCACGCAATGTGGTGTGCTGAAATTTCCTGCTATAAAAAAAGTGATTGGGAAGATACCCATTAAAATTTGTGAGGGACCGGGAAAGGGATGGGCGCTTGCCAACCATTGGCGTATGTAGAATGATAAAGAAAAGAAAGTGGAAAGTAAATGGAAATGAGTTAAGTGGAGGAAAGTTAACAGAAAGAGAAGCACCGGAGGGGGCGAGTGTTTGCTCTCCTTGCTGACCAACGGCTAATGTCAGCTGTTTTAAGTGAAGAAAGAACACATTTTGGCTCTATTTGCATTTGCACCTTTTTAAAATTCTGTTTTGAGTTAGCACCTGGCAATGCTCCTCCGAACTTTTGGCTTCCCCAAACCAAAAGCTATTTCCTGATTCACTCCCTCTCTCATATAATTATTCTTCTAGGCAGTTCTTTTTTCGGCCTTTTGCTTCTAGCACTGCCCGTTCTGTACTTAGGGTGACATCACAGCCTTAATAGGGCAGTTGGATACAGTACGTTCGCAATAGGGCAGCAGGTCCCGACTGCTCCCAATTTTCACACATACTTAAAAGCCTCTGACAAATTCCAAAAAAGGAACAGTGAGGTTGGCGGCCATATAAAAATCACAATGCACGTTTTTCCTTATATAATCGAAATTTAAGCCTATCATGTTAAAATTGAGTCACCATGTCAGTTTTCATGATTTTTTTATGGCATGACTACTATGAAAGTCTCTTTTTGCAAGTGTGGCATCTTCTATCTGGACGGTCGTAAAGCGCATCTGCTTTACAGCGCCTTATTGTCAGCCATGAGTGCTTGCACGTCATGGGGAAAAGGCAAAGAGTGAAAGGAGGAAAGGGGTCTGACGCCAAATGGGTTTCATGCTGGTGTTGCTGTTTTAGAGTGTCTCGTTGTCACGGAATGGAAAAGCTCTATGTTGATCCAGTGAATTATATTTAAGACGCCTAAAACGAATATATCTGTGAGGCTAGAACACTTGTAGGCTAAGAAATAAGCAAGATGAATCAGCACCCTTCTGTTGTAATTGTGGTTTTTGATGGGCAGTTGACAGTTGAACAGCATGTGGTTACAGCACATTTAGTGGATACGCCCAGTGTCTGAGAGAGAGATGCACTCAAATTTCATCATTTTAAACCTAAATTTGCTATATATTTGGTGATTTAAAAATAATATATTAAAACTAATGAAACATACTTGGATTTTTTAATTTACTACAGTGCATTCTCTGAGGCACATGTAATATGCAAAGGGTCCTTGTTCAAAGCTTCCCTATATTTGCCCTATAAATGCTTCTATTGTTCCTGTTGCATCCATAAGATTATTATATATTATATACATTTATGTAGAACCAATGCAATTATTTTGATGTTCCACCTAAATATTTACTCTAATGTTTAGAGTACACCACCACATTGCACTACTAATACATTTTCTCCATGTAACCTGTACATATGTTCTCAACGCAGCAGCTCCGCTCCCTCTCGCTCTCTTTCTGTCTCTTTCACTCTCTCAATTTCTCTCTCTCTCTTTGCTGACAAATGGCTCTCTTCCCCTCCGAACCGTGTGCTTCTGTCTCCATTCCAGCTGTTCTGGGTGTGGCTTCTGTTGGCACCATAAGAAACTTGGGCTTTGGCTCATCTGGATAAAAGTTCTGTACAAATAGTTGGGTGTTATAATATGAAGGTAATTCCTTTCCTATATTTCAATCAGAAAAAAACACATTGTGCGTAAATACTTGTTTATTTATTTATTTACACAATTATATTTCGTTGAAAATGTTACTTTCCGCACTCACTTCTGTTACTCACAATCAATCGCACATTCACATTCTGTAGGCCAACAGGGCTAAATCCTCTCCCATTACTCTTCCCACTTTTGGACCAATCACCTGTTAAACAGTTGACTGATGCTATGCAAGCCAGTTAAATTAAGCTACATCTTTTTACAGTCTTACTAACAAGCTTTTAAAGTAACAATGGGTGCTTGAAAAGTCAAGTATGATGTGATAGTCCAACTGTGACCCAACTCTCTGTAGAGACTTTCACTGAATTGTTAGCGTCATGTGGACATGCAACATTTATGGGTATATTTGAATTAGTATTTTAAATGCATCAATGAAAGTTTTAGCACAAAGGAGACCACAAAGTTTTTAGGTTTCATATTGTGCAATGTTATTTCATGTACAATGCAATTAAATTTTATGTCTTTTTTGTGCAGTCGCCGTTTTGAAATATCTGTCTGGACAAGAAAACCATATTAATTAAATTTGAAATGGTTTGGGATAAGCATCTTTGTTGGTTGGTTGTTAGCACGTCTGCTTTATTGTTCTGGCATACAAAGTTCCACTTTTTATTGAGTTTGCAGTTTTCATATTCTTTCTGTGCTGGAATGTTTTTTTCTCTTCAGTTACCATACTCTGGCTTTTTATGCATTCCAAAAAAATGCGTTTTAGGCCAGTGATTATCATTACAGGACACCAAACTGCCTATATTTGTAAATCATTCAATATAAATATACATAGCAACAAAAATATTGCAAATACACTACTGCAGCTGTTTTGCTCATTTTAGGTAGAGGATATAAAATGAGAGTTTCTTTCTACAGTTTGACAGTTTGTTATTATATCTGGCACTGTAAAATTTGTAGACAGAACTGCAACATACCATTATATATTATGTAACAATGACATCATATTTTGATGACAGAGTTGTACGTAAGATGTAGTTTCCAGCATGGCAAGAACCAAGAGCTGAGGTTTTATAAAAAATATATATATATATATATCTCAGGGATGTACAGTTCTAATCTAGAAGAAATAGTTTGCTTTACTTCTGCAAACTGTCATTCGTATGTCACACATGGGAAACACTGAATTAGCCTACCATGCATGTTTTTGCAATGTGGCATGTTCTTATTAAATGTGGCACTCTTTCCAATCTGCTTTTGACAAGAATGAATGTAGTTATATGGAACTTTTCCAAGATGTTATATAATGACTACAGCAATTAAGAGGGCTACACAAACAAAACCACTTTTTTTCTTTTTGAAAAGGATGAAAATGTGGAGCCAGAGCCAAATGTGCCCATGTGAGGCATTCCAACATGATCTATCACAGTCAGTTGATTTTCCACTCTTTATATCCTGTTACAGATATCCATTTTGTTGCAAAATTCCCATTGCTATTTGTTGTTAAAAGTCAGAATATAAGTTGCAAATGGTTTAAAAAACGTTAAGAGATAAAAGGCATCCTTTTCCGCTATAGTTTCTATGGGCGAAAGAAGTTGTTGGATGAGAAAGGAGAATTGGGGGTGATGGGGTTAATGTTGGGGTTGGGAGATTAGGGTTACATTCCTTCCATCGATCTGTGAGTCTGCCAACCGGGTCACTCCCAGTTCAGCCGCAGGAAACTGTGAGGGAATAATTTCCTAAATGTGTCCATAATGGACTTGCCCACTTTTTTTCACAATGCTGCTGTCCGTGAAGATGGTAACCAAGCACTTGGTATAGTATGTCCTACATGTTATTCGACCCAGAGTGCAAGGTTGAAAGGATACAATGGTGTGAACTGGGGATGGAGAGATTTTTTTTGGTCAAATTTATCCAACTCTTTCCCCACTAACAGCACACTAACAGATAATTGGAGTGGGTATACTATATTCACTTCAATTTTGGCTAAACGGTAACCTCAAATGCGATTTTTCGGAACACTGAAAACACTACAATAATTTGCTGTGTCTTTCTTTTGTTGCGGCTGTAGCGGTTTTTCGGTCCTGCGGGTTTGTGTGAATTGCCTGTTGTGCTCAAGATGTGCGATCCAACCACACCATAGTAAAAAAAAATCTGAGGTTCTGCAATAAATTAAGTCCCTGTTGCAGCCTGATTGAAGAAGGATGGCCTCGTTTCGAGTTCGAGGGCTTTGCAAAATAGCCATTTGACAAAAAGCATTGGGAGATTACTAACGCCTCATTTGCAATATACTTCAGTCAAATCAAGTTGTATAATTCAGAATTCTTTCCTGGAATATTGCACAAAAATATGAGCTACTGGTATTCATGTCGTCATCAGTCCGTCTTGCAAAAAGCAATTTCAACTCAGGTCATCAACCTCACTTTTCCAGCTTTACATTTTAATGGGAAGGACATGCTTCTGATGAAAACAACAAAAAATACTTTCTACTCTACTCTCTACTGTTTTAAATGATTTTAATCCCCATAGTTAGGTCAGGCTGGGTAATCAATCCACAAAGGGCTGCTTATGGGTGCTGCTTGTTTCAGAAGAAACCTCATTAGTTAAAGTTTTTGTGTTGTATCGTTTGGGACAAAAACCAAGGAATGCTGGGTTAGGTGATAAACTTGAAGAAGGCTAAATACACGCACCCCAAACTACTCGCGTGGCTGTTGCAGACTCTCTATTACATTCAACCACGTGCAATTCATCACAACATGACCATCTGCCACTTATAAAACTGTCACTGAGGACTATACAAAGCTGGACAACATATGGGTGTAACTAATATGATTTCAAAAAGTATGTGGCCACTTTCATCTTTATAGTGTGTTCAATAATTAAAAATCTTATTTTTGAACATGCAATTGACACAGCCTGCCTAATACGTAACTTAAATAGATGGTTATATTTTAAAATCGATTACTTAGCACTAAAAGGCCAGCAAATGGCATGTTTTTAACATCACTTCAAACCAAAATGACTTCCTATTTGACCTTTCAATTGAAATGGTACAAATTGCATTTTGTGAGACCAATACAGAGAAAAGAGAATACTGGGAATGAATTGCGTTACAGGAAGCCTAAAGAATCAAGAGTCTGTTTGTTCTAATCTGATAAAAATATAAATAAATAAAATAAAACCTCTTGCAAAAGTCGCTATTGCCCAATAGAAAGGATGGAGAGACGCCAGTGGTTTTGTCTCAAATTGATGGTATAGTGCCCTCCTGTGGACAGATTTCTTTTTCTTTTTTACTGAGACGCATGTTGCCAATCTAACTTGTTCAGCTGAGGTTGATGATGCTAAACGTGCAATTATTTAGTTTTCAAACGTGAAAAATCAAAATATAATCTTAAATGACTGGATTAATCCACTTTTTTATCTTGTTTACATACAAATTGAATAAACAAAATAAGGAAACAGTGATGTAGATTTTCTTTTTTAATTTTCTGGATTTCATTTTTCACAAAACAAAGGAAACATGTGTACATGATTAATTGTTTTTTTCTATTTGCAAAGGAAAATTAGATTTTCGATTTAACAGCTTGAATAAATTGTTTAATAAACGGAAAAACCTATGAATATCTTTAAAATAATGATGTAAGATTTTGGTCCATCTTCAGCTAGTGTCATCCTTCTGGATTTTTGTTAAAAACATCAAGTACTGTATAATTGCGCCCTTAAATTGCGTGACATACCTTTATTAACAATATCCATACATTGTTTATATCCCAACATCAGAATAGTTTGAGTCAACTTGAATCATATTGCAGTGCCACTATTCCCCCCCATCCATACCTCCACAAAGGTAAAAAGACACGTGACACAAGGGTTAGGGCCGATGGGCTGTGTCTTAGTGTTGCTTAGCCAAAATGTCTCACTCTATCAATGAGCAGTGCAGTGATGGCCCAAGTAAAAGTAACAGCGGATGAATTAAGGAGCCACCAGGACTGTGCTGACCTGTACTCTTCTAACATGCCCACTCTCAACTCTACGGCAGGTAAGTTTACAAAAACATATATGTGATGTTGTTTTCATTAACCATCTTTCATTCATGGTATTTTTACCATCGATACAAAAAAAAACCCTGAGCTATAGTAAATAGAATCGATAAAATACAAATTATGTATAACTGACTTGATGAAAAAATATATAAATATTACATACTTTATTATTGTTCCTTCATCAATAAGATACAGTATATATATTTTTCCTGATATTATAGATAAAAATAACATTTTAATTCATTTTTCTGCAAATAATACTTAGAGTTAATGTTTGAATGACACCCAAGACTAAGTTGCCCCAAAAAATATACCCCCTGTATTGTTTTATTTAGCACTGATGCTTCTTCTGTTGCTGATCTGCCGTGTAAAATTAACAGCTAAGTAATTACGGAGCAGCTATATAGACCAATTACCAAATTGGCCTTTTTTGTGTGAAAGCGACATCTTAGCCGAATTCTCCACTCCGACAAATGAGTCCCTTTGCTGGTAGTTGTGGTAATAATCTGCATTAAATCCCTCTTGTTTCTGGTATATCTCTTTCTCACGAGGTTATGTTTGGCTGCAAAAGCTCTCTCGCTCTCAGGTTGCCTGATCGAAGTGGGAACCCACCGAGTCCGCGTAATTCCTCTTTAATGGAAAACGTCATTGTTGACTTAACGAGTTAAGTCATGCTTTTTCCAAGATACCAAGCGAGGGAAACACAAGGACAACACGAAACAAGAGCTGAGGAATGGTCTTTCATTCCAGGTAAAGGTATAACACCCCACCTTTGTTCATCCTCTAAACAGATATTGGAGATTCATTGAGCGGGGGGTCACCACACAAGACCTCCACACCTGAGGCTCTCAGCCGCCGGAGTCGGGCCCGCCAGTCTCCGGCGAGGAGACGTCTCCGCACTACCTTTAGCCATAAGCAGCTGGAACAACTGGAGATGGCGTTTGGACAGAACCAATATCCTGATATCTACTTCAGAGAGGAGCTGGCAAGGATCACTAAACTCAACGAGGCTCGAATTCAGGTATAGCAACGCAACGATAAATCAATGGATTGAGACACTTCAATATGGACAAATATCCAATCCATGTGTCAGCAGGTGTGGTTTCAGAACAGAAGAGCCAAACAGCGGAAGCACGAGCGCGTCTGCCAAAAATCACACCCGATGGGGGTGATGTCAAGCCACCGGGCACTGCTGCATGGGACACCTCCTGTGGCTCGGCAGTATTACGCTCAGCCCCTGGCCCACATTCCCCATGTGTCCACAGTGTTGCCTGCTAGGGTGTACTCCCACCACCAACAAAGTACGGTAAGCCCGTGCCCATGTCCACCCATCCCACCCCAGATGAGCTCTCAGCAAGGGCGTGAGGAATGGTACAACCACGTTAGAAACAACCTGACCTCAACAATGCTCTCTTTGACCTCCATGCAAAACCTTGACCCTTCCACTCCCTGGAGTTAAGCATTGGCCAATTAATAATAATTATTAAAACTTCATCAAATTGTTTGCTAGCCATACTTATTGGATGTGCCATACTTTCACTAATTGGTATTGAATAAAGGTAGTATTGTTTAAAATAATAATTGTGAGCAAAATGAATGCAAGAGAAAGGATTTGAAATATTTGTATTCAACAAGATGGGAAAATAAATATTCATACAGAAGTAATTAATAGCAAACTGTACATCAAAAAGCTGACATGTTATGAACCTGGGTGCATGTCGGCTTAGCTTTATAGGGTTTAAGTCAGTTTTATCCAGTGATAGAGGCAGCATGAGGGTACAGCACTGGTTTACATTCAATCTGCTATGACATTTTCTTTTTATGTATCTGTTGGATGCAAAAAAAAAAACATTCACAGATCTTAACTCGTTTGTGTTATAGAATCTTCATCAACAACTTTCACACAATGATGTTGTACAGTGCTCTTTTGGTTTAAGTAACAAAAAAAAAACCTGTCCCAGAGGTAGACACTGATTAAGATATAGTTAACTAAGGCCAGACAGTGGAGGAACAAAATAATTTGATTTGTGGAAAGAAACCTCTAAAAAGGCACTATTTGTTTGATACTGCAAGAATTGAAAGTGCTTAGATTTTCCATACGATTTAACCTCAAAAGTGGCACGTTTTTTCCTACAGATGTTTTGAACTGGCAGTTTGCTGCTGCTAAGTATGGGAAAACGTATTAACCTTACAATAGTGGCCAGTCTTCTTCAGCTTCTTAACAATTTTGTAGAGAAACAAGAAGCAAAAGCCATATTGTTTGAGTTGATATGTTATTCTAGTGATTTGGCAAACTCTGCATAGTCAATGTAACCATCATTGTTCTTGTCATCATCCCTTAAAACATCATCGATGAGCTTGATTAAATCTTCATCTCGCATTGGAATCATGTCCTCTCCTCTCTCCTAAAAGTAAAGGAAAAAAGTCTGTGTAAAAGAAGCAGCAATAAAGTGAATACCAATTTAACAGAAACCTGTAAATGGACAAATTATATTTGAGTGCAAAATCCCTACCTCTTTGTGGACATGGGTGATGGCTGTAGCTAACTCCAGCCCATCTAACAAGTCGTTGCCATCGTAATCATGCATCTTAAAGTAGTGAAGCTGAAGCTCCTGAGGTGACATTTCTTTCTCTGGTTTGTCGATCACACCCTCCAAGTGTTCCATAATATGGCTGCAAGACGAGAGCAATTGCTGCACACGACTGCGCATGTGCTCAAAGTCCACCAGAACATGCATTCTAAATGTTTGACTCACTCTTTATCTTGGACCATGCTTTTATCGAACTGACTGTGACCCGACAATTGGGCTGCACTCTCCACAATGGAGGGTTCTCCATGTTGTTGAGCATCGCCATCAGCATGGATGCATAGAAGAAGGCAGGAAACCAAGATGAGAAGATGGAGGTGTCTCATTATGCTGCAAGGCACAGAGGTATGTTACATAAAAGTACTGCTGTGACAAAAAAAAAACATTTTGCAATCATGTGGTTCTTATCGCCCTTCTACTATGAATTTAAATGAGTTTGTCACGTTTAGACGTCCAATCCACTTGAAGTGTGTGGGAGGAAAGATATATGTTCATTCGTTGACGCACTCCCAGTTCAAATGAATTGGACGTCAATGGCCGTCAATGGCAGCAGATGTGTAAATTGCTTTAAACATGCTGTCAGTTCAATTCATCGAGTAAAATGCCATTGGGTGCTATGGTATATGTTGTGCAGACAGCTGATGTTATTCATTCATCGGAATTAAAATAGGATATTTTTTTGCAATGAGTAAATTCAATTTCTGTGTACTTTGAGAGAAGATCTTAATAATCTTAGTATAGTATGTTTTCTTTACGGATGTGTCATTTACTCCATGTAAACATCTAAATCAATGTCATTTGGGAAACATTGGATGGACAGTATGTACAACTAAACTCACTTATAGTACAGCGTGATCAGAAGCTGTGAATGATCATGAAATTAACCAACGGATTTGAGGAAAATACATTCAATATCGTTACCTCATAGACGACTGTAGTGCCGCACGAATATCAAGTGTTAAATTGCTTTTCAGATCTCCAATATTAGAGCGCTTCTTATATTTTATTAGACGTACCTTGATTCGTGTTGACTTCTTGTATACAGGCGCCTCTTAACACTGAGCAATCTCTCTGGCAATTGGTGCCGCCCGCTTGCCGTAGTTTCACTTGGACACGACATCGTATTCCGATTGGTTGACAGAACCAAGGTAAGCGCAACTGAAACATGATGAATACCTTATATACTTTTTGCGGACACTTTTTTTTTCAATAGTTTGCAACTCTGATCTATATTAGAAACAAATGTATGAATTGAATAATATAAGTATGAAAATAGACCACATATTTAATGTTTGTTTTCTTTTGTATAACGTCTAGATCTAGATCTGTCTCATCTTTGGCCTTTATAATGAAATCATGCGAAAATAAAGTGGTTAAAAGTGTAACCAGTTAGAACTAAGTATACACTTGGCTAAAAATGGGGGAATAAGATGATTGTTTACAGTATAAAATCTTGATCACGTGATGCGTTTGTTTTGCCGTGCGAATTAAAACAGATTGGACGTCTATAGTCGTCAATGTCATGAAGTTGATGGATGTCAACTGGTTTCCTCACATATATATTCACTTTTTTTTACTGATCCATGTTAGACTTCACGATTGCAGTTGACCTTTCACCATTACATAACTCCTCCTTGTTGCCCACTCCTACTTTTGTATTTTGGACTTTCAGTGACAGTTTGACGCAGTTTAGGAAAAGAAGCCAGGAGCAGAGCCCAAAATTTTAATTCGAATAATGAATACGAATCATCTTCTTGTTAATGTGGAGAAGTGGTTGGCAGAGAACCAGAATGCTTTCCTGCCACCAGTATGCAACAAGCTCATGTGAGTAAATTCGATTATTATTTTCTTAATATTCTGCAACTACTAAGGAGATTTCAGAGCCAAAATAATTGAGAAATTTGGCACAATCCCATCAATTCACTGTTGTTATTTCATTATTATATATTATATAACTGTTATATTAATACAGGGATTTTTTTCACTCCATTCAGGCACTTTTCCCAGTTAAACATTATGTTTGTTGGCGGACCAAATACCAGGAAGGATTACCATATTGAAGAAGGGGAGGAAGTATGTGTTTGTTTGCAGTCGGCATTTTCTCAGTAGTGAGTGTGTGGTAACATATTGTTTGTTGTGAATGATTTATTTCCATTTCCAAAAGCTCTTCTACCAGCTGAAGGGTGACATGTGTTTGAAGGTGATTGAAAACGGCACGAGAAAAGATGTGCACATCAAGGAAGGAGAGGTGAGTGACCTTCCACACACTTAAAAATTAAAAAAAAATATATATTTTTTTAAATTCATACTGCTCTTCAAATGATCAATTTTCAGATGTTTCTGTTGCCCGCTCGGATTCCCCACTCCCCTCAGAGACAAGCTCATACTGTAGGACTAGTGGTAGAAAGGAAACGGCTACAGACTGAGACAGATTGCCTCAGGTGATGAATTCAACAGATGAGATTTAAAAATCCATGCATTTCATATAATTTTAATTTGCCATTGGACAATACGAATGTATTTTTACCTGTTTCCAAGTCACCATAAAGACACGAGAATGTGTTTTCAGGTACTATGTTGACGACACAACTGATATCCTGTTTGAGAAATGGTTCTACTGCGAAAATCTTGGAACCCAACTGGTACCAATTATCCAAGAGTGAGAAAAGCCATATCTGATGACAAGTCAGTCACTCTACACATTCTAAATTTCCTCTTACTACCAGGTTTATGTCATCAATGGAGTGCAAGACGGGAAAACCTGATCCAAGTAAGTTGTGCTTTTTGCCGTTTTCTGGATTTCATTACCATTGCAAATATTTTTATTATTTTATTTATTTTATATTATCAGGTCAAGTCTTTATGGATCCTCCATTCCAGATGAACAACATGAATGTGATGTCCCCATTCTGCTTCAAGTCCTGGCTAGAAAAACAAAAGCCATTCCTTGCCAGTGGTAACAACCCGATTGACATGTTCGGGGCTCAGTTTGAGACAGAGGTACACCGTTTTAATGTTGTCAGCTAGTGATGAGATTTCATGTCACAAATATGAACTAATTGTGCTGATAGGCAACGGTGTACGGACCCGGTTTGTCTGAAGCATCCCTGCTTCAGAGTGATATATGGATTTGGCAACTGGTATGCTTTAATTCAGCACATCTTATGGCATTCTACCTCTTCTGTGTATAACAGTATAAGCATTAGCATTAAATTGCTTAATGATATACATTCGAAATTTCACATTATGCAAATCATTGGCATCGTCATTTAAAAAAAAAGAGAAATCATATTAAGGATTTTAGACATTGAGCCTCTTATGAATATAGATATCAGTTCAAACATTAACTTACATTGTGTTTTGGCCTTTTTTCCATTTTCAGATTAAAAATAATAGATTGCAGAATATAAATTCAGTCAAACTTGACATTTCTTCTTATTCTCACCTTTTTGATTAGGAGGGATCATCACAGGTGACCATGAATGAAAAAGAGTTTCTTCTCTCTGCTGGAGACAGTTTACTTGTTCCTGAGCATAACCAGTAAGTCCACAATATTATTCGCGATATCAATGAAATAATTTGATGTTTTTTTTTTTACCATTTATGAATTTCACATAGAGCATAACAGAAGTTTTTTTTAATGCATAATATGTTTCACTTGTAGGTACCTGTGGAAGAGAAATGAGGCAACTGTTGCACTTGTTGTGGTTCAGAATCCTGAACGTAAAAGACCCTGATAAAACCTCCCAATAAAACATTCAACATGCAGCTCTCTGTACTTGAAATTATTATATTTTAATGAAAACAACAGAAAACACAATTGCAAAAATAAATAAATGCACGGAGGGCCCTTCATAATTACTGTATTTCTGCAAAACTTTGCTCGAAAGTTGTATTTGTGAGCATCAAATATCAAGTGGAACCGGAACTAAAAAGAAAGAGAGAGAATGAAATATTTTTCTTATTGTTGACTGTTCCAATTTGCTGTGAGTTCATCGATTGGTAGCACCTGCAGGAAGCTCTTTTTTCAGAGGATAGCAATAGCTGTTCACTTTCACATTCTTATCCTCAGAGTGTTTTTGATCACGTGTTGCTCCGCTATGAAAGCCGCAACACCCCAAGGAAGTGCATACTCCAGAGTCACCAATCCTCTGAGATTGTATTTATAATGCGAGTAGTCCCAGGGACAAGCCCCAAACAGCCCGAGTCCACTCCCCCAAGTGAACTCCCATAAATAGATGAACAGTATATAAGTTATTAGACGCACAGACAGCGGTTGATGATAAGTCAGTAGCCAACCTCTCAGTCTCTCCATGAGGTAAATTGCAGTAGCGTACATAGGCAGCGCCCAAAGACTGCTGTATCCCATCATCTTCTGGTCCTGGATGCTGCACCAGTCCAAAATAGCTGTGAAAGTTACTTCACAGAAGCAGCCGTGCAATGCGTACACATAAAGACGAGCCAGAACGGAAAGGGTGCGAGTGGAGACTTTCTCACAAGTCTCTGCTGGGTCATGGTCTTCAACATGTCCTGTTGCCAAGAATATTTTGTCAGTGAAACGTCAGGTGCTTAAGTCGGCATTAAAAGAAAAAAAATAGTTCTCTTATGTACTGGCTAGACATAATTGCAGACATAGGTAAACCTAAATAAAAGTGATACTTATGGCAGTTACCAAGTACTATTTTGCAAGTTTAAGAAACATTTTTTGTTTATTGGTAGGAAAATGTCAATCCAAAACTTTATTATTGCATTTCCTTACTGTATACGGGCATTCAAGGATTGACATTCTAGTGCACCTTCTCGGAGGATTAAAAAGACAGTTGGTCAGTTTGTCGAATATAAGACTTAGAATAAGCCTTACTACATTTAGGACTCAACAAGATCTTCCGATACCAAGGCAGATTCTTTCCTTGTTTACGATTGTGTTTTCCCTTTGCACAAAGTTAACTTAAAAACAATTTGCCAAGCTCCATCCATGATATTTTTGCCGGTGCCAATAAATGCTATATTAAGTCACCAAGTGAAAACGTGAGCAGTCATTAATTGCATGAGTTAACATGCAGTTAACAGCCATAACTCACCTGAGTGGTCACCACCTTGTGTTCTCCTCTCGTGTAGTATTCTCGCCTCCATCCTTAGGCAGCATATGTGTTTCCGTACGGCGTTTCAATCCTTTGTACATGTGCGTGTGTGTGTGTATCTTGAGCTAAACATTAAGCTGATCCATGATAGACAGATAAGTGCCCATCCCAGAGTGTTGGACCCCTCATGCAAACTTGGCCTACCTGATAAAAATGGTGAGGTATGAGTGCCAGTATTGATCGCATAAGTTCCCTTGTGAATGAAACCCTTTAAATTTTCAGTAAATGTGTTCCTCCTTGTATTGAACTAAACCAAACATACAGTCGTGTGCTTTGCATTGTGCAGAAGCTTCTTCTAATACACGGATGAGTCATTACTGGGTCAGTTTCAACATGAATAATAGAGCATCAGAAGCTGGACTAGTTAGCAAAGTTAATGAAAGCAGATGGGACAGAAAAAGCAATGTCACAGTGTTCATACTATTGAGTACTATACAAGTAATATGCTTCATTCATTGGTCCAATTGAAGTCCTAATAAATGCAAATTAACATCAAACTACATTGTGAAACTAAAGATATTATTCTTGGAATATTATATATATTATATTTCATAGCATTCATGAGATTTAACGTTACCATGAAAGCATAGGAGTCTCAATTTAGAATATTCATTTAACATGACCACCGAAAAGCAGTTTGATTAATAGTAGACCTCCAGATCAGAGTCCATGGACTCAGTAAACATACATGGGAAAGAATCGGCCACTGTATCAGAGTCAATAACCGTTAAGTTATAAAACTGTCAGAGACTAGATGCAGGATAGATATTAAAATGGATTAGCTTGGGAAAGTTGCATTCTTCTTGTGTGAAAGTCCTCATTTCAATATTGGAAAAATGATTTGAATATGAATTTGAAAATAACTTAGGTTTAACAAATGAGAGAAAATAAAAAGAGCTTGCATGACTATTTTTGGTTCCAGGATGTTTTATTTAATTTTGCATTTGATTATTTGGATTTTGGTACTAAAGTATTGATTTGGCCCCCAAGCAACTGTGCATAATTGAGGTGTTTTTATTTTTTGTTTTGTAAATTCATAAAATTGCGTGGAAAAAATGAAAAGGCACTTTGCTGCTCTCGCGTGGCAATTATAGGCAGTTACAAACCTTTTGAGCGCATCACATGCACTGGTTATCACAATTTCGAAATACATACCTTATAATACTGTATAGGATGAAAAATAAAATGAACAGTTCATTCAATAACATTACCAATCAACAAACCAAAGTCATATTTTCTACCTGTTCTATTCTGTCAAAAAAACACTTAAACTACGTTTTACTACAGTTTAAACTTTAAGAGAAGAAATAATACTATAAGAAAAACAATACTGTTTGAAATTTTTGCTTGGGGTCGTTTTATTCTACCCAAAAACTGCATTTTCTAAAGAATGTGCTATTCCCTTTTTTGACAGAAGGAGCGCCAAGAAGCTTCCACGACCGAAGCCTGAATCCAATTTGGAGACTGCTACTTGGAGCGACTTCACTGATAAAAAGAAGCAAATGTCAAGTTTCCAGAGAGAAAATGATCCTGCTAAATCCTTATTCAGAAGACTTGAGGTTTCATTTTCTCTCTTTCTTTTTTATAACATTGATTTCCTCTCCTTTTTAACTATTCCTGTCTGTATACCAGTGCCGTGATTTAGGACGAACCCAATTTATGTAGACAATCTCTATCTCTGTTTATATACTGTATTTACAAATGCAATATCCCTTTTTGGTAGTTCAGTTCTTAATTTTGATATTAACTGCCATTCACGGCGATTTACAGCCTCATCTATATTCTATAACCGTGAAATCATTACATAGGTGTTGTTTTTACCCTACCTGATCTACTTAAAGTGTTAACTAAAAGATTAACAGCAAGCATGCCTTCACTCCTGACTCCTTAGTCATGTGACTTTGTGAAAATCCTTCCATATAGTTTGGTTAATGTGACCTTTTTTCAATACATTATTTCTGGATATACAATGGTGGCAAACCCACCCACCCACATACAAGTGCGCGCATCTGCGCGTTAAAGATGACATGTTTATTTCTCCTCAAAGTCTGCAGTCACTCCCATCGTATCCGGGGAATACAGTCAGCACCGGGACCGAGCCGCTATGGCCTCGCGGATTTCGTTCACCCAACTGCGCTTAGAAGCGGATCTGGATCGGTACCGGGCCGAGTGCCAGTGGGATCGAATCCCCCCGATCGTCGAACACATGCAGGCTGCGCACATGCACGAAGAGGGTGAGTCAAAAAGTAAAGTTTGGCTTTAATACTTTGCATGCTGACTATTGGGAAAGCAGTTTTTTCTCTCTCTTTTTTTTAGTAAATGATTATACATAGTATGACTTGAATTTGTGTCAGTGAGTGACATGAGAAGTTGACCTTTGTACTGTTGACAACTTGCAGTTTCACCTGGTGGATGGCAGGTCAAATGAAGTCAGTTTTGCTTAGTTTACAACAGTTGTTCATCAATATGATTAATCTTAGTCAATTCATAATAAACATCTAAAATGAAGCCCTGCAATTGGCTGCCCACCAATTCAGGGTTTTGTCCCCCTTCTCATGCCCAATGTCAGTCAGCTGGCCCCTTGTGAAAATGAATGAATGAATCTTACATGAATTGAATAAGATGCTTTGATTGTCATTATGCAAGCATAATGATAATTTAAAGCTCACCCAAAAAGGGCAAACATAACTAGAACAAACAAACAGGCAAATACATAATCAATAAATAATAACATACTATATAAAGAAAATAGATGGTACAAACTAGAACATTGTTAGTGAATCTGGATTTAACTCCCGGACTGTGTTTACTTCCGAGTTTTCAAATATTTATGTTCCAAAAACAACACGTGTGAGTTGCTTTCCTGTCCTTGAAGATACTGTGATGTTTGATGATAATGTTTTTTGTTGTTGTTTTTTTTAATCTTGCCTCCAGATGACTATGGGACACTACTATTGGCAGAAGCACTGCTGGAAGAGTGCCTCGTGGAAAATTTGGATTTGCTAAGGATCTCTACACCTTTAATTGATAAGATGCAACCCCAACTATGGCGGGCCAAAAACTACCTAAACCTCATCTTGAGCCGGGGACGTCTGACTGTGAGTGAAATGGGCCGGATAATTTCCTTTTTGGAGTTATTAATTGCTCATCAAATCTTACATCGTCTAACCCCTGTCAATTTAAGTAACGGAAAAACAACTTAACACATCTCTTTTTGTTCCTCCAGCCCCGATATTTAAACGAGGCTCTGCTGTTGATGGCCAAAGTGCACTATGTGCAGGGTTGCCACCGTGACGCCCAGGGAATGTGTGCAAGGGTAGGACTGGAGGAGCTAACGCAGGATGATCAACCCACCTACCACCTGCGCCTTCTAGCTGAGGCATTTGTCATTAAAGGTACTAGAACCTTCATTTGCTGTTAGCCCTCCGACTTCAAATGGCTGGGACGTCTAATATTGATGAATTAACTGGGGTGAGAGGTCATCAGATTTAGGGTGCAATGTGGCCAGAAGAAGGACTTTTTTTTAGCTCATCATCTTCCATTTATAGGATAGACGTCCAATCCATTTGAAGTGGGAGGGTTGGCAGTGAATGTTCATGCGCTGCTACCCTCCTATTTAAAATGGATTGGTCGTCTAATGGTGATGTACCAATTTATGGGAGGGTGCATCGTGGCCAGAGGAAGGATAAATTTGATTTTTTTTTAGCTCATCATCTGCCAATGATGGGGAGAAAGGTCAATTTTAGGCATTTTAGTGCCATATCAGTAACAATAGTATGGTGATTGATTAAACACTGTTTAAGAGAGGAATTAATTAATATTAATTCATCGTATCTGATTTTCATTTGCCTAAATACTTCATATGTACTTAAAGATACATTGGACATTTTCAAAAGTCAAAATCCACTGGATGGGGCAATATATTCATGGATAATCACATTGTTTTCACCATCATCTCATTACATCCAATATTTCCTAATGATCGGTTGAGGCTTCCTGCTAGACGAAATACAATTACATTTACAGTCACTGGCATATTTTAATTCCAGCTCGTTGTCTTGAAAATGATCCCTAAATTCTTCTAAGGTGGACTAATATAGATGATGTTAAGGGTTGCATGGGAAAGTCAACCCATTCCTCTGGGGGTTGCCTCTTTTACTGTAGATTCTGGAGTCATGCACACTGTTGAGAGACTTACTGTGTGTATCTGCTTGGAATATTTTGGCAATGGATGTCTATTTGTAGCACGCTACTTATTTGATTAGGCTCGGCGTCCTGCCTGGAGCTATTGACCTTATCAAGCCTTATTCTACCTCAGAAGGTTGCTCCTGACCAGGGATTAAACCAGACATTTCATATTTTGTTAAATATTGACAAAAAGTCAATCCCAGTCGCAGGCGAGTTTTCCTTTTAAGGAGCTCTAATGGATTTTTTTGACCTGACAGATAGCCTGATTAAGGTAAAAATACGAAATAATCCTTAGAAAATCAAAGTTATGTATGCAATGTGACATGAAAGCACTCATTTAAATGGTAAAAATAGCATTCATACTAACTTGCTTCATATTTAATTTATTATGATAACAAGTACAAAAAATAACTCCTGAGTAACTGAGCTAAACCTAGTGTCATCAACTCTCTACTGTTGACGATCTCTCCTTTTGTGGTCTCTCGCTGGGTCTAGTCAATGTGTTTCCTCTTAAATTACTGCAAACCAGAGTGTTTTACTACATCAATGTGATGAAAAGATACTGTTCTGCATTTGAATAATTGAAACCATCCAATTTGGTCTTCTTCTTAACCTTATCACTTTGACAGCTTAGGTATGAGGCCTCATTGCCTTAGTCGCCAATGGAATGATAAACAAAGGACAATGTTTCCGTTTTACGTCGTTTTTTTCCCCTTTTCGGTTTCTGACTGTGTTTTCTACACATTCCAGGTCTGTCTTTGGACCACCAGGCTCTTTCTACAGTGTCTCGTATCCGTCTGTTGGAGAGGGAGGAGGAGAGTCTCTCCTGTTATCTTAAAGCTTGTGATGCAGCGTTATCGTACCTGCAAGAGCTTGATAAGGTATACCTCCAAAAAAAATTCTGACTTAAAATTTGTAAATCTAATATATTATATTATTAGTTATATTATATCAATGTTACATGAACATTTATTTCAGACCGTTATAACACCCCACACCAAGACAGCCAAACTCAGTCTGCTTTCTTCACCTGTGGACTTTGACCTGGGTTTTTTCCTTCAAGCAGCCCTTCAGAGTGCTTACCTGTGTTTGCTGCAGAGAGGGTGAGTTAGGCACGCACAAGTGCAACTGTATTGTGAAAAAAATAGACGTCATGTATTAAATTGTTTTGCCAATAGATGTCAGTATTGCTTCTTGACTCAAAAAATAACTAGTCTGTCACAATAGAACTGTAAGAAAATAGCAGGACTGGAAATGTTTTATGTATATATGTATATGTATGTATATATACATCAAAATCACTGAAAATTTCTGTATTTTTTAGTCATCTGGCACAAGGTGCTCACCAACTGCGTCGTGTTATGAGGGTGGTAGAGTCACGAGGGTCTCAGGGTTTTAGGAAGGTGAGTTAAGTGGCCTAGTCCACAATTTGAAAACTTAAATGTATAAGTCAACATCATATTGCCAACATACTGTCACTGAGGTAGTACTTCAAAACACATTGAATACTTGCTTTATAGGCTGCAGCAAGGAAGCTGGCAGCAGTACTGCTAAGTTCGGTGTCGGAGGACAGTTACTGGCCTCCTCTGGGGCCCCCACCCTCAGCCTGGCTCCGAAGAGAGGGAGCCGCCACCTCCAAAGATGCGCTCTACCCTACTGTCAAACCACCGCAACGTTACACAACTGACAGGTTTGGAATGTCTCGCTTTGGAATTTCATTAATTTGAATATTCTGAGTGTGGTCAAAATAACTTGTAGACAGATGAATAGACCAAAGTGGGAGGGGGTGCTGTATCAAATTTTTTTTTTTACCTGTTCATGGTTTTATTGAGTTTTCAAGAGGGCCGAATTAGGTGCAGCTGTAGTATTCATTCATGGTATTTAAAAAATGTCTGCCATTGACGGATGCTTTCTGAACAAGCCCACTAAAAGCTACTGCACTAGATATTATTCAATAATACACGTTTGCGGAATGGATGTGAGCTACTGTACATCTAAGAACATGCCGGGGTTACTGCTAGGGTGGCCCGTGTTAGGTTACACGCCAGGTGAGTCCGAAACCGGACCCCAGATGGCTGCGGTTAATGATATCTATGCATTTGCATGTTTTTCAACAAGTAACATTCTCTATGTGTGTTCCTTTTGTTACCACAGTTGCTTCTGTCCCCAGGACGTGGTAGAAGAGGCTGTGTTGCTGCTTCTAGTTACAGAGTCCATGGTGAGACATAAAAGCGTGCACACAGTGCATGGATATTGTTTACTTATGGAGTGTAAAAGAAAACTGTTTTGTTATTATCATCACTTTATCCAGGCTAGTGGTGATGCCGTCATTAGTCGGCTGCCCGATCAGGCCGAGGCTCGACAGGCCACCCTTCGGGATTCCGTTTCCGTCTATGACATGCTGTCTATCGGCATGGTTAGGAGGGGGCAGTACACTATGTTGTCTGAGGTCAGCTGACACCCCTAATGTGCATTTTATTCAATTTTATTTTTGTTGATGTAACCAACTTTGAACTTTTACAGTTAGTAGGCCATCATTTTACCCCTATCATTTTCTTATATTTTTGACCTCTTGGTCTATACAATCCATAATGAGGATGTTTGTCAATAGTTTGCCTTATCCTTGCAGTGTTTGGAAAGAGCAATGAAGTTTTCTTTTAATGAGTTCCATCTCTGGTACCAGCTTGGCCTGTCACTCATGGCGTCTGGGAAGGTAAGGTTCTTTACCCTTTAGTCTGTCCCTGTCATTCACGATGATAGGCGTTCATTAATGTGACTTTTTTCATACCCTTCTGCTGTGAGGTGAAATGACTATTATGAACACATGCAAAATATTTGGACACAGAGCGCTAGCAGCAAATAAACTCCATTCACTGTAGCACTCCCCATTCATATGGATTGGACGTCTAGCAATGTCAATAGCAGCCATTGAATTTAATGCCATTAGATTCCGTCTAACTTTCACAGTTGATAAATGTAAACAAATTCCTGACTCATATTTACATATAAGTATTTTTTCAGGCGGTTGGTGCTGTGTCTGTGTTTAAAGAATGTGCCAGGATGAAACCAGATGACCCCTTGTTACCCCTGATGGCTGCTAAAATCTGCATCGGTCAGCTGCACTGGGTGAATACAACACACAATGCAATTTCATGTAAAAGCACATGATAATTCTTAATGTTGCACTATAAAAAGTTGACCTTATTACATTTTACTCAGTGGAAATAACTTTTATTTTTTTAAATACATCAAATACTGTATTATGTAATTTCTGATTAGGTACATTTAAGGAATGCAATTGATGCTTGTTTCATATAAATGCCTTTTTTTTTTTACCAGATAAAGGATAAAGCATGCTCAAGTCGTAGTGTATGTAAAGTTCATTGTACGCACTGTATGTAGGTACACATCAAAACAATCATACTCCATCATTTGTGTTGCTCATATTATTGGAGTGGCATTCAAGTCACTGAGGCAGACACATGACCAGGATCAAGCGCAGGTCAGACCGCCCTGCTGTTCATGACCCCAGCAAGAATGGCAAAGCCGCACCAACTGCCACATATTTTCGGGGTGGAGAGGAAGAACGGGCAAGAATGAGGCAGAAAAGAGAAAAGGGCCTGATTAGAAAAGAGGAGTTTACAGGGTCGAGTATGGAGAGCACATCTGTCAGTCGCTGGAGCTCACGCTAGGCCAGAGACAGTAAGGAGCTTATGGTCTTAATCACAATGGGACTCTGTGGCCATAGCACAGTGGGGCATTACATAAATGGGCCACCATTATCTGCCATCAGATGGGCCAGAGACTTCAACATACAATCGCAAACGACTTTCTTCTCTGGCGGTATTTTGGAGACCGCCATAGCACTTTAAGATCTAATGGTCCCCCATCAGCATTATCACTGCATAACTACATTTCTAAATTCCTGGAAAGAGGATTTTGTTGTTGTTTTCCTACCTCAATATTGAACAGTTGATTCATGAGTTCACTCCTGAATACTATATTCCTTATCTTTACATATCCCACCAATATTTCAGACTGTCTTAATAGACAGTATTTGTGTGTTTCAGTTCTCAGAAGCAGAGTCTCTTTCTCAAAGTGTGGTATCCATGGGAGAGGGTGCTGGGGAATCTCTTCCTAGGGCCTACCTGGCTCTGGGACTCTCTTACAGTTTGCAGGCTTCTGATGGTAATAATGCAAAACTTACTTAACACATGAAAATTATATATGTACTATATATCTATCACAAAAAATGACATTAGTCTTGAGTACCCATCTACCCTGAACAATTAACCCGTCAATTTTATATTTTTCTGGCAGCTTCTTTGAAAGAAGATCGAAATGAATACAACAAAAAAGCGCTAAGAATTCTGAAAAAGTAAGTTCCATGTAATCCATTCAGAACTGTGTTAAATCTGACATTTTTTTTATAGTCATGAAATGCAGCACATGTACTCTATTGCTTACTAATTCTTAATTTATCTTTAAAAAAGAAACCAGGAGTTTTATTTATTTGGCTACCTCCTGTAGATATCATTTTCACATAAATTGCTGAATTGCTATCAACAATATTTTTGACTTTATTGTCTCTAATCTTGTCAGTTTTGTCTTTTACTTTGCAGGGCTCATTCATTAGACCCACAGGATGCTCACATTGCCATGTGCTTGGCTCTCCAGTTGGCTCTTGTACGACAGGTGAAATCAAATAAATTACAAACACAAAGCACACTGTCTTCATTTCAAATGTTCTTATGAAGGATTCCGAATAATAACTATTTTGTAATTATCTGTATTCCAGCAAATAATGTGTTGTCATGTACTATACTCATTAGAACCAAGGAGACAAGTCTTAATTCACCCACAATAACGGTTATGCAATCCACAGGTATCTGCAGCCATGGAGCCCTTGCAGGTGGCTTTATCTCTGCAAGGGGATGACTTGCATTCCCTCCATTTACTGACACTTCTCCTCAGTGCTCAGAAGCACCACCGCCATGCCCTGGACACCTTGGGACTGGCCCTCAGCCAACACCCTGACAACTTCAAGTAAAGACAGCCGCAACACCATAACACTGCTCAAGCCACACAAAAAAAAAATACTGATGAATTTGGCGGTCAACTGGGAATTGGAACTACTAAAAGTAAAAATGCGGAGAGCGAGAGACAGAAAGAGAGAGAGAGAGAGAGCAAGAGACATGCAGCACCAACACTTGTCATCTTGCAGGGATAGGGTGTCTCAGCTCCACCGCGTTGGAGGCCAGACACACACACACACGCATACACACACACGCGCACACACACACACTCGCAATGCCTTATTTAGAAGTGCCAGAGTGAAGGCCTGCATTGCGGTACCTATTTCCCCTTATACACCCTTTTGCCTTTTAACACTCTGTAGCGCTAAACCAAATCATCACGCAGGCTCTCAACATGCTCAATGTTTTAGAGTATTTAATTTAAAAAAATACATCCAAATAAAACAAAACACAATCATTTCTTGGAAAGATTGTCAATAAATTGCCAGGAAATTACTAAAACATCCATTTTTGTACCGAGAAAAAAGTATGATTATGATATCAGTAATCAGTCCAGGTGAGTGTCTTCACGCAAATTATATTCTGAAAAAAAATGTTGCATCATCTTGAGATATTTTATCATTTTTTTTATTGCACTATTGCCTGCAAATGCATTTCTTTATACAACCGTTTGGGGCCAGTGTTGACCACCATAGTCCCAATACAAACAAGTGTATATGTACTACTACAACACTACATTAGGAAGGACTAGAAGAGAGTGATATTGCAGTAATACAAGAAAATAAATGCAACAACACGGGGGAGGAAATAACAGAAGCTAAAAAGAAGGAAAATAGCTTTGCAGAATTGATGATTGGTTCCATCATGCAACTTCACTCATTTGCCCCCCATTTAAACCAATAAGGCACTCATTGGCTGCCATTGACAGAGCTAAACGTCCAATTTTTTTATGACTGGGCAAGGCTGGCAGAAAATAACCGCTGCTAGCCCGCTCAGTAAAGATATATTGGATGTTTAGGGCAATTAATGATACGGTATCAATTAATAAGGTTCATGGTTTGTTTTTATTCATTATGGTATGTTTATATATCATATTTACTTGCCCTATGAAGTGTTAAAATGAAATATTTGCACCCTTTACTGTCCTCAGAGAGACACACTCTCTTTTGTAGAGACACTTGACTACTTTGACCTATTTAAGTGCTGTTTAGTGGCAGGAGTGAATCACCTTTTGGTCCTTTAGCCCGGATCCCCCATCACTTCTGTAAATATGAGTTCACATGTGCCTGCAGCATCAGCTGTCGTTCCAAACTTGTGTGTTATTGGGCAATGCTATGAACCTGAATTGGGGAGAGAGAAAGAGACTGATGAAACAAATTTGCTGCATTGACTTATTATGAGATTGCCATATTGATAAAAGTGGTCGTCACATCTATTGCCCTTGGGAATTTGCTGTGATTGAATGAGGGATTATGTTTATTTGGCAATTAGAGCACAAGTTGCTACCACCGGCACTGTTGCTACAACATAATCTCAGTTAAGGCCCTCTTATGGGAAATTTGAAAGGAATTTTTTAATAGTATATGGATGCTAATTTAATTCAAGATTAGATACAGGCATCTGCAACTGCTAGTTGCTGTGGCATCGTAGGCACGATAGAAAAGAAAACAATCATTAACTTGTATTTTAATCAGTTGTGCTAAGTCATTGTGATTTGCCTTCCTTCATTGGAGTTGTATTGTCCGTGAAAAGCCTCTTGAATATCATTTGTGTTCATTGAGTGTCCCATTTCCCAGCCAGAAGGCTGCTAGGTATTGCACAACTGTAGTCTGTTCTGCACTGGAGAGAGGAAATTTATGTGTGTGGGTGTGAGTAGGGGTGATGTACTTGTGTCTAGGATTTTAGTCTTGCACATTGATAATGATCTGTGTCACTGTATTTTTGTGTGTGCATTAAGGTGTACGATACCTGTCAGCATGTCGGCTGTAGAATACCAAAAAGGCTATTCTCCCAGCTTTCTCTACTTTCTTTAGCCTTATTTATTGATGAATATCACTTTAACATTTTCTTTTTAAATGTTAATTTTCACAATTCTTATGGTTAAACACACAGACATATGCACAGTTTGTTCCTAATTATAACATCACATTTTGAGATCAGCTTCCAAAGGTTAATTTTTTTTAAATGATCAAAAATAGTCACATGACCTATAAAGAGTTGATACTTATATTAGTATGTTGATATGAGGTGATAGAGTGTAGGAGGGATTTGTGTCTTAACTGTACGATGCTGCTGGTCTAAACAAAATGGCCTTTGACATTGAACTTGTTGAATAAGGGTTTGATTTTTAAGGCAACATGCATGCATGCATGGCTATTTGGCATGTATATATACTTGCTTATTGCTCGAAAGGAAATATATCTGCACGGGCTTTACTAATGTAATCTTGTGTTTAGTGCATGTGTTACACCTGCTCATGATGCAGTGAAAACAAATACTGATTCGTAGGAGTGCGGGATGAGTAATACTGTACTGTAGATGGACCACTTTTTTCAAGGGAACATTGCAAGCTGGCTATTTTTAAAGGCAGTTGATGCTGGCACTCGTTCCTGTAAGCAGGACACCACTAAGCATTTATACTGAGGAACTCTACTTGATGCCATCCACTCACCAACACTGTAATCTGTGTACACTGGGTGTATTCCCACTAGGCCAAAAATGACAATTGGAATTGAAGTGCATTGTCTAATCTTAAAATCTACTGTGGTGAGGGTGGAAGGCCTTCTAAGCCTCCTCTGATGGTCTAAGCATTTGTTTCACTGCCTTGCATTTAAAACCTACATGAAATTATGTTCATTTTATTCCTAAAAGAAGGCACAAATATGCATGGTACCTCCCATGAAACTCAGTTAAAGTGGTTTAACATGACAATCAACACCTTCCATTTAGTCCACAGAGAGAGTCAGCTCACATGATACACACCAACACACCATGTCACATTTCAACACTAGGATGGGTTTACACCACCGTAATGCCTCTAAACGTTTTGCCACAGTAGTAATAGGGAGCCTGGAGACATGCACAGCAGGTGCACGCTTCATACAGTCAGTCCCATCCTCCCACACACTCAAGCTTTTAACTCTTCCCAAAATTCACCCTCAACATTTACATCATTTTTCCCTCCTCCCCAGTAGTCTACTGGCCTCTGAGTTGGTAATAAGGTGCATTTCACAGATAGTTTTCTCCCTTGGCGCAAGGTATTCTCACTCAGCTATTGATCCTCTCTTGTAGCCCTCACCCACTTGCTTTTGTCCATCTGCTCTCCACACAAACTCATCTCTCTGATGGAGCATAACCTATTTGGAGGATCTTTCAGCAAGGATGATGCAGTTGACAGCTAGATCAGCATGGCGTTTTGGATTGTACTGTCGTGCACAATCTCGCTTTGCATTATGATGCTTGTGCCAGACTGCTTTCACTTAGAAAAAA
Organism: Stigmatopora nigra; assembly: GCF_051989575.1. Lineage (NCBI taxonomy): Eukaryota > Metazoa > Chordata > Actinopteri > Syngnathiformes > Syngnathidae > Stigmatopora > Stigmatopora nigra. The sequence continues at coordinate 7,732,482 of NC_135519.1, read as the reverse complement.
AACCCTCTAGCAATTAATGCATACACACTGTGAGGTTATATCTGACATTGAAACATGACTTATAACACCATGCACACTTATAACATACATGATTTTTGTTTTGCTTTAGTTTGCTCTTCACCAAGGTCAAGCTTAAAGAAGTCCTGGATGGGCCAGCTGTGGCCTTACAGACCTGCCAGGAAATGTTACAAATCTGGCAAAGTCGTTATGCTGTCAACCGCTCCAAGTAAGTTAGTTTACAGTACTCATATTTACATAGAGAATATTTCCAGTATTTTATTATGTGGAGATATACTGCGAATAACTTTTGAACTATGTATCATTCATCCTGTGGCTCACGACACAGATGTTCTGTAAAATTTGGCTAGGTATAATACAAGTTATAAAAACACGTTTTTATTTGCATTTGTATTTTTCAGCGAGGTAGATGATAGTGGCAGTATACCAGCAGCGGAGAGGGTGGATGCAAGCCCTAGAGTCAGTAAAACATCCATCCACCTCACTCTTCCTGACTTCCAAGATACCTCTACTGGTATGACTTCCCAAATCAAATATTTTAGCCTTTAGTACAACACAATTTGAATTATTTGGTAAAAACTGGTGGCCCATCGGCCACGTGTGGCCTCCATCCCCCACTCAATTTGTCCCTGGAGTAGGTGGATGCCAAATGAATTTGGTTCAGATTGCTATGATTCAAATCACCCACAGCGGGAGATCTAAAATCCAAGGAAGCCTGGCATTTGTAACACTAATATGAATATGTCAGGGTTACAATAGCTGGAAAACATTCTATTGTTGCTGATTTCACAATAGTTTGTTGTAGCTCTTATTGTCAAATTCATACAATGTATTTTATTCATGCTCATTCATAGCTCAGTTTTCACTTTCAGGCTCAAAGAGTCCCTCATCAGTTGCGGCTTCTCGTCTCGAGGCGGCACTCTCAGAAGTGTCAGACATAAGTTCCATGCATCGTCAAGGACCCACCTTCATCTGGACCACCCTAGAACGTATTTGGCTGCAAGCTGGTAAGGTAGTTTAAAATTAACTGTTTTGATTGTATGTTTATTGGGACTCAGACATTATTGAAACTAATATCGCACAATACTACTTTTTTGGCTGTGATACCAATTCATGGTCAATGCATCGACAGTCTATCAAGACCACGTGTTTTGAAAGACTATGAAAAATATATATTTTATTACTAAACTGCTTTATATGCTGTAAATGAAGGGCTGATCGTGGTTTAAATGCGCGCAAGTCATTTCTGTGTACTCTATTTTGTACATGTGTACAAAGTACAATAGTTATAGGAGCAGATCCAACAAGCAGCCCACCAATGTGTATCCAGTACCCTGAGGGGTTCGAATGGGTAAGGCGGATGGAAGTATGTCGGGGTCACATCCCTTGAGGTTTACAGCAATTCAAAAGTGATTTTTTATAACCGACTTTACATGTGCTGAGAAAAAAAAGTATCCTGTACTTGCACTCAACTCTCACAATGTGTGTCCTACCCTGTAATGGGACCAAGCAGAAGAAACTTCATTTTTCTAATCTTCCCAGCATTCTTCCTCTCATCGGTCATTTCCGGTCTCTATTTCACTTCCTGATTGGTCACTTAGGGAAAGACAACACACAGAGATATACAATTACATGAATTTGACAAATAAACATGTGATTTTATATAGTATTCACCAAAAGACATTTCATCAGTTATAGTAAATATCCTAATAATTACTTTTTTAAATCAGTATTCATCCTTACCACGACTTGTGAAAACAATATACCTCTCCCTGCCAACTGCATGAATGATTTTGCCCAGCATTCAGGAGCCAAAGGCATGCGTGATATTTGCACAACAAAGTTCATCTCAGTTCTCCCTCCACCACATGCAGAGTGGTGAGCTTTGAGAGTTGAAAAGTTCATTCCTCAAGGCTTCCTTGGCTGTTCGTGTGCAAAGATGCACTGTCACGGAAGGATCCGTTGGACAGTATGCAATTTGTTGTACATGACCTACTTCATTTTCCTCATTTATTTGTGCAGTCGTGTGTCTGGGGCAAACTACCATCCTCCCAGAACAAGGCAGCTTCACTTTGTGATTTCCTTATTTAGACAACAGTTCCATATGTTCCCAGGAACTCTGTTGCTCCTTAAGTGTGGGTTCATGAGTGGGTTTATAGGGAAGTCCCCAATTCGATCACATGATCAGAAATCGAGGTAGATCGTAATTTTCAACAGATCGGAACACAGTAAGAACAACAATGTTTTTACGATGTATTTATTGGTGTTGTTTTTTTTTAATATTACTGTCTCTGTAGGAGAACTGTTCATGGAAGATAGGCGACTGAAAGAAGCCCACTTTTGCTTGACCGAGGCCAGCTCACTCTTCCCCAACTCCCACTCGGTGTTGCTACAGAGGGGCCACCTCGCTGAACTCCGGGGTCAAATGGAGGAGGCCAAAAGTCTCTATGATGAAGCCTTGGCCATCCACCCGACTGGGGAGAATATATTGGTGCACATGGTAAGCAAATGAGGAAGCTTGTCGCAAAGTTCATTATGTTCATGGAACTAAACACACTAGCAGTTATCCTTAAATATTTTATATGCGTTAAGGTGTGTCTTCATAGAATGTAAAGGCAAATAAGGCATCTAATAAAAAAAATGGAACCTTACAATTAGGCCAGTAGTGCTCTGCTGCGTAACAAGATGATGCATAGCAATATGACAAAAACTTGACAGGGTTCTTTTTACTGTCTACACTATTGATTAATAGTATACAAGCAATACATACTACATCTTTTTGTCTAGTGTACACCTCAATCACTTGAAATAAGTTGGTTCATTTTGAGTCCTCCAACTCTAGATAGAATATGGGTCACATTAGTACTAATTACCACACCGTGGAGTGGTGATTTTTTTACTCCCATTTCTCTAAAACACATTACAACAAATGACAGCTTTGTTATGTGTTAGTGTCTTTTCTGATTTTGGACAACCCTCTCTCACTCACTTCCGCTCCATATTAGATAGACCCTCTCCAGCCCACACAACATGGTTCTCTCTCCTCGCCTGCCTTCCAAATGAATTAACCGCTAAGCCTGTAACCTTTGAACTCTCTCCGTTTTCGTGCCGACGGGTCTGGGCGAGGGCTGTTCCTAAAATCCAAAGATGCATGCCCACTCAACATGGTTACCAACACACGCATGCCAGCCGTCTCCATGGTCACCATAGATGTGTTGGCTGATACCACTGTCTTTCTCGTGACCACATAAGGCTAGCGCTTTTGCTTTGGTTATGCACTTTGGTGTGTGTGACGGACAAACGTGCAGTTGTGTAGTCGAGTCTCTTCCATATTTGGCCTGTGCTAGAGCCAATCCCTTGAGGTGAAACATTGAAACAAAGCCAGCTGGCAGTGTCCCACTCTGTAGCTCTCATAGGGCAGATGTGCTCTTTATAAGCATCTGTGTGTGTGTGTATGTGTGCGGATTTAATTTTCTATTGTAGTGGGCAGATATGAAACTAAAGAGCTACTACTACTTACAATGTATTCCCTCATAATTTGGATTAGATCCTAGACATACTAATGGATCGGCATGCCGAATGGAGGCATCGTTGGTTTGTGGCTGCTAAGTGGGACAATGTGTGGGACATTTCACTTGGAGATCTTCCCATAATACTGGCTTGCATCAGCCAGCGAGAATACAACCCTCAGTGGCTCAGGCTCCCTGCATGTATTTTTATACTGTATGTGCCGCTGACACTTTATGTGCCAGTGGCCCATTTACTCTATTCGGCCTTTAGGGGAACTCTGATTATTCTTGGTTGATGTTCTTGAGCTATTTTTCTGCAAAAGTACATTCTGTTCTGTACTTTCCTTAAATTTCTTCCTGATTTATTCTGCTGGGGTAGAAATAAAAGAAGATAAAGATTTACTGATCTTCTACAGTGCTTTTTTAAGTACATTATCTTTCTTCATACAATAGCTACCACAGTGAAATATTTCCAATCTATGCATGACTAAAGTTTGGTTTGAGACCCCTATTTTATGTCTTTGGACAGTAATAGCACCAACTATGACCACATGCATAAGCAATTATCATTGCATCCCAAGCTATGGTCAGCTGCTGGTATTTTTGGTTCTTATGAGGGTGTGTGCCATAATACCAACCTAACACCCCTATTCCTGCGCTTTCTCATCAACCGTTTCCATAATTTACCTCACAGAATAGCAGAGAGCCATTTGCACCCATCAAAAGAGCCACACGCAGCTCCCGAGCCATAGGTTCCTTACTTCTGTTTTAGGGCTACTGTTTGTCTGACGTCTGTGGAATGTGGCACGGTTTTGTATGTTCTGGTGGTGTAGCTGATCCCAATACAGATCTCAGGCCTAACATGTGTTCTGAAATGAATCCGACCCACTCCCAACATCCTCCACATTTCATTTCCCTGCGCGCATAGTGGCACCTGCTCTGAGTCAGCCGCACATGCTCTACTTTGCCTCTTCTCTTGCTGAAGCATATTCATACACATGCATGCAAAATCTCAAGGACGGGGACTTGTGCTCATTGAATTAATTTTTGCCCAATTATCAAATGCTCCCATCATTCTCTCTTCTCCTCTCCCTACGCTTGGGGGTGGTTGTTAGCTGATTGGATCATGCGAATACATTATTTATAACACTTCTTTCCATTTTATGGGATTGCCTAGCAACCCGGGAAATATATTCTATTGAATAAGTCCTGCGATAAGCACAGGGGAGGCAGTGAAAGAGATTCAAAGGAAAAAAATGAATCAGGGCCACAAACATTAGGGCAATTGGGAGCTGCTGTTTCCTTGGTTGCTGCTACGTACGGCTCACGCAGTTGTTGGGCATCTGTCTGCCCTTTTCATTATTCAGCTAACTTTAGAGATTCCTTGCTTGCCTTTCTTTCTTTGTTTACATGACCTCCTAACTCAGCCCTTTCCTATGTTTCTTCCACTTTCCTCAGGGATTTACCTTTCAGTTTTTTTTCTTCACCTTCTGATGTGCTTTGTAATGCAGACTCAAATGTGAAAATAGAAAAATACATGCTGGTCAGATGAATTCCTCAACTTATTCTTCTTCATGTTCTGTTTCACGTGTACCCAGAGAAGAAATCCCTTTTTTTTGCCTGGCAACAGTTTCCTATCTTACAACACACTATACTAGTGACCACAACAACATTTAGTGGAAATTGTGTATGAGTTAAGTTCAATGTGAGTACATACTGGGCTTAAGTTTTGATTTCCTGATGGACTCTCCTCTCCAGAACCTCTAAATAAATGCACTCTGTTAAACCAAGTAGATTATGATCAGTGTATCTAAAGTGAAACTATACAGGAAGCTACAAATTTGCTTAGGGCCAAGATTTCACTTTTCAATCTATATTTAATAAGGAATTACTTGATAGCCATCTGCATATCCATGTGGCTCATTTTCATTTTGGAAGCTATCAAGTTCCATTTTAGGAATAAAAATAAATTCCTAGGTTTGTAGTAAAATGTGGATTTCTTGGGATTTTCCGGGAGAATATAAATTTACTTAATCAAATGCTGTTTTCCCCAAACATAATCTAAAAGAGGGTTAGAAAGACAACTTGCCACTCAATTTAGCTCAGTGTACTACACTTGTGCTTTAATGAGATACAAACCTATGCTGCTTAGCTCAAAGCAATCGGCTGAGGTAATATTGGTGACAGATGGCTTGGAGCACTTCAAGTCACACCAACTGACACTTTTAGTTTCCTTGACGCCTGAAAAAAAAGCAGTTCCAATGTTCTTCATCTCACATTTGTTGAAATTCCAATCTTGTCAATGTGATGTCCAAATTCAGTTATTAAGGTTTCATTTTTTTCCACTGACATGTGTCCTGCTCATCAATCTCTGGAGTGTCAAACTCGAGGCTCAGGGGCTAAATCTGAACCAACATTTCATTTTGTGTAGCTTGTGAAAGTCAACCATTGGCGTTCTGTCTCTAAGTAAAAAATAAAAAGAATTTAAAAATTAAACAATGTATATTTACAGTTCCCCCATTCAGTCTTAAATGTTCAGTTAATACCTTTTAAAAGGGTTACATAAGTGTTAAGTGAATACATTATTTAGTCTAAATCAGATTCTGGTCAATTGATTTTGCCATGAATCCATTCTAAGAAAAAACATTTAAACAGACAGACACTAATTATGAATTCTAATCATTATCTTAGAAACACATTTAAACCTGGAAAATAGTTTGAGCTAGAAAACAGTCTTATACACCACAAAAATCTGTGGCCCAAATTTTAAACCCTGGTTTAATGGCTGAAAACCTATTTTTTGCAGGGTGGCTTGCTGATCAAAACAGGTCGCGCGAGCCTTGGCGAGAAGGTCCTTCGCGATGCAGTTCAAGTCCATAGCACGTCACATAAAGCATGGAGTGGACTAGGGGAGGCACTACAGTCTCTGGGATCCTGCCAGGCCCCGGACTGCTTCCTCACAGCTTTGGAGCTCGAAGCTTCTTGTCCAGTTCGACCCTTCACCATCATTCCCAGGGAGCTCTGATAAATATATGATTGGCTGATTCAACCCCAGTTAAAGCAAAGTTGTACAAGTAGGGACTTTTATATTGAAAGACCAAAACACAATGTTTTTTAAAGTTACTCAGAGTGATCCTGAAGTATTGTATTATAAATCGAAATCATGTTTATTTTAGATTTTTATGGAGGTTTGTCTCCAAACTGTTTAAATTCTGAATTATTTCAGCGTGACCTTTTTATAAAGCACTTATTTAACTCATCGGCTTCCATTGTCGATAGCTTGAGGCGTCTATACTTCATTTGACAAGGAGAAGCTGCCAGTGTGTGTGTTTCTCTTCTGTTATGTAAACAGATTATTAGATTAAATTAAATTATTATGAGATTGTTGATTGGTGTCACTTTCATACACACACAAAATCATCTGCTTTTGTTTTTCAGTTATTATGTCATCAATATGTGCATATATGTATATAGTGCCATACACGCATTTTAAGCCTTGCCTCCAAATAAGAAAGCCCACAACATGGCTGTGGTGTAGTTTCATTTTTTTTTATAGAACGAGGGGTCACATTCGATCTTATTTCTTCCCATTATAAATAATAACAGCTTTTAAAATCACTGCCGGATGCTTCGTCTTCACCTGCCTTGTCAGTTGTGACTAATGGGCATCACTTCCCCTCCGAGTGTCTAACCATATTAATATGAACACTGGGACTTGCCTACTGGCTTATGTAACACTGCCAGCACACTTCTCTGCTTCTGAACGTCCCCCACCTCCCTCTCTTCCTCTCTTGTGCTCTCTCCAGGCTAGCCTGATGTGATGTGGCTTGGTTGCCTAGCAGCCACCCCCTTGTTTGAGTTACTGGGTAAAGCGGGAGAGATTTTTGCTCTTCTTAACAACACACTCACACGCACATCATCCAAAACAGCAAGAAGCATTTGATGACTACATTTTGAGTTTAAAGGCTTGTGAGTGTGTCTTTGATTTCTCCGCCTGCTGTTAGCGTGTGAGGTATGATGTGGCGACAATCAATGACTTCACCTGGTGTCAATTGATTTGTCTTGAGGGGCAGAGAACATGTCTTTGTTCTGCATATGCATCCATTTCCTAAAAACATGAGGATTCCTGTTTGATTTTTATGTTGTATACACTTTTTTTAAAAATAATTCTTTATAACCACCCACACTCACAGTGTGACCTCCACGCACAAACAGTACAAAATACTTGTGCAACCCTTATCGATCATTGTCCCTGTCTTTTTTTTTCTTCTAGTGTCTGGAAAAAAATCTATTTTGACTTTTGCCTTCACTGCTCGCCAGGCTGTTCTCCCTTGTTTCCAATCTCCTACTCATTAGCAATGTGTGACACCCACATTGGGGATTTGGGAGATGAATGGTCTTACCCTGTGGGTAAAAGAGTGAAATATTACAAGTTGTGGGCTCGCAGAACGGACATGCACATGCAGGCAGCACGCACAAGTTATAAAGGTTATGCTCACACACTGTCTTGACAACCCTTGTAAGAGGAGACAGATTCAGGGAGAAAGTGGCCCACTGTTAAAAATCTCAGAACAACAATGGGCAAATCCTAACAACTGACAAATACAGAAGTAAAACACACTTAACATGATAGGATAACCCTGGATTTTTTTTTAACTCCAAACAAATACAGTGCTTTATCAGTTTTTAAGCCAAAAATACATTGGGGAAACATCACATTTGGGTCATGTATAATAATATTGTTGCCTACATGAACCTAAATGGGGTGCCCACATATGTGGATGCCTCAATTATGGAGAAAATTATAATGAATGAAAACAGTCGTTAGGTCCTCCAACAACACTCTCATAATTGGTAAATACTATATTAAATAATGAAATAACATAGTAAAATAATAAATGTTATTTTTTAAATTATATGTACCAAGCAAAGGACGGTAGATAATAAATAGATGCCCACCATTATTGGATTTTATATTGAGTGAGGAAAAAGGTTTTTTGTAAGGAAAGTCTGTGAGTGCTACTGTATCACCTCCTACATTGTGAAATTCTATTTTGGGATTTTATTTCACACTTCTATGCATCCGTCCTATGATTAACATAATGTGAGGCTAAGTACAAAGGCACTTTTGCAAAATCTTGCTTTCAATTGGGCTTGGACTACTTCAATAGAACTGCCATCATCAAGTTTGAGTTACACTCCCACTTACAAAGAGAGAATCTCCTTATTATTGCATTGAATATGCTTTTTTAACACATTGACTCTGTCATTGTCATTTGGGGATTCCTCAAGGCACAGTCTATGTATGATACAGAATTTATTTTAAAGCAAATTCAGCTGATTTATGGCACCCATAAACCACAATAATAAAAACTCTTTTGTTTGTTTATTGCACACATGTGAAAATTATGTGAAATGTAAATCAGAAAGGGTCTGCTGAAATGGGATAACCCTTATGAAGCTAATTAAGATCATTAGCATGGTTAAGGTAATTAATTTTGTTTTTGCCTTGTTGTATGTGCCACTGTTTGAAGTTTCCTAGTTCACATCAAAGAATTATTTCCTTCCTGGATTGTGAAATAGAAACCACGGTATATAATGACAACAGTACATGTTGGCATCCATTATATACTGTATATAGCATATGATCGAAGTCATTTCTTATAAGAATGAACATAACCACATGGGATTAAAGAACAATCGACTGCAATAAAAGTCATGGCTACATTGTGCAGTATATGTGGTCTGGTATTTAGGTCACTGTTGTGTTTATGTGGATGTTTTGCCAACCCTTATGCACTTGTTAGGCAGTGTTGTGCATGTGCAAATTAAAAAGAGGACAAATATTAAAACTTTGGGGAGGGCTCTTCATGTTAGATTAACAATAGAAAAATATACATACATCATAACCTGTTAGGTGTGCCTCTAAAATCTATACTTCTCCTATAAAGGGGGTGTTTATTGTTGATGCAATAGTTAAAAAGTGCCAGTGACTTCATTCCCGCTTGATTATCTTTGGACCCACACTAACACCATCGAAACAATGACGCTCTTTGTTTGGTAAAAGTCACCAACAGAGGCTGATTAAAGTGTCATTTGTTACGGTCCTGTCCGCCCCAGTCGTCAGCTGACTCATCAATACAATGAAAGCAAAAGAATTTGACATGAACTAAAAAGAAAATAAATGGCCCAGCAAAAACCATTTATAGGCTGTTAGTTTAACTTATTGGCTGCCCTAGTTGATTTTGACTGGAAGGGTTAGTAGCGACCACTTACTCCTATCGACCTGAATTCATGTCATTGTACAATATGTGTTTATGAAGAAGCGATCCTGATTGACAAAGACGAAGCAGGTGGGTGGGCCGCTCCAGCAAGAGATGGAGGGTGTTAAGTCGTCACTATGAGGCACATGTCGGAGATCAGCTGTGGGCTGAAGAGATGACTGAGATAAGAAGGAGAGAAGGACTCCAAATGTTGAGAGGGGGAGATTACTGAGACTTGGCCCCGACAGAAAGAATGGCCGTATGCGGGTCGCCAACTCCATACACATGCCCTGTCCTCTTCTATGTTCACAAGGGTAAAAGGCAATGGCAGGGATTCAAATGCCAGCCTCCACATGGATGTGGTAATGTGAAAGCACTGATCGCGTGACAGCCATCTCAAATAAAACACTTTAGCGATGCCAGTGTCCCATCCTCATGCTAAATCCTCTCACAGAGCTCATGACTGGGCCATGAATTCTACAGTCAATTTTTTTTGTATATAAGTATATCAAGTATTCCATTTTTTTGCTGTAAACCTTAAATTCGGCATAACTTGTATGCCTTTTTTTTATCCTTACTCGCATTACAATCCAGTGCAAGTATAATAGCATTAGTTATGTTTACATGCAGCAAATAATGTTATTTTTGACAACAACCCGATTGTGCAAAGATGCTCATGTGGCAATACCAATTTTTATTTTGCTATATTCCATCCTTTAAAATGATCTTAGATGTTTTCTAAGCTCTCTAATGAGAAAAATCTCAGAAAGTGCTGGCCCGTTTTTCTTGAAACTCACATAGTCTCATCTGATAATCTACATCTCGTGGAGATTTGTACTACTGTTGATGTGCTGGCATGAGCACTAACGAATGAATTGAATGCGAAAACAAACGCTAGCCGTATAAGTATGCCAAGCATGTTGTCTCGGATCAGTCTGTTATTGCTCCCTGTTGCCCAGTAATGAACGCCACTATTACTTCCTATCATTGCTGCATTCTTCGTCTCAACATTATTGGCTATGTTGAGTTTGGCAAAAAAAAAAGAAGGAAAGGAGAGAATGCAGAGTAGTCCGCGATAAGAATAGCTGTTTTATTGTGTGCCACTGCCTTGGCTCATAATAGTGACTGTGTTATCTGAGGGAGCAGCATGCCACACTAAGCTATGTGCATGTGATGCATGGATGAGCAGCATTCCTCCTCCTGAGTGCATCGCGGGGCAGAGATAGTAGGAAGGGATAGCTGCCTGAATGCCAACAACAGTGAGGAAGAGAGAGAAGTGAGAGAAGTGCAGTGGAGAAATGAAGGCTGAGAGCAACACCGGGAACATTTAGTTAAGTGGAATAAAATACCCTTTACAGCAGATAAGATCATTCTGCTTTCCTGGCTATCATCACTAAAATGATTTCAGCAACAAATGCAGCCTATTATGCTGTTGGCAGACCAGAAAATCCATGGAGGTAAACATTAGTCCAAGCATTAAGAGACTGCAGGTTTGGTAAATTCAGTTAACATTTATTAACTGGATGAGGACAGCATTTTGCATGGGGTCTACTCAAATTAGGGGGTATCACGGAAGAGGAAACTGAATGATGGATCCGATGTTGTCTTGGTGCTCAAGCGGTCACCAAACCTCCAGTAGGGTTCGTATGTGCCTGGGCCTGGTGTTCCCTGGATTATGGAATAGAAAAATCCAAACATATGTTAAAATATGCCATGGACCGGTTGATTTAAAAAAAAAACAGCTTATCTGGGCTGTTTTTAGATCATTTACTCACTGACTGTACAGTGTGGAGTCTCGGTACTCTCGATTTAAAAGAGGAAGTAATGCTAGTTGTAGGCTTGCTTGAAAGATTGTAGACACCCGGAGCAGGGCCTTCCTTCTGAGGCAGTCACAAAAAAAGTTTTGCTTAAAATCACTTTAAAAAGAAGAAAAAATTCAATGTTTGAATAACATTTAAGATCAGTAATTTCAGCAATAGGAACTTATTGCCTGCCATTGGCAACAGGATACATTACAATTCAATTAAAGCAATAGACAACACATGTGAAAGACAATTGCAAAAAGTATTTATGCATGCAAATTCTGAATCTCTTAGAAATTTGATAATGGAGAGTGTAATGTTTACACACACAAAAATGACACCACTCACATTGTGTGACAAACGTGACGTCAGTGTTGATACACTCAAAACAGGTAAAAAGTACTAAAAGTAGATCGTATCAAAAGGAGTGCCACCATTTGTAAGTTTTCAATGACAATTTCTGATTCAACACAAGGAAAAGGACCTTAATTCTGGATGTCCATGCGATTAGGATTTGTGTGAGGAGTTTAACCTTTGACAATTACATGTCTCGGAATCGCCGTGACACCACTAACAGCAGAAAACTGCTCTCAACTCTACAGTAATAACACCCTCGGGGTTTCTTAGCACCTTTCCTTCTGTGTCAACACTCTGCAGCTGCCAACCGGTCTCAAATATCCATCAGCCATCAGAATGGAGACACTGTAAGGCTGCAACACCCTGCAATTTGAGCCTCAGCTGACCCTAATGCTCCTTCGATTGGGGGAATCGTTTTTCTTTGGCTCCTTGGGTTGTCATAACCTACTCGTGCGTGACATATACCAGATACACATTACAGTAAAGCCACAACTGGTAACCAAAACCTATTGAAAGTTTTGGAACAAAGCCTTTCTGTGGGCAGCGGAAAGACTGATGGTGCTAGATACCGAGGCTGAACGATGAGATACTTACTGGAGGAAAGGTGATCCTTTGCACGCTTGAGCGAAACACCGCATGCCTGCAGAGAAGACAATGAGGGAGCGAGCTGTCAAAAAAAAAGGAAAAATTGAAGAGAAAATGATAGAACAGAGTGGTGATCGCCCTTCCGTCTTTGAGAAGGAAATGAGAGAAGGAAGGGACATTGGTGTGGAAAACATGATTCATAATTGCAGCACTCTGAAATACTTACATGCACGGCGTCTTCTCCACCGGTTTCACCATCACATTGTAATCGCAAGGTGAAGTATTTAAATGCTTGACATGATAGAAAGAGACACGTAAGCACCTTCAGTGAACTTAAAGAAAACATCTAACTATGCCATTTAAAATAAATACACAACCTTGTCTCTAATTCCTAAAGTGACAACATCAGGCCGTGGACAGTTTTTGAAAGAGCACAACGCCTGGCGCTTCAATACTTCCTGGGTGGAGTCAGTAAGGTTATATGCTCCAGGTAGCAACATGTCTCCTTTTTGCAAACCCACGGGCGGGCGTTCGCGGCCAGTGTCTTTAAAGCCGTAAGTCTTTATGACGGGGTTCAAGTCGGCTTCTTCAATAAAGTCTCGAACGTCATACTGGCCTGGATATGGACTGTCCTAAACAGAACGTATGGAAAGATTTCACTATCATATATATTCCTGGTTAACTTTCTAGGGATTAACTCTTTGCTTGCCATTATTGTCTTTGCTGTGGTGACTTGCAAAAACACATTTACGTACTGAAAATCAATTAAGTACTAATAACAACCTTACCTTATCTGCTCTCTTATTTCCTCGGTAAATGTCAACCGCCATTGAGACATTTGTTTTTCCACTAGTCTCTATTCAGCATAGTTCACTATGTGACTGACCAGAAGTCCACTGACACCTTGGCGACATTAAAACGGTGACTGTTACTATAGAAGCGACTTCACTATCAATTTTTTAACATTGTGCTCAGTTGGCAGGGTACTTCATTTAGATTTAGTAGCTGGATGATGAGTTAAAGACAAATGCAAGTTAGAGACAAAGGGGGACAATTTAAAGCTGGAAATTTGCTTTTTATAAGACTGATGTTTGACTGGTACATTGGAAAGTAGAAATACATTTTAGAAGACTGATATCAAATGCCAGACAGATTATACTTATAAATTTTACTAAAGTATTTAGTAAATCTTGTATTTGTAAATGCATGTAAAGTAGTATATTCCTTTACAAATTTAAATACTTTAACAGCATACAGTTCCATAAATATGGACATTGAGCAAGGGAAACAAAATTCAAACAAGGCAGGGGTTCACAATAGAGCTTTATTTTGTCAAAGTAACAAACTTAGTATCTCTGCAAGCTACTGTAACAAACTCAACTAGAAATCTTTTGTTAAAAAAAAAAAAACATTAGCTTCAGATCTATGCTTCTTCCTCAACACCTTGAGATTGAGCTAAATAAGACATGTGGCCTTTAGCTTTGACATGCTCTGCCAACAGGAGCAGACAACACAGCCTGTGGTCAGTGACAGCTCATGCCCAATTTAAATGTTAAGTACTGTTGTGCACACTTCCAGAGTAAAAGCCTTTAATCCCACTGCGATTTTGAAATGGGGAAGATTTCCTCAGAGTTTCTTACATTAAGAGGCATTGGCTAATGCTCCCAGTGCTTTTGGTACATGACAGATGATAATTGGAAATAATGCTCACAATTAGTGAAAACAAATGTGGGGGGATATTTCCATTTAAAAAAAAAAAGCAGGCGGCTCAATACAAAAATGGTCGCTAATAACTCAATCAAAATTGAAAAATAAGACCAATTATCAAATCTGGGTAGATTGTAAATTTTATTGGAAAACAAAAATATACAACTTGGAATGGATTATTTGAGGCATGGCCAGAGACCATTTAAAAAAAAAAAGAAAAAAGAAAGTGAGTAAAACATTTAAAAAGCATGGTAAGATTAGTAATTTTCTGATATATAGAACAGCAGATACAAAAAGAGTTTGTACGAGTACCTAGGAGATACACCCGTGTCATTTTTTTTTTTTTGCAGTAGTGCAATGCTGAGATTTCCCATATATACTTTGTCCATAGTCCATGCAGAGTTTCAACTCCTCTACATTGTTTCCATGCCAACAGGGTTGCCAAGTGACAACCAGCTGACAGGTTTCCAATGTCGCCTTGCCCAAAAAGGCCCTGAGCACAATACAGAGGAGTCGGTCGTCCGGCTCCCAAGGGCCTCGCAGGCATCTGGTTGGATGACCGTTTGTCACTCAAACACCATGACAGCAAAAGAATGGGACATGGGGGACAAGAGCCTATGCAGTTTACATGCAGTTCCTTTGGACAGCAGTAGGGGCAGGGAAGCAGGGGTTAATAAGATTTTACAGATAAATTACATAGAGAAAAAAAGGCAAATTATTTATATACGAAATCTGTACAAGGCCTTCACTTTGCTGTCATCATTTGTACGAACTCTGTGGAAGGGAGTGGAAAAAAATATCACGATAGGAGCTCTCAGATTTAAAAAAAAAAAAAAAAAAAATCTGAACGAGGGTACAAACCTTCATAGTTGACCTGCCCATCTCCATCAATGTCTGCTTCTCTAATCATCTCGTCAACTTCTTCGTCAGTTAACTTTTCCCCGAGGTTTGTCATTACGTGACGGAGTTCAGCAGCACTGATGTACCCATTGCCGTCCTGAATATTCCATTAAAAAAAATTTAGCTTTCAAGTATTAGCCAGTCTTGAGTTTAACAAAGCCTTTACCTTATCAAAGACGCGGAACGCTTCTCTGATCTCCTCTTCACTGTCCGTGTCCTTCATCTTTCTAGCCATCATGGTCAAGAATTCCGGGAAATCTATCGTGCCGTTTCCTGAAAAGCAAAAGGTTTCAATTGAAGGTCCCTAGTTTGGAGGCACCCCAAATGTTATAAAGCCACTCACCATCTGCATCAACTTCATTAATCATGTCCTGCAACTCTGCCTCTGTGGGATTCTGGCCAAGAGAGCGCATGACTGTGCCCAACTCTTTGGTGGTAATAGTGCCATCTCCATCCTTGTCAAAAAGTGAAAACGCCTCCTTGAACTCTGGAAGGGGAAGTGACGCCATGAGGAATTAGGTCACTTGTGTTTCCAATATCAACACATCATTTTGATTCTCCAAAGGCAATGGTTTCTAGTTCAACAAAGACGATGACACCAAACACAAGCCACCTGGCTAGGGGGCTAATGACTTGTGTTACTTTGGGGCATCACGAGGAAACGGGATTGATGACAATAAAGAACAATGGGGCCTCTGTTATGCCATACAACACCCAAGCCAACTATTTACAGGATCAACACAGCAAAGGCCAATATTTAGGTAAAAAGAAAATTTTCCAATGTCTCCTGCAGGAACACTGCAGTGCTGCTGTCTGTACTTAAGTGAGACAGAGCCACCCATTGATCGTGGTAACAGAAGACACAACCTAAAAACTGCCAGTTATTTGCAAAATAAATAAAAAATAAATTTAAAGACAAAAAATTAACTAAAATTGATAATTTCTAAAGACAGGCCAACTCATAATACACATTCTACCATTCCAAATTGTCACATTGGCAAAAATAAAACAGTAGCACTAACTGGGCCAAGCAGCCAACATTATATAACAGTACAAACATTTATATTTCAAATGAAACTACTCCAATTAAGCACTCATTCCATGCAAGGACACACCCTGGGCAAAGGACTCTTCGGGCTCACAGCAGATATTTTGTTAGATGGCATGAATGCATTTTCCATCAAGAAATGCATTATTGGCCCAATTTGAAACCCAAGAGACCAGATTGAAGGCAAGAGTCAATGGATGCAAGATAAATTATTAAGGCCTTTTGGAAAATGTGGAAAACGCAGCTCAAGAGATATGCAGAGATGGCTTACCAGCAATCTGCTCTTCTGTAAGCTGATCAGCCTGCAAAGAAAAATACATTACTTCAAAATATGATAATTAAATTCGCATCATAAATGACTTATTAGCAACATTCAATTGTCGATGATAAAAGTGCATACACTTGCAATTAAAATCTAAATGAGATTCAAATAGGAATCCAAATGGGAATGGCAGAGCCCAAAGATAGCTCCCACCTAGTGTCCACTTCACCACATTGCAGCCATTTCAAAAAGCCTTTTTGGCACAAGAATATGGTGACGTTTGGCTCGCAATTTTGGCGGCATCCAAACAAGACAAATCTTCCCCCGGGAGCACGCAAAAACGTCGCACATATTAGAGGATCTTGAATGTAATAGACTGATATAGTTTTATTCAAAACATCATCGCGATCGCGCCTAACGAGATATTGGCATCATTAGATTATCAGTAAGAGCGCCAAATCTAAAGGAACACCCCCAGGCTGAAAAATCCGTCTACTTTCATCTTCTAGTAGAGGCAGCAGTTCAGTAATATTGCATAAAACAGCGTAAAAGAGTCAGCTTAAGGCATCAATTAACCAAAAATGCGACATTATGGTCGCAACTTCAAAGGCGGTGTCGCTTGCCGTTATTCCAAAGTCCCGTTACATCGCACAACAACTACGATCTGCCGTGATGATGTAGCAGATGTTAGCCTAACATTTATTTTGACTTACCATTGCGATGTAGATAGAGCTGCTTGTACGCGAACAAAATCCTTAGCACGCCTAAGCTAACACGTTAACTCGCAACACTGCCAGCCTGAATGATGGACGCAGCGCCGCCGACTGCAACCGGGTTCGCCTTTAACAGTTGTCCTAAACCCCTCCTCCTTCTAATATCCCTCCGCTCAACTGACATTTTTTGCCCAAGAATATAAATGATCCATCAAAGATTTTATTTAATCCACCAACACCAATTGAAATCTAATACTACACTTTACTAGATTTTGTCTTTTGTATCAGTTTGTGGTTTTATAGAAGGAATTATATACTTGAACTGAGAGGAGTCTAGTTTACAGCGTATGGTTACATTGTGCGTCTCTGTGATGAGGCACACGCCCTTGCTGAAAGAAATGGCGCTCTGTGATTGGTTTGTTTGTACCTGCAATGCGTCACTCCCCATTTTCTGCGTTTCGCTGCATCTTAGCCAGTAGCCATAGACATCCTGTCTGTCGTCGGTGGTGGTGGTGCTTCATCTCCAGCAGGCCGGCAAAGGGAACTCCCAGACAGTTCAGCTACTAATAAATGGAATTAGAGATAAAGAAAAAAACTCATCTGCTTGTTGACACAAATTCCAAGTCTCAAATTACATTTTCATCTGAATGTTAAAATGAATGGCAGTGCAATCCCAATTTGGAACTCCTAGGGTACATTTAATAGGTGTGCATAATGAGATGGACGTGTATGTGATGTTTCTAAAATTATGCCTTCAAAAATGTCTATATCTCAGCTACTTAGAGATAACTTTTCTGCATAATTGGTGTCCATTAGTGATGCATCCTTAGCATTTTTTGGCACCCCATTCCAATACTTGGCTGTATAATATTGGCCAATGCTAATACTACATTCTTGTTTGTTTCTTTTTAAATAAATTATACAACTGTTCTCCTTTCAATACTAAATTACAGAGTACACGTTCCGCAGCATCACCCCATTATTTTTTTGGGGTGTTTACAATAGTGTATTTTAATGCCACATGGATACTGATATTAGTATTGTATCGGTGCCACAATACTTTTGATAGTCCATTTTCAGAACTAATTATGCAGTTACTGTGAAAAAGAATTTAATAGCATGATTGCTGATGCTTGACTGCACACCTGTCTCCCAGCCGCCACCTATCTCAGGCCTCCTCTGAAGGGAGACGGAGGAGGTGGTGGAGAAATTGTAGATGTGCACTTGTAACGCCCATTTTACTCCAAGAACTCTCCAGTGTCTGTGCGTAGAGGATACACAGTGTTTCCCCACTTCCGTCGGTGGTAATGCCAGGTCATGTGACCAACTGTGCGGCCTCACAATCTGCCAGGCTTTTTTGCAACCTGTATAATCTTGAGCGCATTGGATTTGTTTTCATACAGGGGTCTTTTTGTCATTCAAGATTAGGAAATGCCAAGCGGTGACGGCAAAAAAAAGCCTAGCCCTGTCACAAGAACCAGATAATCTGGAAAATATATAAATGACTGCATGGAAAATCTCTAGTAGGATGAACTAGTGAACATGAAAATATAAAAGTAAGTCACCTGGCATACTTATCCGGCATGCATAATCAGCTATTTTTTTTCATCTATGAATTGCTCCCAGAGGACTTGGTGAAGAACACTGGTGATTAAAGGTCAAAGGTTAATATGAGGAGCCCATATTAAAGCTCGAGAGGCATAACTTGCTGTTCCATAAAACCAAAAACAAATCTCTGTGACGTAAACAAAGCAAGACTTTGACAATAAAATTTGTTGCATCGCGTTTTGCAGAAAAAGCACGTTATTTATCTTTAACAGGAAAAAAAAATGAAAGGCAAGAGTTTACACATACTTAACATCACTTCTGTGAATATGTAACTTCTATTCATAACCATAAATGTCCTTATCGGTCATTGCCTGACCCAGAACATTTTTTTAATGAAGTGGCTTCATTCATTTCTTTCCAACCAAGAGGGTTTAAAGTTCACTGTAGTTTAGCAGATAGAACTCAATTCATCATTATTGCCCCTTGAGATAATACAAAAGGTGTTGTTGTTTTAATAGATGTATAGCATGTGAGGTGAGTGACAATAATAAGGCTATGTTTACCTCTGAAACCGAAAGACGACATTACGTATAAATGAGGCCGTGTAATGCACCTGTTGGTGCAATGCCAAGTGAGTAGATCACCTTTCATGAGAGAGAATGTCAGGTGTCTTTCAATGAAAAGATCATTACGTAATGTGTTTGCATCTACTAGCTGCTTTTGTCTTATTTCCATGTTTGAACTGAAATGCGAGCTAAATACTTGTTTGTGTAGCTTTCAATATGTGTGCACTGAGGGTAAACCAATATTGAATGAGTGTGATCGATGAATTTTTTATGACTGACGAGTAATTCAGCAAGATCTGAAACGTCGGGCCGCCCCAACCAGCTCAAGCTATGGCTCTGCCAGTAGAAGATGTAGATGAGCCCAAAGCAAAGCACTTCAAGGAAGTACGGTTGGTTTTACAGCTGTGCAATAACAGTATTAGGCGTGTAAAGTCCAACAACGCGTTTGCTGTATATAAACCAATCCCATCAAGAACGCTGGCTTACCTGTTACTGAGAGATGATTTGTTTTCCAAAATTACATCACAAGTCAGGAATGATTAATGGCCTCAAATCGGATAAGAGGATTTATTCGGGCCAGCCTGTTTCAATCATGTTGTGAGGAAATGGATATAGCATAAAACATGTCCTTGGTTTTCCATCCTCGTCGGCATATTCTTTTTTTTTTGTGAAGGTTTCCTGTAATTGTCTTATTTGAGGTGATCAGAAGACATATCCAGCAGTTCTAAGTCCCAGAAAGTGAAAATGAATACCTTTTACTTCATCCAATAATAAAATCTGGAATGGCAGTATTGGGAAAAATACTCACTTTCTCTATTAGTCAATTGTAGTGGAAATTAAGGTCAGCAAATAAAACATAACTGGAATAGTAAAAATAAAAGGTACTTTTACCAGCTGCTTACTTACATCTCATGTCATATACATTGAAGGCCATAGGTCAATTAATCCAACCTTCAAACTGGCCATGGATTAATTTCTAACTGGTGATGTGACGAATTATACAAGTTGTGTCAACTCTTGGAATCAATTTGGTTTTCAAATCATCACCAACTGAAGTACTAAAACAACAAAAACTAACTCAGTTAATCACTAGTAGCCAGGTATCGGGAGCCAGACAAGGGTAATATTGGTGCAATATTAGTATTTGATACGCATGACTCCCGCATAATCATCAGTTAAATCCAAAATTTCCCCCTAATGAGAAAAAACTAGCTAGAAATAGACATCCTGGTGTTCCCTCATCAATTGTGTACGGGACACTGTACTTCTGAGTCTCCACACTTGTTTTCACCAATCAACTTCAAACATTTACCATAATGTATTCCAAGACAAATCTCTTTAATGGGTCTGTATGGCTGACAAATCGAATGGCTATGTCTTATTCTTCCACTCTCTCTTTTCATTACCACCCTTCCATCCTCTGTCAATCTGGCCCTCTCACGCACTCCTCCCTGGTTGGCTGGCCTCCAAGTTCCTCTGCTGCAGTATCTGTGTAGAACGGGTGTTCATAAAAATGCTTCTCGGACTTTCCAGAAATGAGGCACTTCAACTCTGTCTTGCAAGGGTAATTTCTCCCACACTGGTTTCTTTTTCTTTTGTCACGATTCCTTATCGATCACATGGACCTGTCCTCTCTTCCCAGAATGTTTAATGTGACCTAGTAGTGGTAGCAGTATTAATAATTAAAGTAAATTTCTTCATTGAATATGTTCTGGCCACTAGCAGAGGAAGTGTGTAAAGCAGGTGACATGCAGCTTGCCTGTGTGTTTTCTGAAATTTGGTTTAGACTGGTAAAAGAGAGGTGATGGATCTGGTCTGCTTGGAAGATTCAGCAGTGACATCTTGTGGGCAGCACGTTAATTGCTTCTGAAGTTCATTCATTCATGTTCAACATAGTATATTTAACCTTGCCAGGGTCCCGGGGTGCTGGAGCCTATCCCCCTCTGACTACAGGCGAAAGATGGACTAGAAGAATGGTAATATGCCAACTTGTGTCATTTTATAGAGTTGAAATTTGAGCTTTTTTTATACTAATGAAATTCATTCATTCATTTTCTGAACCGCTTATCCTCACAAGGGTCACGGGGGCTGCAGGGGGCTAACACAACTGGCACAAGAGATTTTCTTTTTCTGCTGCTGACTTTAATTGACATTTTTTGTACAGGAGCTAAAGTCAAAACATCACATCAAACTTGATCATTATTCAGTCGAATAAATGACAAAAAAAACCTTTCAACGTCATTCAGGTTTACTTGTTTTTGGCCATATAAATAAATCTTTCATTTTCATGATAAAACTTCAGCTTCAGAAACTTGCTTAAGTTTGAGATTTGTTTTACATGTCTGGATGTATTATGTATTTTGGCCTATGTCCCAAGCATGCACGTGCTGTATGTATAATAGTAAATTCAACATGTGTTATCTGATGCGTTGCCGGGGTGTGATATTGTCTATAATGCGGGGACTGCAGTGAGTCATGTAATGTAAAGTTGGGTCAGAATAGTTGATGGGTTGAGAATGTTGAGATTCCTGAATTCTCTCAGTTAACAGGTGAGGCAAACTGCAAGGGAAGGAAAAACCATAAAGCACATTTGAATTTATGATGTGTCAAGCATATCGTCAGTATCTGTATACAAATGCTGGAGTCATGGACAAAACATTCTAAGTTCAAATAATCACAAACAATAACAATTTAATTCTAATTCCCAGTGACTTTCAGAAGACCAAAATATAAAGATTGCCAGAATGCACTTTTTTGTAAGATCTATGAATATATTTTAGGTGTAGCTTAGTTTACTTACTCTCCAGTCACTGTCTTCTTATAGCAGCAAAAACAGGCTAGTGCAGCCAGAAGGAGGAGCAGTGGGATGCCAATGCCCAGAACCAGGCCCAGTATAAGATTCAGATTTAGGTTCTTGTTGCTGTTAACGTTGTCTCTTTCCGCTAAATTTGAAATTCAATTGTTAACAGATTGACACTTTAGACATTTCTATTAGTAATGTTTTGGATGTTTTGTTGCTCATTTACTGTGACTGCATGTGACATATCTCAAACTTCACTATTTTCCAAGTAATTCAGATTTCTATGCCAAAAAATGTATCGATACTCACTTAATACACAAGATTGTGATTCATCTACATCCGTTGTGCCATTGCACACACACCTATAACCTCCATAAGTGTTGGTACATAGTGCAGGGTACACACATGCCACCTCCTTGGCCTGACACTCATCCAGATCTGTGGGTGGATAGGCTTTTAATAAGGGACAAAATTGTGCAAAACATGTCAATTTTCTACTCTAACAGGATAATACATTGGCAATTGGGAAATTAGGGATGTGCGGGTTTACCAGAAACTTCTATGGCGTCGATGTCATAGTGGCTGCTGACTCTGGCAAGGTAGTCTCTGATGTACCAGTGAGGTGTGTCACTGGACACATTAATTTGATAGTTCACCAGTCGTGGACTTGAAGTCTGTCCCGTATCCTTCTTTCTGGCATGATAGAATTTATTCTGGAAGCCTTGAGAAAGAATGTTTACCATCTGAAAGAAAAATACATATCTGTGTTCCTGTTCAAATTGAATAGCCACTTGTGATTCACTGCCAGAAATGATAGTCATTACCGCAGGGATATTAACCGACCTGCTCGAGTCCATCTGGCCCGTTCCTCTTCCAATCCACAGAAACAATAAATACGTTTTCCCCTGGTGACACATTTGACCTCAGTGTTATGGCCTCTTACGACTAAATAACATGTTACAAGAAATTTGAATAAATAATTACCTGGAGGGTTGGCAGAGTCACCTGTGGAGTTTAAGATAACAAGTATTATAATTCCTGGAATTAGGTATTAAACCTACAGAAATTGGGGCCATTATCTTGGACTACAGCATTTTTTATAGTGTTAAACATACTTTTTAAATGCAGTGTATAAGGAATATAATGTAATGCAATATATTGTGGAAATCAGATGGTATGTTATTACAAGATAGTCTGCATATAAAAGAAGGTATCAAAATAATTCACAAGAATGAACATAAAATAAGCATACCACATTCATCAGTGTCCATATCATTCTGGTATCTGCAGAAGCACTCAACAGAACCTGGAATGTTCTTACACTCAAATTTAGCATTGGGACAAGTTGACATCTCAGCACACTCGTCTATATCTTCAGTACATGTACAGACAGGCAATATTGGATCAATTTTTGTTACAGTTAAGATTATTCCCCTCCAAGGTGTGCCATACCTGTACAATTCAATCCATTTCCCCAAAAGCCTGGTTTACATGTGCAAGTGTAGTTTTGTTTGGTGCTGGAGCAAGTCGCATCTTTGTGGCAAGGGAAGGTATACGGAGGCATGCACATGTCTAGGAAACAACAGTGAGTTTTGAAAATGCTTTTTAGGATTTACTGGTAGTCATTTATTTACGACTGACCATGTTTAAAGCACTTGTATCCCTCCTTTCCATGAGACACCGTATTTTCAGGGCAGTTCCCACATCTGAAGTTTCCATTTGGAAAATCTGATTGGCACTTTACACCTCGGAAACACGGCTTGCCTTTACATTGGTCTGCAATGTTCCCACAAAACTTGCCACTGAAACCTTTTGGGCATAAACACCCTAACACCTGAGACATGAATGATAAAGCAGAAAATGAAGACAAAATACTAAATGGGTAAATGAAGGAAGCAGCCTTACCAATGTAATACATTTGGAGGTGAAAATAGAGTGTATATGTTAATAGAAACGTTCACCTGGAACTTTCCCTGCAAATGATTTTCAACGATGCTGTTAGACAAGCACGTCCCTCCATTGAGACAGTTGCAGATACGCAGAATGGGTGTAAACAGGGAGCTGGAGCGCATGTCGGAGACCTTAATAGTAAACTTGACCGGCTGAATGTTAAGGGGTGTCCAACTTAAGTAGCCATCAACTAGATTGGAAAAATACGAGTAGTCTGATTGCACTTCAATCATTATAATGCAGTTGAATAATGAAAAATGATCTCAATCAGAGCTTATCTGCCTGGCTCATCCCTCAGCATGGATAAGATACATGTTGATATGTGTGGATTTGGGTCTCACCACTGCCAATGGAGGCCTGTCGGGGTCTTGGTGAGAGTAGTGAATAAAAGATGGAATCTCCATTAGGATCCTGAGCAATGATCCGTATGTTGAGTGGAGAGTTGACCTGAGCATGGATTAGTGTAGGTTCTGTCACTATGGGAGGTGTATTGCCTACCAGAACACACACATACAAACACATACACGTACGTACACAACGCCCCATCGAATTTAGTCAAGGGCATATCTGATATTCTTGAATTACTAACAGACGTCTTACCATAGATTTGGGCTAAATGTTGGTATTGTTTCTCTGCATTCAGTGTTTGAAGCCCCAGGCTAGGGTTGCTGGATGCAAGACTGTCATGTACACACTGCATACTGTCTTGACAGGTTCTCCTTAACTGCTCTACTACATCAGGACTAACGCCCTCCAGCAATTCTTTGAGAGAGACTGGTTCAAGTGGATTCAATGGAGGGGAGGAAATTAGCAGGCTCTCTGGTGGTGGGACTGCCCCTATTGACACAATTACTGTAATTAGTATATTAAGTTTGGAATACAAAAGTCTTACATGCACAAATTATAATATTGTTTTTTTCCTCCCTATTGGGCACTCATTTATTGTTATTATTGGCTGCCATTGACGGCAGTGTTAGTTGGTTACATAAATTATAGTTGTATTGTATGAAACTATGAATGCTCTGAATGTAAGGCATGTCATTTGTATGCATCTTTGTTTTTTTAGCAATTTCCTCACAGGACAAGCCAAAGAGATGCAGTGCGTCTTCTGAGGGTGGGTCACGGTCGGTTGAAGACAGAAGACGACCATCAGACATGAGGAAGTCATCTGAGCGGTTAGTACTCCACAGGCCCATGAGACCAATTGTTCGGTTGTAAAATGTCTGGGGAACTTCCACCAGGGCTGCTAGTTGTTTGTGGCCTTCCACACGCCACACCAGCACATGTAGCCCACCAGCATACAAAGCTGCACAGCGATCTGCTGAAATGCAGCGTACTGCAAAGTCTTTCTCTCCTACGTGCACGACCCCTGATAAAAAATAATTTGTTGCATAAAAAGGTTATCGGTTTCAATTTCACACAAATGCCCGGAATTAAAATTTTGCATCATGAGTGTAGCTGTTACCGACAGTGACAAAAACTTCAGCATTATCTACAAACAGCTGCAGTCCTTCTCCTTTCTCAGCACATCTCCATTCAATCTGTAAAAATCAACCAAATTTGTGTTTTTTTTCTTGGTGTTGTGATCATTTTTCAGAAAGAAATCCAAATATTACACTTTTTTTTCTAGTTTCTATGTATTTGATACTGTAACTTCTAAAAGGAAGTCTGCTTAAGGAATGCAAAACTCAAAAACCCTGCACTGAACTCATGAATACACATCCACACTCACTTTCTGGTGTTATTTTTTCCATACACACACAAGAAGACTGACCTTGCCAATGCCCTGGTGGAAAGCAGCCATGCGCACCACCGCTGGGAAGTTAATGCTCCCTTTTTTGTGTGTGTGCAGCCGCTCAGTCTGCCCTTGCAGGGTGAAGATATTAGATCCAGTGTTGGAAGACAACCGCACTATTACGAACTCTCCCAATGCTTTGAAGGAGTACTCTATCCCATCGAAGGTGATGAAATGAAGGCTGCCATACACCATCGCTGAGTTGGGACAAAATCCATAAATTGAATTGAAAAGAGTTTGAAAAAATAGCTAAATATGTTACTGTATTTAAATGGAATTTTGTGTATGCAAGTCTTTGCGAGTTACATTTTAAATTATTTATTGTTATTATATTTTCTGTTTCGTTTTTTCTTTCTTTTCTTTTTTTCTGCAAAGAAGCGTGCTCATTACCAAGACCCTGTGTTGCCCCGTTGGATGACTTGGAGCCTTTTAAATTGAACGAAGTGTAACCTTTGCAGCGGTCAACGGGACGCTTTTTGAGGTAATGGTGGCAAAGAGGAGACTCAATACAACACCACTGGAAGGGTAAAAGATCTTCATCTGGAAATTAAAAAGGAATTGTGATGCCATTGTATATAAAAACCATAAAATTAGTTTGACATTTCAACAACTTCATTAACTCTGACTCTGACCCACAAATGTGCAATTGCAGGTATTATTACCAATATGTTTCTGGGCACTATGTCCTGAGAAGTAGCGCTCATTGTAGCCAGCCAGCAGTGGTCCCTCGGGGTCATACACACATCTTTTTCCTGATCCAAATTTGTTGGCCAAAACTGATCGGAAGATATGACCCTTTGCACCACCCCATCTCTGAGCTGCCAAAGTCTTCGGCTGTGATCCTTGGTCAGCGGTATCTTGCAAAAAGGACAAATCTTCCAGAGCTTGGGTCCGGGTACAATGACACGAGGGCAAGCCATTAGTCCAGTCAGTAGGATCAGGCTCCTTCATTGCCCATGCTTGGCACTTGAGTCCAGGGTCAATCTCAGACCCGCCACTTAGATCATACACCAAATGTCCAAACTTCCCCAAGGGCCCTTTAACATCTTGTGGTCTGTATCTTCCCCCCGAGCCAAAAATATTATCAGAGGTACTACTGGGCTCCTTGTGGATGTTTGTTCCATCCATATAGCCGATAACAGCATCATGATGTTCTCTCTGGTCCGGCCCCCATTTCATCTCTCCATAATTTAGGAGGGCAAAGGACTGTACTCCATCAGTGGCAAGAATACATTGAAAAGTGTTTGTCTGTAATGAACACACGTGGTGTCAGTAAATATATAGATTTCATTGGGCTGTACTAGAGCAAACACATACTATACAATACCACTATGCTTCACTTCATTAGACCACCACAAGAGGACGCTTACATCCAATATATTAATCAGTTAATCCAAGGTCAAAGCTTAGTTATGGTTTTAGTGTGCATACAAATGACAAAAGTGCAACTAAAATAAATATATATATTAAAAAAAAAGTTTTCATTACCTCTGACTGATTGACATTCTGGAAAGACACAGCCATTACATTGTCCCAAGTTATTTTTAGGATCCAAGAAGGTGTGAAAGGGACCTTTCCTTTCAGCTCCTCGAATTGAGAAATGTCATTGGCAGTACGATTGAAAACTATGTGGAAGTATACATCTGACAGATCTGACTCATGGTATTCCTTTGAAGAGATATAAATAAATTAATATTAGAAGTTTTAATAAAGGGGAGAGGCAGAATGGAAATAATTATTGTTCTAAAATGACCTCTTTAGTATGGAAACTAACCTTGTAAAATAAACGTCCATCGCCCTGGGTGAGGTCAACATCATCCCAGAAGACAGCCAAAAGAGACACATTCATATCAATGGGAAAGCCATGATCACCTAATGGAGCTGGAAACAGATACTGCTCATTTTCAGCAATGCACTGAAACTGGACGAGGCCATTATCAGAAAACTGAAAAGAAAAGAAAAAGATAAACCATTCCCAATCAAATTTGAGAAAAAGCAGCATTTCCTCAACTATGTCTATTTTCAAACATATATTTTATAACCTATGCCCTATACCCCTTTTTAAGCAGATTTAATACACGGGGGGAAATATTTTGTGGTGTTTGTTATATCACACCCTGTTTGTCTATTATAAATTTGAAGAAAATACAATTATATGACCATACAACATGCAATAAATTAGGTTAATGCACATGTTTCACATCCCTTTGACATAATAACTTACATAAAGTCTGTCACATAATTTCCCCATGAATGGAAATCCTATTGGTGGTAGAATATATGGAGAATTTCCATCTTTTGTGTCCATGAGTATTTGTCTATCACCAACATCTGCTCCAAATGGGTACAAGCGACTTTCTGTTGGTGCAGAGGAAAGATTTGATCACTCTGACTGTCAAGCAAACAAACTAAATATAATAATATATAATAGCCAACCATTCTGAGTCATGTTGCACACTACATTATCTTCTGGACAGGAACAGGAATAAGACCCTGGCAGATTTTTACAAGAAGTTTGCCCTGGACATATGGCAGGTGAGACGCATTCATCAATGTCCACACATCCTTTTTCCCCATAGCCATTGTCTTTGCTTCTACTCCAGCCTTGGTTGCAGGTGCATTTGAAATCGCCTACATGATTAGAGCAGGTGGCAGCAAAGTGGCACTGCCCATGGCCCTGTTGGCATTCATCAAGATCTACACACAAGTGCCCGATACCCACAAAGCCCTTCATGCATAAACATTCAAATGACCCGGGGGTGTTGTGACATTGAGCTCTGAGATGGCATGGGTTGGTGAATGCTACACACTCATCTACATCTTTGCACCATGTGCCATTTCCTGCAAAGCCCTGAGGGCAATGACACGAAAAGGAGCCAGGGGTGTTCCAACACCGTGCCAAGGAATGGCAAGGTAAATCTTCACATTCATTGGTATCAACACACTTGCCTCCATCCTCATGGTATCCCAAAGGACAAGTGCAGTTGTACGTCCCAAGTACATTGGTGCACACCTGATCCAAGCGACAAGATGTATTGTGTTGGCATTCATCTATATCTTTACAACTCAATAGAAACTGAACGGATACTGAACTGAACCCAGAAAAACATTCACAATTGAAGGATCCTGCTGTGTTTTTACAGAATGAATTCCCCGGGCAAAGACTAACACCTGGCTCTTGACATTCATCGACATCTAGACATTGGGTGCCATTAAGAATAAAACCTTGATTGCAAGGACAACGGTAAGAACCGAGGCTGTTTACACATGTGGACTGGGGTGGGCACACTGTTAAGTTGTGAGTGTCTGAGCATTCATCTACATCAACACAATTTGTTCCATTGCTCCAATAACCACTAAAGCATTCACAATAATAGGATCCGATTACATTAACGCATGTTCCATTGCTGCATATGTCCTCAAGATCCGCGTCATTGCACTCATTGATATCCATGCATACTTTTTGGGCATGGTAAAATCCAGTGTCACATATACAATGGAAACTGCCATTGGTGTTCAAGCATGTGCTATAATCAGGGCAAGTGAAGTTGTTCTGGCACTCATTAACATCCTCACACTCACTGCCATTGTTTTGATAACCTTCCCAGCACTCACAAGAAAAAGACCCCACCGAGTTGAGGCAGGTGGAGGAATTAGGACACTGAGTATAGTCCAGAGAGCATTCATCCACATCCAAACACATGGACGCATTGTTGGAGAAGCCCAAATCACAAATACATTGATAGCTCCCATTGACATTGCTGCAAGTACTGTTGTCCGGGCAGGTGAAATTTCCCATTGCACATTCGTCTATGTCCTGACAGTATGTCCCATTTTTGAGAAAACCTTTCCAGCATTCACATGAATAGGAACCATGTGTGTTGAAACAGGAAGAAAATGCCGGGCAAATTTCAACTTGGAATTGGTCACATTCGTCCATATCCGAGCATTCCAAACCATTGCCTTGATAGCCATCATTGCACTTGCAGTAAAAGGAACCCTGAAAATGGTGGCACTCAGAGAGGGGATGACAAATAGAGTTGGTGTTCTGGCAGGTGTCTTGTGTCACACATGTTCCTTCATCATACACCAGACCAACAATACACTGACAAGAGTAGGAGCCGAGGATGTTGATGCATGTCATATTCATGCCACAAGTTGTGTTATCTTGGCATTCATCCACATCCTGGCAATGAGAGCCATTTCCGTGGAATCCATCCAGGCACTGACATTGGTAGGCCCCATATGTGTTGAGGCACAAAGCCTGAGCGCTGCAGTTGTGTGGTAAAGTGGAATTCTGCTGGCATTCGTTCACATCTCGGCAATAAAAACCGTTTCCCTCCATTCCGATGGGGCATTCACAGATGAAAGATCCGGGGACATTCGTGCAGCTGGCAACCTTATGGCATCCTCCATTTTGGACTTGGCATTCATCAAAGTCTATAATTCATCCAAAACGGGATATCGTCAGCGAAGCAGCACCAAATAGAAATGAATAAAGCTGTCAGGATAGTAACTCTAATGGAGCAAAATAGCAAAATTGTGCAATGAATGGTTACGTGGAATGGACACTTACCAACGCAGTTCTTCCCATCTCCTGTGAAACCACTAAGACAAATGCAGACATGGCTTCCCACTGTATTGTTACACTGTGAAAAATCACTGCATTTATGTGTCCCTGTTTCACACTCATTGACATCTGAGGGATGAAAAAAAGTTGTTGGCTCAATATGAAAATCTCAGGTGGCTTAAGAAATACAATAGTATGGACTTTTGTCATGTCAAAGGATAAAAAAAACCCAAGATAAGCCTAACTGTTAATATCTCCATCTATTTTACAGAAGGACATGCAAACCTAACACAATTGTTGTGAAATATTAGGGTACCAGAATTGCATTTTTATGAAAAGCTGACTGTCTTTCAACTAGTATTGCTTTGGATATTGATGATAATAATGGTATGAAAAACATAGCAAAAATACTACCACTAATAATAAGAAGAACATGTTTATCCTTACCCGTACACTGAGTTCCACTGAGAGTATAGCCTTGCTTGCAATCACAGGAATATGAACCAGGGACATTTAAACATTCGGTATTGTTATTTGGACAAATGTCTTCCTTCTGGCACTCATCAATATCAAAGCAAGCTACGCCGTCGCCAATATAACCCAGGTCGCAAACACATTGATATCCAGCAGGTGTTTGGTGGCACAGTCCATTAATGTGGCATCCCGGGCGACAGAGAGGACTGGGTGGCACACAAGTGTCATTCAGGACCACTGTACCATTCAAACACGAGCAAACATGCGCTCCGGGGGAGTTGACACACGTCGAGAAATGTGGACAAAGTGTATCAAAAAGGATACACTCGTCTACATCCCGGCAGAAGAAGCCGTCCCCTTCGAACCCCTGCCTGCAGGAGCAAAAGAAGCCCCCGATAAAGTTGGTGCATACAGCCCGTGGATGGCACGTGTCCACCACAGAACACTCATCAATATCATTACACTGTGTTCCATTCCCTGCAAAGCCACGCTTACAAGTGCAAGCGTGAGAGCCGATGGTGTTGAGGCATGACGCATTAACATGGCAAGGATTTTCTGTACACTCATCAAAATCAACACAGTCCATGGTGGCAGCAGGTCGGTAATATCCACTCTGGCAGGGGCATTCATACGAGCCATCAATGTTTTTGCATTCTTCATTTATACGACATAGATTGTCTTGTTCCACGCATTCATTTACATCCTGGCAAAGAGTCTGGTTAACCAGGACAAATCCGTTCTGGCACAGGCAAGTAAAAGAGCCCAAGTTGTTTACACAAGTGGCCTTATTTCTACATCCTCCGTTATCTACCAGACACTCGTTGAGATCACTGCACTGGTTTACACCATCTCCAGTGTAACCCATCAGGCAGCTGCAATTGTAGATACCAGGGAGGTTGGTGCAAAGAGCATTGGAATGGCACTGAGTCGGAACTGAACATTCGTCCACATCATCACAGGTAAAGCCATCCCCTCTGTAACCTGCTGCACACTGGCACGTGAAGGAACCGAATGAATTAGTGCAGATAGAGTAGGGGCTGCACCGACCTGCTGCACATTCATCCAGGTCTTGACACTCCGACTCATTGAATATGAAACCACTGCCACAGTCGCAGAAATATGACCCAGCGGTGTTGACACACGTAGTAGTAGAAGGGCAAATGTTTGTTGCATCACACTCATTAATATCTTCACAGAATCTGCCATCTCCAACAAACCCCTCCAGACAGGAGCATTCATAACTCCCAAGTCTGTTAATACACACAGAATCGGGATCGCAGTCGTTGTCCTGAATGCATTCATTTATATCAACGCATGTCAGGCCATTCCCGACAAAACCGCCATTGCAAGTACACTGGTACGACCCTATGGTGTTCAAGCAGTCCGCATAGAGACTACAGATGTTGCCTGCACATTCATCGATATCCACGCAGCTCTTGCCATTACTCTCAAAGCCATTGCTGCATGTGCAACGATACGTTCCGGGCAGATTTTTACAGCCTTTGTAACCAAGCGAGGACGAGCACACCTGCGGAGTCTCCGAACATTCATCGATATCCAGGCACAGGTAGTTCCCGTTGCCCTTGTAGCCAGCATTACAGGTACACACATAAGATCCAGGGTTATTGGTGCACGTTGCATTCCAGTGGCAAATATTCTGGTTGGCACATTCATTTTTATCAGTGCACTTGAAGCCGTTTCCCTCAAAGCCGACTTTACATCGGCACCGACGTCCACCTTCGAAATTGCTGCAGCTTGCGTTGGAGTGACAGCCCCCGTTTTGTGTTTGACACTCATTTATATCCTGGCAGTTAGTGCCGTCTCCGATGAATCCATTGAGACAAAAACAAGTGTAGCTGCCGAACGTGTTATTGCAGCGAGCTTTCGCGTGACAATTGTGCAGGCCGCCAAGGCATTCGTCGATGTCACTGCACTGAAGACCATCACCTTGGTAGCCCATGACACACGCACAGGTGAAATTGTTTTGGACTTTAAGACATTCCGCTTGTTGATGACACTTGCTGCCTGCAGCTTCACATTGTTCCAGGTCAGCAACTGATTAAAATAAGAGAGACAGAATCTTGTAATTATGTAGGATTTTTTTGTGATTTTATAATTCAGTGTGTCATGTATGA
The DNA here is from genome assembly GCF_051989575.1 of Stigmatopora nigra. Classification (NCBI taxonomy): domain Eukaryota; kingdom Metazoa; phylum Chordata; class Actinopteri; order Syngnathiformes; family Syngnathidae; genus Stigmatopora; species Stigmatopora nigra. The sequence goes on along the minus strand of NC_135519.1, from coordinate 7,699,480 downwards.
ATGAGGAACCTTTATTTACCTGCAGAGGCATATTTTAGCATTGCCAAGAGAATGATGAGACAAAAGAGTAGAAACCTGTAAGCAGGAAGAAAATGGATTGGAGGAAAAAAAATCTGGAATCATTTACAAACATGGGAATATTCCTCATTCGTTTTTCCTACATTATTAACATTCCGCTTACTCGTGTTATTCTATTATATATTACAAATGTTAGTCTGGGTTTGTACAATGACAAAATATATTAACTCATTGGTTTCCAGATCTAACGTGTAACTTCTAATGTATTGTTTGAGGGCTGTTTATTTACTATGAATGAGGAAGTTACAAATATGCTGAATAGCCACTTTCTCATTCTTCTGCTGTGAAATTTTCAGATTTTATTCATATTTTAATTCATTTGCTTCTATTAATGGCAATGGGCACCTACCAATGACAAACTGATTTAAATCTACAGCAGAAGAAGAATAAGAAGCACATGATTAGACATCTATCTCCGTCAAGGCCCGTCAATGAGTTAACTTACCTCGAGGGGATCATTTTGTAAAACATATCCATTGTGTGTAGGTAAATGTCTGACAGGGGAGACTAGTCCATTACAGAACATATCAAATAATAGGTCTGTATGCTGGTTCTGATTGTGTTACAATCTAGATGTCAATTTTCCCTTTGGGGCATGCACGACTATTGTTTGTATCCAAGGAGGAGTACTAAATGGTTGAACAATGATAATACTGGAGCAGACTCCAATTACAATTATGAACTCAAAATCAAAACTCAAATACAGTATGATCTAATTTTAAATACTTCTTTTCATTTTTAAAAACTAGAAATCAGAAACGATATAAATTACAAGATGACTAGTAACTCTACATACATATTTTTTTAACTATCCATACTTTACTGATGTCTGGCTGTGTTGTGTTCATCTTTCACTCAACAAGAAAAAATAATATCATGTTGCACCTCATATACGCCACAATATCATTTATTTAATTTATCAAGGAAAAATCCCAACACATTTGTGCTTTGGGGGAATTCATTTTCCGTGGACTGAATTTACTGCAATAGTTGAAATTTAAAATTATGCATCATTGAATTGAATGGATGTACTCACCGCATAATTCCCCTTCTCCTGTTGATCAGTAGTTTGTGGAAAAAATGTGTATTCCCCACCTTTGGATTACACTCTACCTACACGTACTCCTCAAAAACATAACTTTACTCTTCGAGTGCTGGCATCAACTTCTATTTCCTCCTTCTCTTCCATCGTGTTTATTCCTTCACCCCAGGGAATTAGGACAATAATGTGTACTGCCCTGACATCTTAAACCTCTGGGAAGAGGAACACCCATATTACCCTAGTTGTGTGTCTGCTTTTGTACACTATACTGTAAATGCATCGGTACCCTCACACATTTGTTTGTCTTTGCTACTACAATCAAGAATGAAAGACATCAAAATTATCTTTAGACGCTCTCACTCATTGTATTTTTTAAAAATAGGCCTGTTAAACATTGTATCCAATCAAATCGATGGAAATGCAAAAAAATCAATCCCCATCTTACTGTTATGGTTTTTCAATGAAAAAATGTAATCAATTAAATGTCTTCATTGCTATAATTGGACTTTTGATTGTTATGGAGACACAACATTGTGAAGAATATTTCCCATGTAAATAATCACTGAAACTGAGACTGAGTCATATGCACCAACTGTGACTCACAACAGCTCATCAGAAGTTTCTTGAAACTGGTTTCAGACTTGAAACTTATTGACGAAATAGCACAGTTCTAACACGTCATTACGTGACAGTTTTGAAATCCAAAGTTTCTTCTGATGAGAAGCCATTCTATGGCACAGTTTGAAAAAGGCAAATTGATTTGAGTATCTTAAACTTATAACTTTTCCACCCTAATTTAAAAATAGAAGATTTAATTGGCACTTCTCCTTAAAATGCTTCTGTAATGTTTTAACGGGAGTCTTTTCACTCTAAATATTGTCACAAAATGTTGTATAATAGTAAACATTTGTGGCACAAGCCGAAAGTGCGATACTTAAAACCAGTTTTCAGGCTACCAAATATGGTCACTCCGGAAAAAGCGCGTCTATAAAAAAACGCCCACCGCAACACCTATGTGAATTGCGTGACGTTGAAAGCAACTTGGGTTATAAATTCACTTCATGACTGTTTGTCTTGTTATAGACAAAAAAAGGCGGATTGAGTCAAGTCAACCAAGAGAGTTTCCTTATAAGACACGCCTGTTGCTGAGCGAGCCTTTACCTGACTGCGCGCGCGCGTCTTTCTGTCCAAACAGGTTTGACGAGGACACACCTGTAGGAAATAAGACTAGGAAGCTTTGTTTCTCAGCTCATTTTTTCAACCCTGTGGACGACGCTACTACAACAGCAAATTGGGGAAGCCTTTTTTTTTGGTTGTAATCGTACTCGTTTTATATCAAAAATGAAGATGTGGATTGCTCTTATCCTGGCCGTGTTTGCGGTCGGAGCTTCAGCGCAAAGTTGTAAGTCATGTTTTTTTTTTACCGTTTACTTGAAAGATCGCTTTCATAATCAAGCTTCATTTGAAGAAAAAAAGACGCACAATGCTTAAATGTTCCTTACATTTGAAAACGAAGACATTCGACCTTCAAGATTGAGATGATATATAGAAAAGTGGAATGAGTTTTTCTTTACCTGTTTAATTTACTTGCTCACCTGTTTGTTTCAGTAATGATAAATCAACTTGGCTGAATCTTGTTGTTTGAAAGCAATGGATGTGTTTTTATTTAATACGCCGTGAGAAGTTTGATTTCATATGTGCCACTTACAAAATGCATTTGGTTTCTGTGCTGAGTGGGGGTTGGGAATTGTTTGTACTCGCTGTCCCCCAGGATTTGTCTGTTGGGAGAAACCAACGCCCATTGCTGGAATCGTCTTGTGCTGATCGGTCGGGACCATGTTTGCTTTGGCTGGTTGATTGATAATATTTTATACACTGCTGTACAAGAAACCTTTATGATATAATCCATTGTTTTAGGAATTCAGTTTGGGCCTTTTCAATCGTTTTTTTTTTAAATTAAACAATACCATCATGAAAAAGTTCATTGAGTAATTTAACTTTGATCTCCTATTAGTTATTTTAACCTTATTAATTCACCCTCCCATCTTTTATTTTGCTGTACAGGTTCATGTAATACTATGAAGTGGGCCAGTTGCGAGGGAAATCCTTGCCAGTGTACTATACTGGTTGGTGATATGATGAAACAAAAGCTTGACTGCAATACGTGTAAGATTTTTTTTTTTTTTTGAAGAATCGCCAGTGTTTGATTTGCGTGACGTGTGATTTTTACACTTTTCATTTTCAGTGATCCCCAAATGCTTCTTGATGAAAGCTGAGATGTACAGAGCCAAAAAGGGCCTGAGCACCCGTACTGGCATTGGAGGAAAGCCTGTGGAAACGGCCTTTGTGGACAATGACGGAATCTATGATCCTGAATGTGAAAATGATGGCAAATTCAAGGCCAAGCAGTGCAACAACACAGATGAGTGCTGGTGCGTCAACAGCGCTGGTGTTCGCCGAACGGACAAAGGAGACAAGAACCTCAAGTGTGAGAAGCTGGTAGAAACCTAGTAAGTTGTTTCCGCCTCCTTTAGCAGTGGGGAAGCCCGGGGGCAACCTGTCATTTCTTTGTACATTCCTAAAATGTTATTTCTTGTAGCTGGGTCCGTCTTCAGCTGAAGCACAAACCAGTGACAGGTTCTCTGGACACTCAACAACTAAAGACGTAAGTACATGCAAAATTTTGATCAACAGGTCAAAATGGAGTAAAATATCTGTTTATACATACAAAAACATTTTTAGTAATGATTTAACGTACTCTTACAGTGCTATTGGTGATGCCATCCACAAGCGTTATAGCAATTTTAACAAGGACATGTTGAAAGAGATTGAGGTAAGTGAATGCTAGACTTTTTAGTTTATAATTTGATGTGTATTTGAACACCTGATGTTCTAAAGTTAACATTTTTTTTCTTCCGATTGCAGTATGACGCCGATTCCCGCATGATCGTAGTGGATGTGAAGAAGCCCAAGGGAGAGCGCCAGAGTGATCTGACAAAACTGGCTTACTACATGGAGAAAGATGTACAGTCATATGTAGTTTCTCAACATTTTTCCAAATGTTTGTGTTCTTTGTAATAATGTCATGACTCTTCTACTCAGATCAAAGCACTCCCACTATTCAAGGATCAGGAGAAGTTTGAACCTGTGGTGGCAGGCAAGAAACTGGAGATGGAGAACATTTTGGTGTACTACGTAGATGAGGAGGCCCCAACATTTACCATGAAGAATCTTACTGGTGGAATCATTGCAGTCATTGTGGTGGTTGTCCTCGCTGTGGTAGCTGGCTTGCTACTCTTGGTAAGTTTAAAAAAATAAAAAATCTTCATGTTTAATCTATGTCACTCACAATTTTATGTGTTGTGTTTTGTAGTTCTTCTTGAGAAGACGCCAGAATCAGAAGTACAACAAAGCTCAGGTCAGTACAACTTCCAAATGCTTGATATACTTTGTTTTTGCCTTCAAATCTATTCATAGTTGTTCTTTTTTTTTGTAGCAAAGAGAAATGGACCCCATGTAAAAAAATTTCATCGCTATAGGAGGCCAGAGTCATCGTCATAGGGGCATACTTGCAGTGTGCCATTTTACTGTTCTAATTTTTTGTAAAGGAACAAATATGAATTCTTGTTATTGGCTTTATTCATACTGCCTTCTATTTATAAATTTTGTGTAAAGTTTTCAGCACTCTACCCCTACTATACATGCGTTAATATCTCTGATTAAATAGCTGTGTTTTCGACACTGAATGGTTTAAATTCTGTTAGCTTGTACAGTTTCTTACAAATGTGTGTTGTGTTGGATTTTTTTTTTTAATAAAAATGTTTTAAAGGCAGTGGTTGAAGCTTATTGCGATGCATTTTAATAGACTACTAGGAGATGACTATGATTAAGAACGCTAGCAATTGTCATCCTTTTGGGGAATTTATAACAAGACTTCCAATCCAATTGAATATTTTGCACGTTCATTGGCAGAAAATATGAACCTCCTTTTTGTACTTTCAATAAATGGGTTATCACAACTTTTTGTTGTCTGTTTGACACAATGCGTTCCTTTTGAATTTGCATTGCTTCTAAAACTGATTTTGTGGAGCCTATGAAAACTTTTCATGCATGTGGCTTGTTTAGTTATTTAATTGGGATTTATAATTGATTATACAGTTATTTTTTTTCTGCTGCTAGTGAATGTTGACTGCAAATGGCCTTCTGGCTGATTTGGTGTCTGTGGATTAAATGACCTTGTCCTGTATAGTCAAATGTGTTCCTCAAATGCTATAATTCTGGCTAAAATCATAAATTTTTTTACTCAACTTGTATGGATGTTTAGGTGTCACTGTCATTTGTAGCTTCAAGTATACAGCAGTTCTGTTGAATTTACTCGCAATACTGATTATGAATCCAGCTTGTTTGGCAACAAGCCATGGTAGTGTTAAGTGGGAGGTGTGTACTATGCATTTAGGCTTGCTTTGTGTTCAACCTGACAGTCAGGTTTTGCCTTGCTTGTCGAAACCACCGTTTTCATGGAACAAATGACCACATCAAGACATATGTAAAGGAATTGATAATGCTGGCAAAATTCAAATTCCAAAGTGGTCAAGTCAAGCAAATCATGCAAAAAAGACAAGTTATTGTGTTGCCTCCTACAACTTAAGTAGAATACTATGGTGTGGTGAACAATCCATTGTTGTTTCCTCTCCCTAGAACAAATTGCTGAATTATAAGTGTTTTTTTTTTTTTAGAGTGAACAATAGTTGGTAAATATCTCAACAACCCCAATATTTAGTATTGCATATTTTGACATAATATTCATCGTTGCTTATGTCCATTTATTTCCTTTTCTCCTCACCAAATTACGACTTCCCCTTTGGCCTTCCCTCTTTTTATCTCCATGGCAACTGAACAAAAGCAAGTCTCAAACGAGTTCAGGCAGCTTAGGTATCGTATATCCTCCCCCTACCTTGGTTGAAGGAGTGCTGGAATGAGGGAGTGTCACTTGTAGTCAGGTGCCGGTTGACAGTATCAATACGCCACTCCCATTCACCCTAAAAAGGCAGCAGGGGGGTGGGGGTGAGGTTTTGGATGGTGTTCTAAATTTTGACCTGAGTGTTTAATCGCCATTACTGAGATGCTTTCCTGCATGTGCTGATTAGTCAATTGAAGACCAAACACAACGTTGTTATAGGTTTGTACTTTATTTGTCATAGTTTCATCACTTATACACTTTCCCAAATCAATTAAATATAATGTATTCTGACAAACCTCTTATTAACAAGCAACAGTGGGAGTATCGTATTAAAGTACCCTTATATTAAATAACTTCTATTTCCAGTTTTTAATTGAATTATGTGTATGGTAAGTACAATACCACAAAACAACAAAACGACAAAGCATCATTCTACAGCTTTTAACAATTCGTACGGGTGTTAGTTTCCCCTCCTCTTGGTTATTCAGTAACCACAAATGCCTGTTTCTCATTTAGAATGACTTTCCTGCAACCCACTTTGCCACTTCCAAAAGTATTTAGATTTGTCGAAACACAGTTTTGGCTCACTACTGACTTGTTAGACTATTCGAAATACCTTTCCCTTACCTTTCTACTTTCATGACCTTTCTTTGTTTATTAAATAGCACTATCTTCATCAAAGAATAATGTGCGCTCATCTTGGCACAGTTCCACACAAAAAAAGTCTAAATGTGTATCATTTTGATCATTGGTAGTTTTTACATCCCTCTTTCCTCCTCCTTAAACTTCAATGTCAGTACATAAAATGCAACAGACGCTGGAGATTAACGATGTGAACATTAGAGTAGTTAATCAGTAAACATGGTTGATTCTTCAGCCACTAAACTCAACGGCAACACTTAGACTGAGAATGCTTCAAGTTTAGTCTTCACCTTTGTACCCAGAAAGCTAGCGGCATCCCTTTTAAGCTGTATGTCAACTCCCAGACATTACCAGAAAGGAAATTCTCAAGTGCTCCCTACAGAGGGCAGACAAGGACGGGCCAGTTTCTCGAACCTGAGAGGAGGACTTTACTTTTACAACAAGGTTGGGGTCTTACTGGGACGGCCCAGTGCTGGTGGAGACTTGCTTCTGAGTTCTTTGCTCTTCAGGCTGATTGGTTGGGCCACCATGAGAGCAGGGGCAGATAGGTGGTGTGCTGCAGCCTTCTGCTGATGTGCACTGTTGATGTAGCTAGAGATGAGGAGGGTAATCTCTCTGATCTGGTGATGAAATCAATATTATTTTGATATTTAGCTTTTTTTATGACGATTTGACTGATTTCATTTTTTTTTGTGAAATAAAAAGACTACATTACTGCTTATTCACCTTGAACTCATCCATTGCAAACGTATGGGTTTCTGAGGGTCTCTCTTTGGTTGTTTTGTTGATGCTGCTCTTTGCCATCACCAGTAAGAAGTCCTGTTTGCAGCCGCCAAATGTCATCACATTTTTGTAAGGATGGGACACCAGTGGTTTCTGAATGAACAGAAATATATCAGCAATTTAACATATTTTAATTGAGGTTACTACTATGCTCTCAATTTTTCGTTTAATCAGAAGAACAGAGAAGCTCAGCAGATGCTGTAATAAACCAATGCGGAGGTGATGGGAAAGGTAGCTTACAATGGAGTTGTACTCCAGAACACTGATACCCTCTTCATGGACTGCCAGCCAAACACGTGTTGCTAGGTCTGGTGAGGAAGTGATTAACTGAAAACACATTAAAATCACACATTTGCTGATAATTATCTCATGAATTGCAATGATGCTAATGCAAGTGTAGTATGAATGAACAACATGGTTTAACATACAAAAAAAGACACTTACTTCAGCTTCAAATAGTTTGGCACCAAAGAAAGGCCACTTTTTAGCAACAGTCAGGTATATCCTTACACACTCAGATGAACTTCGACCCTTAAGTGACGACCAGCGGGCAGAAAGACGTTGGAGTAATTGTCTAAAAGACAAAACATTATGGTTATAAATTGTCCAAAAAAGATAGTTTTGTTACACAATTTAACCTCTAGTAACTTAATACCCGCTGTTGATCGTTTGAACTGGAACAGGTACAGTGTACATTTGACCTATCTTTGAAGATACTTTGCAAATTAATGTATTTTACTACCTAAGTTGTTCCTCGGATGCGGTCCGACGGTAGTGTTTGGGGTAGAATCTGTCCAGGACCTGTTTCAAAGTTTGGTTGGATTTAATTTGAACTGGTCCAGGAGTTGAGAATGGACGTTCAAAATCTGCAAACTCCAGCTGATAGGTACATAAAAACAGACAATAAAAATACAACTGGTATTTTTAAATGTTTTGATTTCCAAATGAGAAATACTCAAGAACTTTCAGACCTGGGCAAGTAAGGCAGCCATTTCCAGGGCCAACTCCTTGTTGACAGGAAAATGTCCTGCTATAATGGCTTCATTGATCTGGTAAGCCAACAATAACCTTTCTCGCTCTGACTCTCCTCTCACCTGACTGGAGAAGTATAGACTGGAAAAGTGAAGAGGTCAAAGGTCAGTTGCAAATCCATGAACGTTAAATGTGCATGAAGCAAAAGTGGAAGCATTTGGATAAATGTGATCGTTTAGTAGACGTGGGAACAAAAACTGCAGTATAATTTGTGGAATACCTGTTCTTGTAGGTGAGGCGTACGGTTCTGGTGTTTTCTGACTTGCCAGTGTTTTGCTCTTTGGACGCTTGTTCCCATTTGGATATAATATCACAAATCTGCCACAGACATGCAATTCAGAAACACCACACACACTTTCCAAGGAAAAATATCCACTAAGCAAACACAATAGTTCGGATGATTAGAAATTCACCTTGATGCTTCCTTGATGCAAGCAGTGTTCCAACTCTCGTCCAGTTGGGTCATCAGTGTACAGACTGAAACCTGACTGTCCAGTTTTTCTCATGCCGGTGTCTTGATTGAGGCGACACTGGAACTCATCCACTGTAGTTGACCCATCAAAACTTACCACCTATGAAAAGGCAATCAGTTTTAGCAAGATTTAACCCACCAAGCCGTTTCAGAATTACCATGAGATTTTGAAATGTCTTCATAACAGGCCTGCCTGAATCAATATGATCTTTTTTTTTTTTTTTACCTGGTACGTGTTGTTGAGAAAGTGAACCGGCACACTAAAGGGTAGGGAATGGTGATAGGGATTCCTCAGCAGAATAGATAGGATCTCCATGCGGGATGGTCTGGCTTGTCTTTCACCCTTCTGCTGGGTGCGTTCCATAGAACGCTGGCAGTAGATGGCATATTTACCCACCTCAGTCCTAGGCAAAAAGAAGGTATTTGATAATTTATATGGAAGTAAAAGTGTATTGTAAACATTTGCACAACCCAATGATACTACAATTGTATTATTTTCATGGGAGATGGCCTAGACAAGGGTTAATTACTTTAATGCTGTTTTATCACCTTGAGTCTGCATGTCTGTTGAGATGAAATTGGAGAAGCCAGAGGTAAAGATGCTGAGGCAGAAAAAGTCCAACACACAAGGCTAAAAACTGCCAGCCCTGAAGATTGACAAATTGGTTTAATGAAATCCAAATTTAGAACACTTAATTATTAAGTGTTCTAAATTTGTTATATTAAGTCTTAATATAACAATAACAATCAAATTGTATCTCAACGAGTGACTCCTTGATTTCTCACCAGTTAGAGGCATTCTAAAAAACAAGCCCATGCTCCAGGTGAGGTTTGAACACACTACCTTGCCATTGCTCTACAATATAATTGTTTATAAGTACTGCATGCTAGCCAATTGCACCACTAGCTCCCCAAGAAGTAGCAATGGTACCCCTTATTTTTTGGAAGATCTAATTTGCACTGTCATTTACTGTTCGGATTTCAATTGCTTCTAACAGTGGAAAATAAACATCTGAAAACACCATTCAGAAAGCAAATGTGCATGAAAGAATAACTGAACACAGTACAAAATAATACAGAGTGGTCTGATCTATTATATCAAATCAACTGTTTGATATCAGCTCCAGTGGCGCAATCGGTCAGCGCGCAGTACTTATACAGCAGTACTTTGTAGAGCAATGCTGAGGTTGTGAGTTCGAGCCTCACCTGGAGCATCTTTTGCTGACCCTTGTTCAATTTGGGCCATCAAGCATCTGCAAGCTGGGCAACAATGTGTCGCCCTCTCCCGTCTGCTCATGCTTTAAATTTAGGGATCAAGGTACTGTTGCCATCAGGTGGTGAGAATACGCACCTGCAGAGGTCCAGGGTGGCTATGGTGCTGCCTCTTTCGGGTTTGCTTGATGAGCTGGCAGTAGAATTCATTCTGAAGCTCGGGGTGGGCCAGACACACCTGCAGGGCGCTTTGAGCCAAAGAGACATGATAGTCGATGGCAGGGGTGTCGATGGCCACATTGATGAACAACTGACAAGTCTGAAACCCAGTACACACACCTAGTTGTTCAATATACACTTTCTATTGGAGGTTTGAAATCAACAACAATAAAATACATAGTGATTATGTAGCCACAAATTACCAAAGTACAGAAAGCGTATTCATGTAACACACCTTAAATAGTTTGATGGCTTCTGTTTGTAGTGCCTGGGAGGGCAGTGTGGTCAGAGGTGACAATAGACCCTCCTTACTGAAACATAATGTTGGATGACTCCACATTTGAGAGTCTGCAAGTCAAGCATGCATTAAACAGATGAAGAGAACATTTCAAAACCAAATCAAAGCAGAAAATAGTTTGAAAAACAATCAGCACTCATTCAAAAGCTATTTTTTTTTAATTAATTCAGATCTTAAATAAGCATTGTCACTTGAAAAGCTTGAAAAGCCTCACTTGTATCTCCATCCACTTGGAAGAGTTTGCCCACTAGTTTTTCAAACTCAGTGCCTACTTTGCCCATCATGGTTCCTGCTGCGACACAGAGGTGATACAACCACGAATCCTGAACAATACAATGGATTTTGTCATTTGGACATCAAAAGTACTTGCATTATTTTTTGGTTCTTGTATAGATGTAGAGTTAAAAGGCTGACCTTCTCATGGTGAGACTCGATGAGCAGGTACGTAGGTTCTTGATCTTGTGAATGGATAGCGATTGTAAAGGACGCTACCTGCAATGAGCCTCCACATGATTTCAGGCCATCTTCAGTGTCCCGAGACCTGTCCACTTCTTCTACTTGGGCTTCCCAAAGCTTAATCTGACCGAGAGGAAACTAAAAAACACACAAAAATAAAATGATCAAAGCAGGATGGAGTATATTTGCTTTTTTTTAAATAATACTCTTGGCATTTCTGGATGAAATTATACTTTTAAATAATGATGGTTAACATAATTTCATAGTAGAAAATTATAGAACATTTTGACCAGTACTGTTAATTTTGAGTTGTAAATAATGAGACAAACATTTCAGAAGCAATAAATCAATTGAATTTTACGGATGAAAAAGTGCAATCAACTCAATGTTAATCAATTAAAAAGTAGATAAATATTACTGCGTTTCACAAATTGTACCTTGTCCTCTTGGTTGCGAAAGTAGTACAGAGTTTTGCCAATCAGTGCACACCAAACCCGCTTCGAGTACCCATGCTTTACCTGCCAAGGACAGAAGAAATATACTGTATGCATAATGTAATAAAACATAGTGTGAAGAGCAAAATGAAAAAAAAACTTGGGAGTAAAATGTATAGTAATCAGACATCTTTCAATTTGGTCAAAGTTGTACAATAATGACGTAAACCTTGAGAAGGTGTCCCTTTGCACAGGGCCGAAAATCTGGCCGAGTGAAAAGTGGACTTGCAGCTTTAAGTCTCAACACGCTTTGCAGCACCATAAGCCATTCTTCTAGGAGGTTAGGGGAGTCCGCTTTCAGGTAGTACACTCGTTTACCCGTGACTATCTACACAAAACAATGATAAAAGTGGTGTTAAATCAAGCAAAAATTGTGTTTCAGCATCTTATATTTGGATTCCAAGATAAGGGATTTGGAATGATCTTAAACAGTTAATAGTCTGTCTGGTACACAGTCTGCTTGAATGTATAAATACCTGGAGCACTTGTTTTCCTTCCCCTCGTGCAATGCTGCTGGTGGTATTGACTTCAATTTGACCTTGAGGTTTTCTGATCACATCGCTCTGCGGAAACATGACTGAAAACAGTAAGGGATGTGTAGTAGAGAATCTCAATCCTTAGTATGTGGCAACAGTAACCCAAGGAGATGAGAAATAGCCTTATGGAAGAATACTGCTGCATCAGTCGGTAAATTTGCTACTGACTATGAATCACAACCAAAGTATCTAATAATTTTAAAATGAAAGCTTTGCAAACATGTGGAACTGCTAGATGTGTACTCACCGGGGATTTATAATATAGCAGCTCTCCATCTTTCAAGACAAACCAGCGTCGTTTCCATGTTTTCTTCCATGTCTTCACCATTTTCAGTAAGTACCCTGATTTTTCCATTGATTCCTAGAACATGCAATACTGAAAATGAGAATGAGACTGATTTGCCATCCATCCATGAGCAAAACGAATACGCACAGTCTTGCTGTTTTCTGCAGATGAGGAACATGTTTTGGGGAGTTTTTGCTCCGGTTCAAAACACTCAATATCGGTAGGGTAGGCATCAGGTGGGATGGCATAGTCACTCTCTGACGTCATTGAAGACATGGACACAGCTGCAAATGGGGGAATTTTCATTTATCCTCATTTGGGTAGAAGCCTATCCCATCAAGAGAGCGATATGAATCGCCATCATAAATACACTGTATACTTTTCTGAATGTATATCCCAAATACCTAAGTTTAAATTATTTCTTCTGTGGTCATTTTCGCCCATTATAAAAGACATGCACCTCTTTTAAGAGAGCGTGGACTTCCTGGATTGCTGCCCTTGAGAGAGCTGGAAGATGTGTTAGAGCTGCATAAGGAACCATCTTCCTCCCCAGAACTAGATGACTCCTCAGAACTGGATGACTCATCTAAGAACGGATTGTTGCTGAGCAGAGTGGCTTTCTTCAGGTGTTCACAAAGACAAGCAAAATATTAAAGACAGACAGACACTTTTGAACACTTGCAGGCACAACACACAGCATGAAAGTGTTGGATGGATGGACTTACCCCTTTCAGCGTTGTATAAACTGGTGCTGTCATGTTTTTATAAATGAGTGATGTGTATATGACATAGGCAGGACAGGATGATTGCAGAGAGGGGTCTATACATAACAGAGTTAAATAAACAAATCAGGCAGGGCTAGACTTTGTCATTAGGACAGTTATGTTTACTACCGTACCTTTGCTAGTTGAGTCTGTGCAGGATGTCTCAGACAATCTTATTCCAGATTTAGCCACTGCATAGATGCGACTCTCCTTTAGAGACATGAATACAAAATGTATTTAGGATGATGAGAAAATAATTGTATAAACCTACACATAACATTTTACAAATAGCATTGCATTTGAATCATGTAAAAACAATTTTGTTCAACTAAAAAAGATGTTCCTTATGTTAACTTATTGCCTGCCACTAAAAGTGACGTCAATTGTATTTGAACTGAGATGGCTGGCATTTAATAATCTTGTACTGACCAATCTGTTAAAATAAACAATATTACCTTAATTTAGAAACACAGTCTGACGACCCAGTTGGAAGTTAGTTGTAGATTGCTAACAAAAATACATTAAGTACCATTTTCACCCCCACAATGAAACTCTACAGAAATGCATATAAAATAAACAAGAGTCTTCACTTTCTTACCCAGGAGGGGAGTCTGTGTAAAGGGGGTGTTGGAGGTGGACCGTGACTGTCCAGGTTTATTTCTGGACACACATCAGTAGGAACCGGTGTGACGTGGACGGAAAGCTTTGCGGGTTTGGTACGATAGCCGAGGCCAATGTGAACGGGTGGTTCCTTTCCTGTTTCCATGTTGACCTCCTGCACTTGGTCAAGGTCAGTTTCTTGTGGCCGAGAGGAGCGCAGCATGCTGAGAGCATTCCGTATTTGGCTTTGCGCTGCCTCACTGCTTATTGGTGGCTGGCTTAGGTGCTTCTTGGCCATAGCGTGCATCAACCCCAAACCTGCTGGGTTCCTCAGCCTGGGTTGTTTGGGTGAAGCAGGGGTATCTCTCGGGTCTTGAGGTGGGTTAGGCCGCTTGGGAATGAGAGCTGGTGTGACAATGGGGCTGGGGGTATTCGCCTCGCTGGACGAGGATGACGAATCTAATCGCTGTGACTGGAATCGTTTGTTGAGCTCTTCAGAGGAGCAGTCCTCATTCCTTTTACATTCCCCGTGCCCTCCACTTGACACATCCAAGACGATGGGGCGCTCTGCTCGTTGCATGTCGTCGTCAAAAAGTGAGCTGCTGTCATCCGAGGCTGTCAGGTAGGCTTCACTGTCAGCGGGACTTAACTCCAGACCTCCATCTCTAACTTCACAACCACCTCCAGCTCCCGAGAGCACTGATGAAACACTACATGACTCTGGCCGGTTTACTCCATAATCCAATGGAGTAATATTGTCATTCTCCTCCACTTGCGTATCCAGCAGTCTGGTTTGATCTTGCCAATGTACTTCTGCATCTGCCGTTGAGGAGGCTGTCTGATTTGTTGTGTTATCTGTTAGAATAAAAAGGAAGATGTGTCAAACGGTACCTTACAAGTGCTAAATTTACGGGACATCCATTTGATAGGCCTTCATTGAATGAGATAAAATTCTAGACATCAAGGCTTGTAGTTTAGGCTCTGTACTCAGAATTGCATACTACCTACACCTATCCCAGCTGTAGTTTAATTACTTAAAGCATTCTTACCATCGTCTACAGTGTCGCCACTCTCAGTACTGAGGCTCCTTTGGGAGGGAATGGGTCCTTTCAAAACCTGTGCGCTTTTTCCATTCACGTGGAAGCAGCCAAATGTCAGGCTGCTAACACGTTGGGCTTCACCTGGCTTGCAGGGAACTGCCCGTCTACCGGAACATTTCCGTTCACATTCTGGAAAAATAATCAATGCATGAATTAGCATGGTAACAAACAAAGATATAACTTTACATGTCATACAGACCTTCCATTTTTTTCTTTAGCTGACTAATCTGTGCTTCCTGCTGTTTATTTGTTTCTATTAGTGCAGCATTCTTTTCCTCAAACTAAGAAGAAACATGAATTTAATGGTGATGAATATAACGAATACTTCATTGGCTTGAAAACAATTAAATTTATGTCATATTTTTCTTGATTTTTCGCTACCTCTGACAATTTGAGCATCACCCATTCCTTGATCTTTGCTGCTTTCTCCTCCACAGTCTTGGCATCTTGAATTCTTGACTGTTTCTTTTGCAAATAAACAACACCAATTTGCTTGGGATTACCAATACTTGGAGGGGATATTATGTTGTTGGATGCATTATTTTTACATTTAGCAAAATATATCAATTGATGTCTTGAGTATTTTACCTGCTCTTCCAGCTGCTGCTCTAACTGGCTGATCGTATCTTCCTTCTCCTGCACTAAGGCCTGAAGCTCTTGGCATCGCTCAAACCAGAGCTTCTCTTTGTCTTCAGGCTGAATGTCCGGAGCTCTCAGCTTCTCCTCCATCCATTGTACCTAAAGTTTTACACAGGTATGCTAAACCGAATCTGTAGGCCAATCTGTCTGATGTGTTACCTGCTGCTGAGCGGTAAAAGCTCGTTTTTCTGCATCAATCACTTGAATCTCGAGTTGCTGAATCTGTAACAGAAAAGCAAATTGACCACTTGTGCTAAATTGTTGTTTTCAAACGTGTTGCATAAGAGAACCAAGGACCCATTGAACAAGTACAGTTTTATATTCAGCCTCTTTGACCAGTTACATAAGGATTATGAGGTGTCACCTTTCTCCAGGTACAAACAGAACATTGTATGTTACTTCACCATGCAAAACTGTGCATGTCTGTCAATAGAAGAGTAAAGGAATGACCCTGAAATCTTCTGCTTACAGTTGTGAAATATGCTGGGAAAACTTTTTCGACTCAAACGCTGGATGGAGGATTATGTGTCAATGGAAAATCATAATGTGTTCATAGACAGTAATCCCCAAATATGTAGCTATATCTGCTCATATGAAAGTACAAAGACCAAGAGCCTCCTCAAAGTTTCCAGTGATCCTAATGAAGCTGAAACAATCTCCTTGCAAGTAACTCATAAAAAAAAGATATTTACTGAAAAAAAGGCACCGGGGACTCATATTAAGACTAAAATGAGGAAAATGAGAGGCAAGCTATAGAAAATACTGCAGAGGGACACTGTACTGCATTCAGGCATATTGTGGATGGCTAAGGCTGCCATGGCGGTGCTCCCACTTTCACTCTGCTTCTGCTCACACCAACAAACTAAACTCCTTGTTCTCGGAAGCAGCCACACCCTGCCAAAGCCATTCATAGTTTCCACAAACCAGACTGCCTCTGGACACATGACCGTTTCTGCAGCTTGACCCTCATTTTATGTCAGTATGCAGCTAGAGAAAGAGTTTCTTCAAACCTGGGTTTAGGAGATTATGCCACTGAATAAACCCACAGTCGGGTTTGGAAGTTGCTACTAAAAATGTATGTACCTCTAGGTATTATTTAAGGTTCTATTTAGCAAGTCAGAGTCAATTTACTTGGTTTATTTGATGATACTTTTATTTATCTATCATAATTAAGTGGAATAATAAAAGACAATAATTCTGTTTGTTGTAAACAAACATTTAAATAGTGAGTCTAACTCAGATTTTTCAATACACACTCGGCTTCTCCTCACAGTACCACAAGCCGCACGTCACCAAGTTGCAAGTATAGCATCTGGCAAAGAAAAGCATGTTAATTACAAGGCATCAACGCAGCACGCTATAGTTGAATTCTACACAGACACACACACACACACACATACACACAACTACATGCACGCGCAGACAGAAAAGTTTTAAAAAACGTGGCGTTTATAACACGATTAAATGCAGGCGAAATCAGTTCAAGGTGTGCACTTTGTCACATCCTGTGCAGCTCAAATGTGATTAATGGAAAGTATTGGTTTGATAAAACATTAAAACAAATATTATTCACTTCTAATATGAGTACCCATGGCTAGTGTTGTCTAGACACAAATATCACTTTCGCACCATGTCACCTTTGCAGGCCGCTCTGTGTTCAGATCCAAATTCTCCTTTGACTTTCATTCCTGGAATTCCACAACTGGCTCTCTGTGTCCAACCTCCCCTGAATTCTAACCATCCCTCCCCCGTCAGCAGCCAGCTCACAAAGCGTCTTTCTCTGCAGCTATGATTTGTCAGACCAGCAATAAATTAGCTATAGATACATATATACACACTGAGGACGAAAGGGATGCAGTTCAGCTGGAACATATTGCCCTTAAATGCTCATGTAACAATTTAAAGTAAAAGAATATGACATTTTTCCAAAACACATTCAATCATTTGTCAGAATAGGGGAGTACACCTGATCAAGAGTAATCTTTCCTAACATTATAAGCAGTTTTACACTATAAATTTTTATTGAGTCTGTCGTGATTGCAACTGGTGTTTCTAAAACAGAATCTATAAAAGAGCAACAGTAGTAAGAATGTTTCAACATTCAGAAGTTTGTGTTTTTTTTACTGTATCAAATGGCTATACAGTAGATTATTTCATGAAAAATACTTTGTTTCTTTTTGTAGCTATTACTCGGTATTTGTGGGCTGTCAGCACAAATAGGGAGAGTTTGAAGAAAGAAATCAATGAAGTTACATTTGACTGAAGTAAAATAAAGACACGTGCAACAAACTCAAAATGACCCCGTTCTTCAACAAACGGGTGTAAAAACGCATCCAGTTAACCAAACTAGCTATTTCCTCCCTTGGGGAGCTTAGTCTTTATGGGCCTCTCCCCTACTCTTTCTACTTTATTTTCATGCCCTCATTCTCAATGCGTCTCATGCTTTCTAGGATTTTATTACATCGCCAAGTCTGGAAATCAACAGTGTCTAATGGAGTAGTCAGCATGGAATCAGTGCACAACAGAAATAAACAAAGTTTGACAAATACACTGCAAAAGGCTATGTACAACAGATCTGCAATTTCCTAACTCATCTTCAGCGATCAAAAAGGGAGTTGCAGAGGCCTTTGTGTATCACCACACAGCTTTAAAATAACATGTTTTGTTCGCAGGGCTGGCAGTGCGGTAGCATAGCCCAAACATAAGCAGGGGACTGTTATCCATTACCTCATGGCATCAGCAATTTGGCCTAGACAGTGAGGGACTGACTATGTACGTAATAATTTAACTATTTTCTTTCCGAGAATGCCTGTTGATACGAAAATATGGACATAAAAAGAACATTTCTAACATTGTACTAAGATATTAGTGTTCATGGTGAAACTTCTGCCAGCCCAGTACTTATTAGCTCAAGATGGACAGCTCAAACGGTCCTTCCTGATTCATGTCACATGACTAAAGTCTTTATAATGTCTACATAACAACATACAAACCAATTGAAGGTATGCCCCACCTACCCCGAGGATAGGCAGTATGGAAAACGCTAACCCAGCATACAATTTATTATCACTTCTTTTTAACTCCTATTACTTGAATTAACTTCGATCCCCTTTATATCAGCACAAGTGAACCAGTTCCAATGTAATTAGGGGCCATGTAAAATACAATGTATAATAGTAAAAGTAAAAGTTAAAATAGAAAAAAAGAGCTTCGACAAACCTTGTCGGCAGTCAGCGCTCGAATTTTGATAATCTGAACCCTGAACTTCATGAGCAGAGCTTCGAGGACCATACACTTGTCCTTCCAGTCCTCCCGACTCATGCACTCCTCACCTTCTGCCATTATGCTTTCTCCCTGGAACACACACACACACACATAAACACATACTTTCACAATGAAAACGTTTTGACGTATATTTATTTTAAAAATCCAGAAGTCCAGATGTTTTGCTGTTAGTCAGCACCTGAAATGTTCCAATGCTGAGGTAAACTAGTCCAATGTAGGCAGTGGGCATATCATTTTGTTCATCCATGTATAGAAAATCATCAGTATAATTTTCCACTGCTCTCATTGGAAAACAGATAAAAGAGAATGACGGATGATGATTTTTAATGGCGGGTGAACACAAATATAAGCCTGGATTTCTGCTTTATATAATAACCTCTCATTACACAGCTGGCGTCTGAGCAACGAAACTACAAACATGCTGAGAAGGACTGTATGTTGGCTTCCACAGGGTTATTCTAGCTTTCACAGGGTTATTTTTGTCGCTTTTTTGCTGTGGTAAAGACGGATGATGGCAAAGCAAAAAAGCCAAATTTATTTGAATGTTTATCGTCTTTCAAATTTGTAACCTGTTTTTGAATGCAAGCTAATTACGCCTCAATCACGTCAATAGCTTAACAATATTGCTTACTATTATGTAGTATGCTGTTGGGAGAATTAAAACTGATGTACAACCCCTGCTGAGAAGGTCTGGTTGGTGAGCCATACTGTTCTCTAATAAGAGACATTTAAACCTTTGTATTCACCACTCATGATTTTTATTTAAGCTATTGTAGTGCACTGATTTAACAGATCGGCTGCCATTGTCAGCGCTAGACGTCCCATTCAGTTTCACCGGGAGGGGCAAAGGAAGCCAGTCCCAGCTAAATATCTATGGTCAATGGCACTAAAGCATAATTATTCATTGCCAGTTTTCCCCAATTTAAAGTAATTGGATGTCTTCTTTTTTAATGACCAGAAATAGTGACTTGCTGTATGCAAGTTTAAAGGTTGTGTCAAGGGACCACCACTGTTCCTGAAAGAGTTAACGATGCTATAATCTCTTATAACAATAATTTATTAGCATAGAAAGAATTTACAACGAGGTTATTCAATATTTCTTGAATAGATAACCAAACCTAAACTCGATGATGAAAAAGGATTACTTGAATAACACACGCAGACTATTGAATATGATAGTTCATTAGCATGGTTTTTAAGACAACAGCTAATATATAACATATCACATTTTCATAGTTTAGTATCTGCTTTTGAATAAAAAAAACAATGACTCATGCTATTCACAAAAAGTACATCACCAACTGGTACCACCAGTCCACTACGCGATTGTCCTCGAAAACTGTGACGCTGACACTAGAAAGAAGATTAATCTTTTTTTCGATTTAATTCAGATATTTATTCATTGATTTCTAACATCAGATTTTAAAGAGTTTCCCGACTTACCAGTGAAAAGAAGTTATGGGGGGCCGCTACACGCGGCGTTTCATGCCATTTCCAGGTCCATATATTTTAAAATTTCCGTAAAACGTCTTTAAAAACGACTTTTTTGTTTTCCCTTAGAGTTTCTGGAGGAAAGTTGGGAATGGGCTGGCGATTCGATGTGGTTTTGTCAACAGATCCAATCACACAAATTGTGGGAGTTTCACTGCGTGGGAGAAAGCGACGTATGTTGGATTGATGGAGAATTTCGACCAATCAGAACACTGAGCGCTATTTAAGGATGGGACCCACTTCTTACCGCGTTCAAATATATTTGCCTGTTACTACAAGGACGCAATCGTATATAGTTAAGCCTCTAACAATCCAAATATATTATTATTAATAATAATGATAATAGAAACTGTGTGATAATCCTTTGAAAGACTGGAAGTAGCAAATAATGTTCAACACGGACTTAAAAACTATTCAACAGTTTTACAGTCTACGGTTCAAACATTTTAAGATCATAGTAAAGCCAAGGGCGACCCCTGACGACGTTTCAAAAAAAGAAGATATGCACTACTTTAAAACGTTTGTTTAATTCTGAAACTAACACCACCGGAAAAGACGCAGTCGGAAGCTTGCATGGTGTTTCGGAAGTTGCTGCCACATGCGCAAGAGGAGGGGACGCAGTATACTTTTACACACGTTGTACAGTATTTACATTTTTTTTTCAATATCTTGACAATCCAAGTCATCTGTGTTAAAACTTTACTGAATCTCTGGGCTATTTAGTATAGGACACGGGGTGTTACAGCTGTATAGCTTGCAAAACGCGCATGTCCATTTGTATTACATTTGGAATTTTATTACGATTGATGTCGCTTATCACATTTGCGCACTTTTCCTGGTTGAGTTGAATGTGGCATCATGGTAAAAAAGAGAACCCCTAAAGTTGAAGCTTTAGTCTTGGAGGAAGAAAAATTGCACGAGCTGTTAGGTAATGTGTGGGGAGATCATTTTAATTATTGATGGACGGATAATGTTAACAGTTCTGCATCCTTGCCTATAGCATCTCTTTCTGTGGATGGAGGGGACGATGGCGTCAGACAGCTTGCCAAGACTTTGCACACTTGTTTGGAGCTCAATGATCCAGTACAACAAATCCAGCTGGTCAAAAAGGTGATCACAACTAACTAAGACAATGCATTGTTGTGCTCTCAATGGCAGGTGATGTCATATATTGGATGTTTTTATTCTTCATTAGGCTGGTTTGCTGCTAGAGGCGCTGAGTGAAGAACCAAAAGATGGAGAAATTTTAGGGTCTTGTCTACAGACATTGTCCTTGGGTTACATTTTTCTGCAGGCCAAAAACCCATTGCGACGTGCCATATCCAGGTGCAAAATAAGACTTATGACTGAAGAGTCACATGTAGGCACTTGTACTTTTTATTTGAAAACCGGAATCATATTATAACCCTGAAACACGATAATAGTAGTATATGATAATAATTTAAAATAAATTTAACTGACATAGACTTACCAGCAGTTTACTTAAACACTGGTACCATATATAGTTTGTCTTCATGTAGCATGTTTGTCTGTGTGCCTTTATTCAGTGCCCTCAGTTCAGTTCCAACCTGGCTTCAGGATCGAACCACAGTTTGTCTCTCCATGTGCCTATCAGACTGTATGTCAGTTTCAAAACGTGATCAATACCCACATTTTATAAACACCATTGCTGGCTGTTTGGATGGCTTCCCTTTAGGTAAGTGTGAAAGTTCTTGATATATTATATTCCATTCAGAAAATAACAAACCATCTGATCTAACAATGTTTTCAGGGGAGAAATGCATCAATAAACTCCTTCCAGAAGGTTTGTTTTTCTACAAAGGTTGACATCTTATATTTTGTGAGTGATTCAGTATTAACCTTGTTGTCTTCTGTGTAGTTTTGCAGTTTCTTCTTAATGGATTACATGAATATCTTGATCAAAACAGGTGTGCATTTAGACCACTGTTTACTGCATAAAATACGTGTTCACTTCATGTATTTTTATTAAAATCCCTGTTCATGTCGCCCTCTGCTGTTTTGTTTAAGGGTTGTAGCAGGTAGTCACATTGCTCAAGCCCAGTTGATGCATTCATGTCTGGCTGCAGTGAAAACATCAATCCAAGTCGTCCAGAAATGCCAAGGTTCTATTACTTCTACCTTGATGAACCACCCGACGCTAAAGGACACACTTAGCAGCCTGCTAGATTGCTACATACATATCATCACTGATGGTATGACAAAAATACTCAAAAAGAAACAGCAATAGCTGTCAAATATTTTACATAACTGACTTTGCACGTCTTTCTCTCTTTTCGTTGAACCCAGAGGACTTTTTGCAAGCAATACAGAGCACATCGGGCATGGCAATAGTCTTATTAATCCGCTCGGTAATGGAGTCTGGAGATGGAGTTGCATCAGTGGTAAGTTTTTAAAACACATATTTGAAGTGATTTGATCCGCATTGCTGGAACACACATAAAAAAAAATCAAAAAACAATTATTTAAAAAATGTGATACACTGATACATACTTTTTGTTCTTCCGTGAAGAAATAATTGAATGCATTGTATTTCTTTTTTTTGTTGTGGTAGTAGTACATGATTTAACAGTTCTTCATGAACACAAGTGAGTATTATATCAATATCCTTTGTGATTTCAGGTGTGCAGTTTGCTCCGTTGCTCGTCGCATGGCTTGGACTTGGCACCAATGTGGATTAAGCAGAGGTGTGAGAGGTTGTGTACAAGTGCCTGTCCGCCATCTGTGTCGATTTATCTGTGCCATGGTGCCCTTGCCATGCTAAATTGGAAGGGCTCTTCCACTGGTCAACACTGTGAGACTCTGCTCCTGTTGATCCCAAACATTCTGTTGGATCTAGATGTCAAGTATGTAATCAAGTTTTCCAAAAATATGTTCGGGATAAACTGCCATTGTACCATTTTTTAAAGCAGTACATGCACTATAGTTTTCTCTGGATCTCAACATAGATTCCTTGTATTTCCAAATATTTATGTTTCGTTTTTGTGTATTTTTCTGTCTGCAGCATTAAAGAGTCTGGTGCTGTAATGGTAGTAGTTCGTGTTCTGATGCTATGGGGCAGTATTGCCTTGGAATACCTGCAGGAAAGAAGGCATCTCTGTACCCTCAGCTTCCAGCAATCATTCAGTGGAGGCTCTAATTTACACCAACGTCTACTGGAGCATATCTACTCCCACTGGGAACATCCACTGGATGGAGTCCGCCACCATACATGTTCCCTGTTTCGCAACCTCCTCCTCCTTCATCAATTTTCAAAATTCCCGACCTCTGAGGCAAAGCCAGACAGTTGTGTTATAGAATTAACAGAAAGACTACTTCAGCTCGAGTGGCACATGCGGGGAAAATATGGAGCTTTAGGATGCCTTGTGGAGCTCTATGGTGCTGCGTACCTGCTTGAAATACAGCCACAGCTTCCTTCATGCCTCCTAAAAATGATGAGTGACCAGACATTAGCTCCATATGCCAGTGACCTACTGGAGAGGCTATTTATTAGCCATAAGGAACAGCTTACTGCAGATGCCTCGGCAGATAAACTGCACGCTACAGAAGACTGGATGGAATGTTGGCATCGAATGTGGGTTACGCCCCTGTTACTGGTGCTGTGTAGTGCAGGAGTGGACGAGACTACTTATATTCTGGATTATTTTCTACCCAAATTACTGCGCTGCAGCCCAGCCAGTCTAACATACATGGTGCAGGCCTTACAAGACAGATTGCCCTACTGCAAAGGTGAAAAGCACAAACTTAAATAGCTCTTAGGGTCTGTTACTGAACTAATCAACTTGTCCAAATTGTATTTTTGGGGATTCCTAATGGTAAATATTGTTTTCTTGTGAACATTTTCTAGGTTCTACTGGCAGCAGGGGTGCACTTGGCGCCCTGATGACATGCTTGCGGGCAGCTAGATCTCAAGGAGTGATGCAATCCCAAGCAGACGCTCTATGGGAGCAACTGGCACTCGGTCCAGTTCGGCAAGCGCTAATACATAAACATGATCAGGTAGGTTTCAACACGTAGTTATTTTTCAAGATATCATTATTTCTGATATATATCTTATATATATTCTTGTCTATATCTTGTCTCCTAGGTAAGGATGGATGCTTTAGGTCTGGTGTGTGAAAGCCACCGGAGTACTGAAGTTTTGACCTTGCAAGAAATGGCCCTTGTTCACCATTTCTTACTTCCCAACCTCAACAGCCAGTCACCAAGTGTCAGGCAGCAGGCAATCAGTCTTTTTAAGAAGGTCAGAAAATGGTCACATTTTTATCCCTGAATTCACTCACCATCACCCATATTTTTTGGGGTATAACTTAGATATTGGTAATAGTACTCAGCCTCTATTGATCATTTACTTATTACTGTTGCACAGATGCTTTGCAGAGTAAAAGATAGCACACAGATGTTGCTGAAGAGACAGAGCCCATTACAAGAGCCTGAACAAAGAGCCACAGACCAACATATTCTATGTCTTTATAAGGTACATTGTATACTACATTTTTCCTACATTAGCAGAATCAATATTAATTTGTGTATATTTTTGTGTGCTAGGAATTCCTGCACGAGTTATCTACAAAGTTGTTCAGTGTTTTGCTTCCGGGTTCTTCTTTCTCCAAATGCCTCATGTCACTCCACTTGCTTGGTTTGATGTCTGAACTCTTCACTTTTGGTACTGGTATGTAGTACACACTCAAATTTTGCTGGGAATATACGTTAAAACATGATGCTTGAACTTAAACCTCACAACTCTTACTATGGTAACCCAATGTCAACATCTTTCTGCCACTGTCTTCTCCTCAGGGCCTGATGGGTTTGCTCTTGGTGACGTTGTAACCCCTGCTTATGCTCAGAATGTCCTTTACTGTATAGCAAACAACTTCTTAGAAGTCAAACTACTGGCTACAACATTGCTTCAGAAACTTCCCGTGTCAACAGTGGGACTACAGGTTAATATAAGGCTTGTCTCTCTATTCACATAATATGCACCAGACAATTGAATTTAGCCATTATTTTGTAAAGTAATTTACATGTTTACTCATGTAATCTTTCTGATGTCTCTTTGGGGTTTAGGATCCAGACATGATGTGTGGTATTCTTCAGGCTGCGCTGGATTTAAGCACCAGTACCAATCCCTTTGACAGTGTAACAGCTGCCCATCTGCTCAATCTACTACTTGACCAGCCCAATTTAAGCAATGCGCTACTACACTCTGCCCAGAAGCAAAAACTTGACTTTCAGCTTCCCTCTACATTAACACTTGCACCTGATGATGTTCAAGAGTTAAACACGTTTTCTGGTAAAATTGTATTTTGGAACTCAAGCGTGCCATATTATTTAATTACATTGCTATAATGTATTTTTTTATGTTGTCTTTTTTTATAGTGATTCAGTTCTTGCTGTGCTGTCTACAGTTAGAGGTCTCCAAAGCCGAGCATTGCCTCCTGCAGGCCGCTGCCAACTACCCACTCTATGGCCGAGCCCATTGTATCACAGCAGTCCTTCAGAATCTTAACACAGAGTTAGCGCTCAAATTTATTTCTCTTATTTAGGCTAATCATCTTTTGACCCTTTGCCCTCTCGCTTATAGTATGCTTGCTTTTAGGTGTTTGCGTAACACGGAGGAGTGGAGGCGACTAGTGTCGGAGCTTATCGCCGTCTGTTACAGATTGTCAGATGTGGTCTCTCCTGTTGTCCAGAGTTCTTCTCCTGAGGGGCTTATACCCATGGATGCTGGTGCAGGTAATTTCTCTTTATATGCTGACTGATTACAACTTGGCGGAACATAATTTTTGATAATATGTCCTGATCATGAAACATTCACTAAGGGTGTAGTATTTGGGCTGCAGGGTATTGGGAAAAAAAGCAATCTTGGAAGTGGTGTGATGAATACAATTTCAATGGCAGTGTGATGATTGAATAGAAAACATGTCTGACACAAATAATTTACAGTTATTCATCACTTATTTTGTTTTACTGTTACTCCCCAATTGCTGTCTGTATGTATATAGCAGACACATCAGCAGGACTGCACAGAGTTCTGCAGGAAATTCAGCCAAGGGACACCAACGATTTCTTTAACAGTGCCAGAGAGCTGGATACACATGATGAAGAGGAACAGGAAGAAACTCATACAAAAACCCAAGTAGCACTAGACACTGGTAAGTTCCACATGTTTTGAAAATGTACACTCCAATATGTTAGAGCTAGACATGGTAACACAACAGAAATGCAGTAGTTGGACCCAATATTATGTAAGTTACTGTTACTCTGTTAGTGTGGGTGTCCCCTTCTTTATAAATTGTACAGTGGGATAGTGCACATTGTTTATAACGTCGGCATGACTTGTACAACCACAATTTTATATTTTGAGTGCTGTATGACTCATTTCGTTGTGTTATTTCTAGCGGCTATGTTAGTGATCTCCTGATGGGGGCAGTGGTTGTCTTCTTCTTTTCCACTCATCTGTCTCTTTTGTGTCCTGGAAAAGTGATGAAACTTCCCTTTTTCCTCTGCTTGTTTGTGCACGTGCATGTGTGTGGGCATGCTGCAGATGGTGAGGGCTACAGGGTGACAGCCCAGATGGTGCTGGTGTGTTGCTGGCGGAGCATGAAGGAAGTGGCCATGCTGCTGGGGCAGCTGTGTCAGAGCCTGCCACTGCACTACACCAGTGACAACGCACACACACGTCCAGGGCTCATCACAGAGGCACAGGTAACTCACTGATATTTCACTCCTTATCCTCCTGCTATTGCCCCATGTTGCATTTCACCAGGAACTAGGTGAATTAAAATTGATCGTTCTAAAAATTTAATGCAAAGTGTTACTATTTAACTCTTTTCCTATTCAACAAATATGTCAGGGTGTGCAATTGTGCTCAGATCTCAGAGAAGAGAGAGCTTATCACTTCTAAATAAATCGGACAGTCAATACAGACCCCCAAGTAAGCATACATTTATAACTTAGGGTATCAATTGTGCTTTGAACCCTGAAGTTTTTTGGTTCCTAACATCAACGCTTGTTTCCAAAGTTGGACAGAGATGTGACTTGATAACAAAAATATGTGAATTTGACCAACCTCGACTGCCATTGTGGACGTGTAATGGCAAGTCTAGACATTGATTGTGCTTTTACCAAAACCACCGCAGTGCCTCCCAGGGGCCCTCTGCTCTATTTTCAAGAAATGTCAAGTCTATTTTTGACAGAAGCTGTGTCATCTTGTATGGGGCAAATCAACTGAGACCACAAGTCTGACACTAAACTTCAAAGAATATACTAAAGCACATAGATTCGCTGACCCCTACATTTGTCTAACTATAAATGTGGGATCTGCTAATGCTAAACAGATAGTTTAATTCACCTTTAAAGAAAGAGAACTCCACAGTTGATTGCTCTTTAATTGGATGTCTTGGCCAATGGCGTTGGTTGTACTAAAATTCCCCTTTGAGAACCACATTAGTTGCGACTGGGTCCTAAAAACAAAATCAAAAATATATAATGATCAAAACAAAACAAACAAACAAAAAAAAACTAATATACAACAACTGATGAAAAACAGATTTATAAGACTCATTAATTCACAGATTCATTTAGGAATGCCTTGCCCAAGCCAATGTAATTCAACAAAAATGAAACCATAAAATCAATTTGATGCAAACCTACAAATGGCTTTTATACATTTACATTTGGAATCCACTCCATCTATCAAAAGTATGGGACATATTTCCGTGCAAGGTTGCCTTTAATGATTAAATATGTAAAAAATAAGTCTGCATTACCACTGAAAATTTTATCTTTATACACTAGTTGTAGCGAAACAGACAGTTGGTGGGAGTTTGTCTGTGTCATGCTGTGCCCTGTACAATTAGCATCTTCCCTCGTTAGTGTCAGACTTTCATTTAGGCACGACCCTGCTGCTTTAATGACCCTGATTCCCCTCCCTTTTTACTGCATTCTTTCCAAATCACTTCCACCACCAGCATGAAAACACTGGGCAATACGATTGTCTACAGAGAGAGACAAACGTGCCCAGGAATAGTTGTCTGAGTGGTTCAGCATGTTAATAAGAATACCAGACAAAGGCCGTGTTTGCTTTTGTAGACAGTAAAGGGTGTGTTTACGTGTGTGTCTGGTTGTTTTTACCTGTTGACTTTGCATTCAAACTGTGTAAGTAAGTGGGGAGTGTTATGTGCTGGATGTGTGTCTTTGTGTTAGGTGTTGTTTGAACACTGGTGTGATAATACACTTCATATTTGGGTGGTATTTTTGGTGGGACAAAACCAATTCACTATGTAACATAGTAGGTGAAAATAATACTTTCAAACACTAAACGGCGCTCAAGATCTTGTCTTTAGTTCTATACATTATTACATGAGAGGAAAATAATAGCCTCTCTTTCATATTCTCATCCAATGCTTTGTTTATGTATTTATCATGTCGACAATATACGCAAGGGTGTCATTTATACGTGGCAATCTCGGTCTGTTTTTGGAAAGTGGAGTGCAGATTCATTCAGCCCTACCACAGTGATGACATGCATGTAGTGTGTGAGTGGCTATTTGGAACTATAGCATGTCTCTCTCTGTCAGCCAGCATTATGTGTTTCATCTTCGTTGGCCCAGTAACAGTGGAGATGTTTCTATCCTTGGGTGGCACTATTACAACGGCACCTATTATTGCAGTATGATCAACAGAGTTTGAGATGCTATGTGCTGTAGTTAAGTTCCATTTAATTTACCTTAATGTTGACCATTCAAAATACAACTTTGTTGTATTATTCATACTACCACTGCTGATGTAGCTACTGCTACTCAGGGTATTACTAATACTAAAAAATGACTTTTTTGCATGTAAAATTTCACTGTAAAATTCAACAATCACAGACACTGTGTTAGGTCAAAAATAATGAAAATATTTGCAGAATGTATGCAGAAATGTATACTGATATAATATTTGATTGCAAAAGTGGTGTATGATATACAAACAAATCTTTATGAAAAACATTAATCACCATATGAGATTGTTTGCATTAAAATTATTGCATTAATATTTGTGCTATATTTAAACTTTAAATTCATCATTTCATCCGTAGAATGCAGTTCAAGTAGAAAGAACAACAAACATGGTCAGAGCACCGTCTAACCCATTTGGTCCAGTGTCACGGGTTGATCCATACATGTAATTAGACTTGGGAAACTTCTCTCTCCCCACAGGGAAGTTTTTCAGGGAAACAGGCACGCATGCAAACAGGAAGTTGATGTCTAAATAAATCCCTTCCCCCGCCCTTGCTTGCTTGGCCTTTTTTAAAATGTTACACAGACGGGAAGCTTCAGGAAGAAAGCTTTAAATACGAGGAACAACAGCCCGACTTGGCCTCACTCAGTACCGCAGTGGTCTGGGCCCGGCAACCTTGGGCATCTAACATGACTGCTGTTTTTACTCGCGTGAGGTCAGACCTGTCTTGGGAGTCCATTCTCTAACCTATATGTGATAAGTCATTGTGCTTTGTGCAGTTGTGGTTTAGTCATTCCCTGCTTTGGTGTTTTAGTGGTGTTTTTTATGCCTCCAGGGTCAGGGAAGTTTACTAAACTGTGATTTCGCTAAATGAATGGGCTGTCTCAGCTCTTCATTTTGTTTCTACATTCCCCCAAAACCTTGTTTTTTTTTTAGCCATCCATCCGTTTATTGGTCACAGAGTATGAGTACGATGTGTTCACATGATTGGAAATAGGGCCCGATTTTGTCATTTTCAGAGGATCACAATGGGGGGGAAAAATGATTGGGTTTTTAAAATGTATTTTTATTTTAAGCTTAACTCAATGCCAATGATGGAAATTGACATCCAATCCATTTTGACTGGGAAGACTGGTAGCCATGTTTAATCAGTCGAGTTGGATTGGGCGTCTATCGTCATCAATCGCAGTGGACCACAATCATTTTTGAAATGGGATTAATGTATACCACTTTCATTAGGTGTGAATGTCTTAAGTGCTGCAGACAACAAAATAAGGATAAGGAGATCCAAAAAAATGTATACATAATTCATATTGTTGCACTGGAACAAACCTTCCAGAACAAATAGAATTAAATTATGTGTTTTTTTCCCCCCTTGTTTAATACATTTTGGTGGTATTGGCTCGAGACTATCATCAGATCCTCAAAATCAGGTGACTCACATGCAAATATATGTGATGGTGACAGATACAACAAATCTCAATGATTCTTCAAATCATTTTTTGTTCCAGTTTGAGCTCATGCCAGTTATTATGAAATAAACTGTCACATTGTTAGGGCTTGTCTTTTTTTAATCAAAGGTTAATTGGCAAAGCCTCAGTCACTCATGTAATTTCTTTTTTCCCCCTCGGTGGTTTCAGTTTGTTTTTGGTTAAGATGCTGCGTCAAAGCCACATCCCAGAAAGGGGTCGTTTTGGAGTTTTGTTTATTTGTTTGCTTTTACACTCTAACCTTGCCATTCCTCTGTGTGCCCTCTGTGCCACCCCAGACTAAGCCAAGAGTTGGCGGCCTTAGTGGTAGTGGTGACACCACATCTTTAATGACAGGGCAATGGAGCTCCGCGTCCGCCTCGCCCTGCTGCCTCACCTGCTACACACTCACCAGTTTACATACTGCCGCAGAAATGGCACTAGTGTGTGTATGCATGTGTATAGTTAGAATAATGTTGCTAACACTATTACTAACTGGATGGTTTTACTTAGACTGGTTATTATGCGGATGTCTCAGCATCCTTATTTGAACACACTTGTCACGCTACTGCCATGCTCTTATGCTGGACGTAGTCGCAGCTCACTGGTCAAAAAATAAGTGGTGTCTCTAAAACAAGCCTGCTGCCACTGTTAGAGCGTTAGTTTCAATGCCAAGTGGAGAAAAGGGTAAAGTGTAGCTATAGTTCTTTTGACCATTTTATTGTTTGCCTTTAATTATCCTTGGCCATTTTAAAAGTGATATATTGCTGTGTCAGCATTTGCTTGTGGGATTACATCACCATTGGGGGAGTCAGATTGTTTTGGAACAATGGTTTTACTATTAATTTGTTTTGTTGCAAAGTCACTCAAACAAACATGAAGGACAATGTTTATAGGGGTGTTTTTTTCATAAAGAATTTAATGACTTCCTTTTTGTTTTAAGTGGACATCTGGAAAATATCTGGTTGTCTTGCTCACAGCTTTTGATTATACACCCACCAGCAGGACTCATTTCGCAATTGTTGTGGAAAAGTTATCTGAAATTTAAATGAACATGGAAGTTAAAAGTATTATCAAGCGGCATTTCAAAACAAATAGACTTCTGAGTGGGAGTACAACTCAGTCTACCATAGTGATCTACCTGTTGCCTGCATTACAAAATATCTTATTTCATCATGTCTTCTCTTCTCTCTCTTACAGGTGACTTGTATTGGCCTGTATTTCCGTCAGCAGCTTCTGCAATCCCGTCATCGTGGCGCCTTTGAACTGGCTTATGTGGGCTTTGTTCGCCTCACTGACATGCTATGCAGGTATGTGTTAACATACAGTGTTGAGGGCCTGAAAGGCTGCGGACATAACCCTGTGCATTAGAGATAACTACAGTAATTACTCACTAGGCATATTCAGTCACCTTTAAACCCATGGAAAGGTACCATAAACAATGATGGGTGAAGCAGTTTTTGCATCAGCCTACTGTTGTAATATATATATCTTTTGTTCTTGTAAAAGTCTATCGTATGAAGGATAGTGTCTCATAAAAGGATGTTGAAATTGTAGCGGTATGTGGTGTGTGTGTGTTCTGGTCTGGGATTCAAGAAAAGAAAGGCAGTGTGTGGATGGTATGCAGGCTGTGTGCTGGGTTATGGAGTGTTGATTGCAGGGTGCTTAGCCACTGCCTTTTGATGATCTGTCATGGGATCTGGCATTGGTGTGCCCCATTATGTTTTCAATCTTAGACGGTATCTCTGATGTGATCTTTTCTTTTTCGCTCCCCCCATCTTATCGTAGGTTTTCTATTTGTATTTATTTTTTTCATTACTTTTACTCTCATCTAAGATGAGATATAATACCCTGGACTGGTGTCACCAACGTAGACTGACTGCAGTATATATATACTGAAGAGCTGATACCTCTCTTTAATTACTATCATGCAAAAAGTCCAAAGGCTCGCAATCATATATATAGTATGTTTTTGTATGTTTAAGGAGCGGCAGTAAAGTCCTGCAACAGCTTCCTGCTAGCTGGCTGTCCGAAGTTTTGGAAGAGGTCAAAGCAAGTGACCCATCGTCAAAACTGTGTGCCACAAGACGCAGTGCTGGAATACCCTTCTATATACAGGTAATTGTGTTGAATGCTCAATTCAAAATTAATATTATTAGTTGACAGATAGTTCAAGTGGCACACGTAGGTGCAAGGACTAATGCACATGATTGTTTCATTTTTAGTGGTCTTTGTCACCTTGTGCATGGTCTTGTTTACTCTTAAATGTCGTTGCATGCAAGCTAGATACTGCCCTCTTTATTTTTGTATAAATAGAAAATCGTAACTTTGAAATACTGCACATGAAGTTGGTTCCTGCTATTTTGGGATTTTTGTTCCATTTGGTAAACACGACTCTATTTTGAAATCACTAGTATATTTCAATATTAAATCTCGTTTGACTATTTTATTGGCAGTTTTTATATCCAACTCTGCCATCAAAACAACAGCTGCAACATTCAAAATATAGATATACTAAGCCTAACTTCAGATGTATTTTTAAAATCATTACAGCTCGTAGAAATCCTTAAATGACACAGACAGCATATGGCTAATAGTAGTGGTCACCATAGCAAAAGGATGGGAAAAAGGGGGGTAGGGTTGAAGATGTCAGCTGAAGAATATACAAGCGCAATGGAAATAGTCTGAGGAGAAGATGAAGTCGACACCTTGGCAGA